>NW_028123717.1:0-574439 GCF_965194805.1 Balaenoptera borealis | reverse complement strand
GCATGTGCCTGTTTGCATACCTATGCTGTGCATGTGCATAGGTGTGTGCACTTGCACACATTAGTGTGTGCATGGGCATATGGGTGCATGTGTGTTCACATGCTAGTGTGTGAATATATTTGTGCTGTGCACGTGCATATGTTTGTGTGTGTGCTGTGCCTGCCTGTGCGCACACCTGTGTGTTTGCTGGAACCACTTGCAAGTTGGTTGCAGACTGAATTGTGCCCCAGATATATCCGCACGCAGCTGCTCTAACAATCCTGCGTAGCCACGTAAAGGTCACAGATCTCAGGGATTTAAATGGATGGAGCAGGATATCCTGACACAGAGTTTGTCTTCCAATGACTGTCACTGTCTCAGTAACATCCTTCACACCTTCTTTTAGCCCCATTCAGGGTCCAGTTTAGACTCCCATTACATTGAGTCGCCTGCCCCAGGTCCCCTAAAGCAACAATGTCACCGATGGAGAGCCCGGCCAAGGCTGGGGGTGCCCCTCCTGTTGGCCTGGCCTCCAGGCCCTGCCCTTGGCTCCTGTGTTCCCATCTCTCAGCCAGGCCCCGACTTGGATGGGGCCGCCACCTCTTTCCACACAGGGTCCCATCTCCCATCGCCCAGTCAAGGGGGTTCATTCTCCCCAAACACAGCATCAGGAGTGGGGGGGGGTGCCAGTCCCCACTGGGTCTCCTTCACGTGAGACCCTGTGCTGTTGAAAGAGCAGGCACCCTGCCCTCGGGGGTGGGGGGCTGGGCGGTGACATGCGGCCCACGATGGGCAGGCGGGTCTCCGGGTGGGGCGAGCCAGTGTGCAAGGAGTTCCGCGGTGGGTTCTCCTCTCCAACGGCTTCTGTACCCCTACCTCTCCCCGTGCCTCCCCTCGAAGACAGCGCGGAGCCCGGGACGGGAGCCATGGGAGCCGTCAGCCACCGCCCCCTCTACACACACACACACACACACACACGCACACGCACACGCACACGCACACGCTGCAGGGAAGCAGGACCTGAGTGCAGGGCTCTCAGCGGCCCTGAGTGCCCCGCCCGGAATCGGCCAGCCGAATGGACAGACCGGGTCTCCCGGCCCGGACCATGCAGGACTCTCCTGCCTGGGCTTCCAGTGTGGCCGCCTCCTTCTGGAAGCCTGGGAGGCTGGAATCAGGCCACTTCTTGTCTGTCCTGGCAGCAGACTGGGCTGCACTCTAAGAAGTTCGTGGCTCGCCCGTGGATCCTGACCATCAGGTGGCCAGAGAAATTGGGAACATTTCTGTTTTGCCTGTTGAAATGTTTAATGACAAAGATTTTGTTCAGTTTCCTGATGTGGGTGTCCAAAGATGAGAGACCCATGTGTGTGATCTGTACCTCCTATGAGATCAGCCCTAAGCTAGTTTAAACATGATCAAGTTGTGTCTACATGGTAGATTTAGACCTCTGCATGTCCTGTCTACTGATTATGTTTAGAGCTGACCATGTGTTGTCTATAATAAGAAGATTTAGACCTGACCATGTTCTGTGTACGCTAGGACTATGGGGACCTGGGTAGAGACCCGGCCTGGCCTCAGTACTGGGAAGCTCCGTGCCTGCATCGGAATGTCAGTGCTTAGATGTCTGGGGTCTGGAGCTGAGGTGGGCTTGTCTACGTAACAGCCTCTCTTCTGAGTGTGGTGACCTGGTCCTCCCAAGGGTCAGTGCTATGGTCGGGGCCTTAGTCTTAATCCCTGCAAGGTTCACCTTCCCTGGGGCTCATGGAGAATCCTCAGGAGGACTACCTGGCAATAATTCCAATTTACCAGCACGTGCATGGTGCATAGGGAAGCAGGTTTAGCTGGTGAATTGATTGCAGGGCACGCAGATCGGGCAAAAGGCCGATGGGTGACAGCTGAGGCTGCTGCTGAGCTCTCCCTCCAGTCTACCGTCCCTACTCAGCAGAGTCCAGAGCTGCCCCTCGGCTTTCAGCCCTGCTGTCCTGTGAGTTTTCTCAACATGTAAGTGAGACGAGAAAGGACTGAGCATGCCAGCACCAGGGTCGTGTGTTCAACTCTAGTATGAAAGCTTTAAAATCACACAGAACCAAAGTGAGAAGAGGAGGACTCCTCTGGGACAAGTGTGGGGAAAGGAGACCCACCTGACACTTTTTCCCATCCCAGGAGGTCCCAGGGACCCAGCTTGTTTCCACATTGGGGGAGCCCCCTGCAGAGCCATGGTGTCCTGACCAAGGGGACGTGTGACCCCAGGTGCAGGGTCTGGGGAGGTGAGGTCACCCTGGGACTGTGGACATGTGACCCAGGTGGAGGGGTCTGGGGAGGTGGGTCACCCTGGTGAGTGTGGATGTGTGGCCCCAGGTATAGGGTGCGGGGACTGTGTGGGTCTCACCATACCTGCATGGGTCAGGATCACATGTATGGGGAGACCGCATATGCGCTCTTTGCCTGCAGTGTGTCCTGTCCCCTTTGAGATTTCCAACCTCTGCATTAAGGGTGTTGTCCTGATTAACCTGTGGTTCCTTTTCTTCTCTTCATCTTGTCACAATCATATGAGGTCAGGCATGTTTGAGTGGGTTGCTGCTCTGTGTTCCGGTGAGTGACAACACTTGGTGGTATCATATTAATACTATAGTATATCATATGTCTAATCTATGGGGGTCACCACTGCCTGGGTCCCCCTGGACAGAGGTCAGGTGAGCACAGACTAGTCCCCCCTAAGAATGGTCTCCCACGTGCTCTGTGAGGGTACCGTGATGGCCCCTAAGGTAGGGGACTGTGTCTGGGCCTCCGACATTTGTGATGAAGGGGAGTCGAAATGGAATCTCAATTAACAAGACATTATTTTAAGAATTTATTTTAAGTGAAATAAAACACACGTCACATACCCTTTACCATCATCACCATTTTAAGTGCACGTTTCTGAGGCCTCAGATATATTCACTTTCTCGTGGAGCCATCACCACCATCCCTAGAACTTTTCATCTTGCAAAACCAAAATTCCACAACCATGAAAGTCTCATTCCCCATTCCCTCCCACTGCCCCTGGCACCGATATCCACTTCAGTCCCTGAGTTGTCGACTCCAGGGCACCCACTGGAGTGGAATCCTGCAGTGTTTGCTGACGGGTCATTTTGGAAGAGCTGACTTTCAATCTGAAGCTCTGCCTGTTTGCATCTGAAGAATCTGCATTTAAGGAGAGGGTGTATGAGGAAGGGGGTGTATGCGGGACAAAGGTGTCCGGGGTGCAGGTGAGCCAGGACCTGACCAGCTGCCTTTTGGGTCCTCTGGTCCCATCTCTTGGTCTGTGCCTCATCTGCATCATCACTGTCCCCGCTGGCACCGCTGGGGTGTTGTCTGAGTGAGAGTCCCCTGGTGCCCCTGCTCTCCTCCCCTCCTCCTGCTGGTTGGGGAGGGAACTGCTTGCTGTGTGGTCTCTACTCCTGAGGCATGAAGGACCCTGTAGCATGGACCTGCAGAGTGTGGGGTGTGGTCCCAAGAGCATGGGGCCCACATAGGACACGACATCGGGGCGTGACAAGTGCTAGGGCTACCTCATCACTGACAGGGAATGTTGCCCAGATCCTGCTCGAGAGGGCGTGGTGGGTGGCCTGGGACCCTAGAGGCCCCATTCCTATACTGGAGCTTGGAGAGTGCATCCCCATGGGCTCCAGATTCACCCCATATCTCAGCCATATCCCTCTGTCCTGTCTTTGAACTCAGGAAAACGAGCTCTCTTGTCCACAACATAGGCCTGGTCCTGTTGATATTAGGATTCTTTAAGTTAGGCGTCCTGGGATAGCAGCTCTTTTTAGGCCTGAGAAGGAACAACTCCGGAGTGTACAACAATTTCAGATGAAACTAATATTCAATGACTATCCCTAACTACTCGGTTGTTGACTTCTATTAGTCATTATTCTCCTGGTTTTAGCTCTGATGTGGGGATTACAGAGGAGTCAACATTTAAATCTTCATAATCTGTGTATTTGTAGCTTCAGTATCATTACTGACCCATAGTTTTTTATGGTTTGGGAAGAGTTATTGATTTCATGTATCATGTAAAGGATTCACAATGATGATAGGGCAATTAAGATTACAATAATAGCTAGTAAATTGTTCACATTTTCTCTACCTGTGCATCTATTGTATGCATATGAGTTTAGATGTCAATATTAGTGAAATGATATAGAGGACAAGAGAACTTATTTTAAAAATCACTATTAATGTGTGATGAAGAAAATGTAAAAGTTCTACCATAATCGGTGATGTTGTATCTTGAGAGCCTAGATGAAATTGATATGCCTTAGTGATGTACAGGATTTTAGCCTATCATTTAACTTTGACAAAGCTACATCACTTTTTACTTTTATCTCATTTATTGAGGAAGACATAATTGTTATGGTGTTGGCTTGAAACTGGTTGAAAAGGACTTGAGTCCTTCCTTATTTTACATTTCCATAGGGAGGATCTTGAAACATAGGATATGGTGGAGGACATCCGTGTAACCATTCTAGGTTAGGAGTAGCAATTTCCACTGCTAAGACTTCTTGTTTAGACACAAATGCTTTTCAAAGTATGAAGATTATTAGCATTACTGCTGCTACTGAGATGAATGAGCCTAAAGACAAAATATTTCATGTTGTGTGTGCCTCAGGGTACTCAGACTAACGTAGTGACATCCCTGAGAGGCCACGAAAGTGCTGCAGGAAGTCATATTTACTACTACAAATATACTTGTGAAGTGAATTTTTGCTCATGCTGAGTTAACTGTATAACCTGAGAATAGTGGGAATCAGTGTAGGAAGCCTCCTATAATAGTGAAGACTGCTCCCATGGACATTAGGTCATGGAAGTGTGCTACTACATAGTATGTATCCTGGAGGACAATGTCTGGGGATGAGATGGCTAAGATGATTCCTGTCAAACCACCTACTGTAAAAAGAAAAACTAAAGCCTAAAACTCATAATATAGTGGGAGGTCATATAGTATTACCTCCGTGAACAGTTGCTAACCAGGGACTTCCCTGGTGACGCAGTGGTTAAGAATTCGCCTGCCAATGCAGGGGACACGGGGTCGAGCCCTTGTCTGGGAAGATTCCACATGCCGCGGAGCAAAAAGCCCGTGTGCCACAACTACTGAGCCTGCCCTCTAGAGCCCGCAAGCCACAACTACTGAAGCCCACGCGCCTAGAGGCCGTGCTCTGCAACAAGAGAAGCCACTGCAATGAAAGGGCCGCACACCGCAACGAAGAGTAGCTGCCGCTCACCGCAACCAGAGAAAGCCCATGCGCAGCAACCAAGACCCAACTCAGCCACAAAAAAAAAAGAAAAGAAAAACAAAAATTAAATAAAGAGTTGCTAATCAGCTAGATACTTTTACTCCTGTAGGGATAGAAGTAATTACGGTAGCTGATGCAAAGTATGCTCCTGAGTCCACAGCTATCCCTATGGTAAACATATGATGGGCCCACAAGAGAACTCCTAAAAAACCAGTGGACATGACTCATACTATTCCCAGATAGCTGAAAGGCAATTTTTGTCCTAAATAGTATGTAATGATATGTGAGTTTATAACAAACCCTGTTAGGCCATGAATACAGACTTCAGGGTGAGCAAAGTATCAACATAGGTGTTGGTATAGGATTCGGTCTCCTCCTGCAGGGTCAAAGAAAGTAGTGTTTAGATTTCTATCTCTTAGCAGCATGGCAATTCTGGCTGCTTGGACTGAGATTGGTAATTATAGTAATATGGCTATAGTTGGGGAAGATTAAACAAATAATGGTGTTTGGTATTGGGATATGACTGCTGGTTTTGTGTTAAAGACTATAGTAATAAAAGTAATAATACAAAGAATTGAGGAGACACCTGCTAAATGTAAGGAGAAAACAGTTAGGTCGACAGAGGCTCCTGCATGGGCCAGATTGCAGGCTAGAGCTGAATACACGGTTCCACTGGTACCAGAACCAGCTTCTACTATTGGTGATATGAGTAGGAGTAAGAATGATGGGGGAAGTAGTCAAAAGTTTATATGATTTATTGGGGGAAATGCTACTTCAGGTGTCTGAGTTATTAGTGGCCCAAGTCAGTTTTCAAAGCCTGCAATCATAACGGGTACAGCTATAAAGAAAATTATTACAAGTGCAGGGACTGTTATGACTACCTTACAGATTTGGGCATCTCCAAGTAGCGGTCCAGGTCAGCATAGCTCAGCCTCGATTAATATAATTAAGGTGCTGCCTGCTACTCCAGCTCAAGCACCAAATAGTAAATATAAAATGCCGATATCTTTGTGATTTGTTGAAAATAATCAGCAGTGTATGAACAGAGGTAAAATGACTGAGTTAGCATTAGACTGTAAATCTAAAGACAGAGATTGAGCCCTCTTTCTGGCAAACCCTGTGGTGAATCAACAAATTGAATTGTAACTTCAGAGAAGCAGCTTCAATTCTGCCAGTGATTTTCCTGCTTTTTTTTCTTCTTTTTTTCTTTCTCAAATGAAGGAGAAGTAGACTGAAGCCAGTTGACTAGAGGATTTGCCTGTTAACTAAAGTTTCCTGGGGTTAAAACTCATCAATCTCCTAAAGATTTGGCTTAAATACAGTGTTTGCTTTACATTCAATTGATGTAGAATAAAGTCTTGCAATCCTTATTTTTAGGAATTAAGTAAATTTCACTTGTTTAGGGTTTTGAAAGCTCTTGGTCTGAACTAACCTAAATTCCTAGTCCAGCACCGATAGAATGGGTGTTGTGTGTAGTAATCGTGTGGGTATTATGATTGGTAATGATAGGAAGGTTATTTCTTTGTATGTTCAAATTGTTTTGTGTTTGTGTTGTTTAATGAAGGGAATATAGTTAGTGATGTGGAGTGTGTTAGCTGCAAGTAGAAATATATGCTGAGGACTGCTATAATGGCTATTAGTGTTGGTAGAATGATGTTGTCGTTTTTGTTATCTCTTGGATAATTATTCATTTGGGTAGAAACCCTGATAGTGATGGGCGATGTCCTAATGATACTATAATGGTGAGGAAAATGATTGTGATGGGAGGTGTTTTATCTCATGTGTGTGATAATGATACTCTTGTAGTACATGATCTGGGCATAAATAAGAAGAAGGTAGTGTTGTTATGATATAAATTAGTATGTTTTGGATTGTTATAATCTGAATATACATTATAATAGCTGTTATTCATCCTATATGGGCAATTGATGAGGAGCGTGTAATATTTTCCAGGTGAGTATGGCGAAGTCTGCCTCAGCCTCCAGCTATGATTTATAATATCACTATGATTAATAGTATATTTAGGTTGATGGATGGTGACATGTGGTATAAAACTGATAGGGGTGCAATTTTGTCATGTTGATAGCATCAGGTCTGCTGTTCATGGGATGCCTTGTGTGACTTCAGGCACTCAGAAGTGAAATGGGGAAAGTCCTACTTTTGTGACAAGGGCGATTGTCATGAGGGTGGGTGCTGCTGGATTAAAGATTTTTGTTATTCATTGTGCTCTTTGACCAGAGTATATTAGATTAATGATAATAGCCATTATAAGTAGTATTGATGTGGTGGACTGTTTTAGGAAATATTTGTTGGATGCTTCTGTAGCTTATGGGTTCATGTTTTTTATTAGAATGGGGATACCATTAACCAGTGTGAGCTGGTTATACAATTACATTTCCTGAGAAAATGGTCAGTAGAATGATGGTAAAAACAATGAGAGTTTATTTGCACAGGAAGGATATACAAAAATATTTTGGGGGTATGGGCCTGAAGCTTACTTAGAGAACTTTACTATATAGCATGTGGTGTAATGTGGTAGGTAGCATGGAGAATGTAAAATTATTAGGAAGAATTCAATTCCAGGAATAAGAGCATTGAAACCTCTATGATTTACTCTATCAAAGTAACTCTTTTGTCAGACATATTTCTTAAATTTGTGGTGGGTTGCCTGGTATGATGACAAGTAGTGAAAACTCTCATATACATAGGGTTAATGTTAGTCGTAAAAAAAACTTTTTATAAGAGATGTATGCGTTGATCATATCAAAATTGTAGGTAGGAGGCTCAAATTCATAGAAAGGAGATTGTTAGATGTGTTTTAATGATGACTTGGGTTGTATATAATTCTGGCACCTAGGGATTGTCGAATGCTCCTAAAAATAGATTGCTGTGGAAATGTTTATTATAGGGAAATGGACATATTCTCTAGGAGGGACGGGGTGAATGGGCCTGCTACATTTTCTACATTGAAGACATATACAGGTTTTGATGCTACTTCTGTTAAATCAAGTGGGGCTTCATTGGATTTCTGCTACTGTGGAGATAATCAAATTCTGGGTAGGGGTCAGGAGAAAATTAGTCATAGGTGTTCTAGTGTAATAATTACTGTTGAAAGTGTAAATGATCCATTTATCAGTAAGACTGAGAAGAGAATAACTGCTACATTACTTCATATGAGATGATTGTCTGTGCTATTGTTCCTAGAGCTCCAGTGAGTGAGTATTTTGAATGTGAAGTTCATCCAGATCTGAGGATGGAATAAATGGCTAGGTGTGATATGGCTAATAGAAATAATATGCCTACCTTTATACTAATTAGTGGATAAGATATGGGAAGAGGAATTCATGTTGTGAGAGCCAGGGTTAAGGCCAGCATTGGGGCAATAATATATAAATTGATGATGTTGATGGATATAGTGGTTCCTTAATAAGGAATTTGAAAGCCTCAGCAATGGGTTGTAATCATCCATGGGGGCTGATGATTTTTGGTGCTTTCTGGATTTGTATATAGCCTAGGATTTTCCATTTAGTTAATATGAGGAATGCTATGGTGAATTAAATTGGGTAATTTGTGAAACAATGTTGATTATAAACACATTCTTAGGAAGAGGACTTGAACCAGTGCAGAAAAAGTTTCAGTTTTACATAATTACTGGGCTCTGCCAGCGTAACGAACCCTGTTCTACAGTAGGGTATGTATAAATTAATTGAATGTAGATTATATCATCATTTAGTTTGAAAATATTTTGTAAAGTAAGCCGTATTGCTCTTGTCCTTTCATACTGGAAGAAATCTGCAATAGACAGAAACCAACCAGGATGACTCCAGTCTGAACTCAGATCACGTGAGACTTTAATCGTTGAACAAACAGAATAATTAATAGCAGTTATACCATTGAAATGTCGTGATCCAGCATCAAGGTCATAAACCATATTGCCCATATGAACTCCAGAATACAATTACACTGTTATCCCTAGTAAAACTTGTTCCATTGATCAGTGTTTTAGAAGAACAGGTGATAAAGCATTTTGACTAGCTGGCCTAAATTTTAATCACTCAGAAGTGGTTTTATTCTCCAAAAAATAAATGGCGCGCGGGCTCAAGACACACCGGCTTCAGTAGTTGTGGCGTGCAGACTCAGTAGTTGTGGCCCACTGGCTTAGTTGTTCCGTGGCACGTGAGATCTTCCCGGGCCGGGGATCGAACCGGGTCCCCTGCATTGGCAGGCGAATTCTTAATCACTGCATCACCAGGGAAGTCCCCTTTTAATAAGTCCCCTTTTAAAGGGAGAATCGCAGTCTCCCTTTTAATATACCTTAAGCCCAAAGAATCCATGAAAAATGGTTACAGAAAATAAGACAATAAAATATTGTAAGGACTATAACAGAAGCATATAGTGCACAGTTCATATAGACACATCCCAAGCAGTTACAAAGTATATTAAAAGGGAGGCTGCAATTTTAAAAGAATAAGAAAAATTATACCCACAAACTCCCAATCTTTCCTGAAACGTTGCAATCTGAAACCCTATTGTAGGAAGCAGAAGATTCCAGGAGACATTGTACAAATGAAGGACTCGAAACCCTGTGGTTGGATAAGGAATTCTGGAAGGAAGGTATCCTCACCCAAGGAGAGAAGGTTCCTATACTTCTATAACATCACATCCCTGTACAATTCCCATTGATCTTGGTCCATGCATTCTCACTCCTCTTGACAGAAATCTATGGCCACATCCTGGAATGTCAGCAGTCCCTGAAATTAAAAGTACACATGCCATGTGGCCACGGGAAGAGTTCATAATATGACCCAAGAAGAAAACAGCAAGTTAAGAGAAGGTTTTAATTTACAAGAGTGTCTTCAATTATCCACTAATATATATATATATAAATATATATATATATATATATATTTTTTTTTTTTACAAAGTAACTTTCTCTACCTTATTTCTAACTACAAGAAAAGAGTATGGCATGTGATCCACAAAACCAGTATAGAGACTATACTTGTCTGGAAAAGAAATGATAAAATGATGGTTTCAACACAGGCATATGCATTTTTGAGTGTTTTATTTATATCAAACTGGATAAAATGTGTGTATTTCTCATAGAGAAAAGACCTGTCGAGGTAGAAATGTACCTTTCAACTATTCATGGGTACACAAGTACACTGGGGAGATTGTAAAAGGGCAGATTGTGATTCAGTAGGTCCGGTGGGCCTGAGTTCTATTTTTTTAACAAGCTCATTTTTAAGTAGTGATGCCACAGTCTCTGATTCATTAACCACAACTGTGAATATCAGAGACATAATTAGAAAGGTAAAAATTCATATTTAATTTTGAACTTAAAGTGTTTTATGGATTTTACACCTTTAATAGAATAGTGAGCACAGCAGCAACAATCATTTGTGAATATTTACTATAGACTGTGTATCTTTCTAACTTTTTGTGTAGGATTCCAGGAAAAAGGCCTGGGCTGCGGCCACAGTGGGCGTGGCCCCCAGGCCGGGCCGCCCCTCCAGGACCCCCGACGGGGCCCTGCGCTCCTGGCGGCTCCCTCCCCCGCCGCCCCGCTCCCTCCCGGAAGGCCTCGGGGCAGAGCGGTCCCACCCACTGCGCGCTGAACAGAGCCCGCGTTTCCTCAGAGCTGGAACTCCCGGCTCGGGCGGGGTCTCTTCCTTCCGCCTTCACGGAACTGCCCCAGAGCCCGAGGGGAGGGCGACCTCACTGAGGCTGCCGGCTCTGGAGGTGCCCCGGCGGCCGAAGCCGTGACAGTCGCGGGGACGGCGGGCCGGGTAAGTGGGCGCCGACCCTCCGCCTGGTCTGGTGCCCGGGCGGCAGCACAACACCAGCTTCTGAGGGGCAGGGGTTCGCTGCCGCCCGCCGCTGCTGTGCAGAAAGAGCGGCCTCCAGCGTCTGGTCCCCGGGAACTTCGGTCCCTCCTCCCGCCCCTGCCCTCGGCCTGGCTCGCGAGGCCTGGTGGGCGTGGGGAGGGGGTCGGCCTGAGCGTCCTGAGGGGAAACGGGGCAAGGGAGGCGCAGGGTCCGGCTGCAGCGTCAGCGCCCCTCCTCCCGACTGCGGGGAAAGCGGCTGAAAACTCCTCCCGAGGCGCGCAGGCCCCTTATTCAGCCGAGTCCCTCTGCGCTCCTTCCTCCCTGAGCTAAAGTACCGGGGGGAGGGGACAGGGCAGGGGACTGGCGCAGGTAATGGGGAACATCAAAAGGTGATTGTTAACTAAGGAAAACCAGCTCTCCCAAGGTGAGGAATGCAGCGCTTTTCTTTGCCTGGGCTCACTCACTGAAATCCTTCCTTTGATATGCACCTCAGCTCTCTGGGGCCTGCATTCCGTATTTGCATATCCTGAGTGCCTGAGGGCCCGCCGGCTCACATTGGAGGGCTGCAAGTGCTGAAGACTGTGACATCCTTTGTTTACTGATAGGGCAAGAAATATTCCATTTCCCACCGGCTTGAGGGGCAGACAGTGAAAAAAAGTCGGAGAATCTCACTCGGCCTGTACTTTGGTTTACATATAGACAATATTTATACTTAACTGTGCTAATAGAGGTTCTCAAGTCCAATCAACTTGTACTACTGCCCTCTATGTATCAATTTCATCAATATCATAAGATAAATGCCTATAGAATTGACTTAATCCATTTAAATAGGATAATGATTTTTAAAGGAAACATAATAGAAATATAACAACAAAACCTTTACCACTAAAGGCTGGGTCTGGAACAACCTAAATAAATGTTCCATTGTTAAAATACTGAAAGATGTAGTCAATAGAAATATCAACAAAAATGACAAATAATAAGGGTAGCAGAATGTTGAAATGTTCTATCTTTATCATTAAAGTGGCAGAAAATCATTTATTAGTAGACACTGGGGGCAGAAGATGCCTGATTTTATACCTTTGTCATATTTGTGCAGTTGTTTCAACAAGTAACTTAAAGACAAAATGGAAAAACAAGGAGGTTTGTGCCTGAGATCATGTTGATGTGAAACCAGGGATGGCCACCTTGTGCCAGGTGAGTTAAGTTTACCTGGCAGGTAGACCGCAGAGCTCCTGGGAAGCAAGGGTTGGAATTTTTCTGCTGGGTGCCCCTTAGGTTCTGTGACTTGACTGACTGACTGTGAGTCATGTTTCGGGAAAGACCTGATCACAGGAAAAGGGTGGGAATAGAGTGCTTTGGGGAGCAGCTAACAACATTCATCACAGCTCACGGCCTGAATGAAGTTTAAAGAAACAGGAAAACAAATGCTTCTTATGGAATCAGAGAATGTGAGGGCTGGACAATCCCAGAAAATGAGGAACACCCATCCCATTTTCCAGATGACAAAACAGAGGTCCAGCAAGGTGAAATCCCTCACCCAAGTTGCACCCGTCTCTCCTCCCCACTACGTGGTTCATGAAAGCAGGACTCTTCCTGTCTTCATCACTGCTGAACCCCAAAAAGGGCCAGGCATCTAGGAGCTGCTCCAAAAATTTGGGTTGACTGTAGGAACAATGCTATTTCTTTCTTTCTCACTCTTATTCAGGATTGTGCCAAGAACTCCCCAGGTTGCAATGTAATTCGATAAATGTAAATATTAATTGAGTTTTGCTGTGATGAGGACTTAGGCTTTGAAGGTAACAGATTTGGTTCAGATCTTGGTTCTGCCACTCCATAGCTGTTTGGCTTTGGGAAAATTACTAAACCTCTCTGAGACTATTTCCTCCTGTGTAAAGTGGGCATAAATCTATCTGAGCCAGCAGAGCACCTGCATGAGAGATGTGCACTAAATATTGGTCTTTCTCACTCTCCTACGCCATCTCTCTGTTCTTCCCAGAGAAGCTGTACAGAAGGATATAGTACCTTTTTAAAATAGTTAACTAATTAATTAATTAATGTGTTTTTGGCTGCGTTGGGTCTTCGTTGCTATGCACAGGCTTTCTCTAGTTGCGGCAAGCGGGGGCTACTCTTTGTTGCGGTGCGCGGGCTTCTCATTGCGGTGGCTTCTCTTGCTGCGCTTGTTGTGGAGCACCGGTTCTAGGCACGCGGGCTTCAGTAGTTGTGGTCTGCAGGCTCAGTAGTTGTGGCCCATGGGCTTAGCTACTCCGCGGCATGTGGGATCTTCCCTGACCAGGGCTCGAACCCATGTCCCCTGCCTTGGCAGGCAGATTCTTAACCACTGCGCCACCAGGGAAGTCCGATATAGTACTTTTTAAAGAGGGGTTTGAATTTATTTCAGATTGTGTACATTTTTCTTGTAGAAAAGATTATTCCACTATAGAAACATAAACACGCAAAACCACTCCAAATGCAGTATTCTATGGTTTAGATATTATCAGTCACATTTTATAAGTAATTGGGCAAATGCCAAAGCACTAGGTACTGGGGCGTAAGAAGACTCAAATCTGGGGTGACCCCACCCCAATTTCAAGAGCAGGGTGTGCTTTTCAAATCCATGTTTCATCTGTTCTTTGTTTCTCATCCATCCTCTGTGTCTGCCTTTCTCAAGAAGGCTCAGATCCTCGGCTTTCACACCCTGCCGGCTGGCTGTGCCCCAGCTCCCGGCCTGAAACCTCTGCGTGCCTGGGTGTGCCTGCTCCCCCTGTGCATCACCAGCTTTGCCAGGGAGCTGCTGTATCGTGCACTGCTTGCTGTACCCAGAGTACCTGGACCCTTCTGGTACATGAAGTGCACCCTCCTCACCATGTGTGCAGCCCATCCCCTTACCTTATATCCTGCCTGTAAGCCAGGCTTGGGGGTGACTACAGTGTGCATTCAGCTGTGTGAGGTGCTGGGATCAAAGTGAAGTTCCCAACTTTTGAAGTGGCAGGCTTGAGGGGCACACAGTGATTTAAAGTCGGGTCACCTGACTTAAAGGGGGGACTGATTGATTTAAAGCCAAGGCAGCTGACTTAAAGCCTGCGTCCCTCAGCTGCAGGACGAGACCAACTTTGGCGGTGCACGGGTTCGCTCCAAGCCAGCACTGCTGTTCAGGAAGAGATTCCAGTAGCGCCTTAGTGCAGGGGGACTTGGTCCGTTGTCTTGGCCCTGCCCTCAGAGGGGGGCCACCTGCTCTTCTGGAGGATCAGGGAGGGGGAAGTGCAGAGTCCCGGCTGGAGTTGCGGCACCGCTTGTCTGATGGCAGGGAAAGGGGGACAGGGCTGTGTGGTGTCCTGGGGCTGGACTCACCAGGTCGACTCAGCCTCTCAGCCTCCTAACCTCCCCCCCCCACACACTCCACAAGAGTTTCCAATAATATGTAATTGCGCCTTAGGTTCTCGGTCTTCAAACTCATCCCCAGGCTCCCAGGTCCCTTGATTCAGCCAATTCCTCTGTGCTCTTTCTTCTATTAGATACAGTCCCAGAGGGAGGGGCTGGGGGATGGGACTGGAGGGATGCCGGCAGCACTGGCCTCAGCTGACTAAAGAGATCCGGGGCCTGCGCTATCACACATGTGCGAGGACCCTTAAGGCGGAATCGAGGGGGCCAGTTAGAGGCAGTCCTTGCTGCCTCAAGTGAGTATGGATCACCGTTGGGTGGGGAGCACGCTGACCCCTGAGAAGTACTGTTAGGAGGATGTGTTCCTCCCTCGGCTTCAAGGACGTGGGTGGGCTTCAGGGCTCCAGTTCCCCTCCAGGCCTCCAGGTCCGACTGCACCGCAGCGGCCTTGCAGACCCGCCTTCCTGTCCCAGAACTTGCCAGGCTCCAGGAAGAATCCAGACAGCAGAGATGGTGCCTGAGGGCTCCAGCTTGAAAAGTGCTGTCCCTGGGGACCCAACAGTGGAGGGAGGAAGGGTGAAGGGAGTGGGGGTGTGGGGTCGGGAGGGGTGGCTGCCCTGGGAGACGTTGAGAGAGAAATATCGCCCCCCACACCCCCTGCCCCTGCAACTGACCCATTGATGCCATAGGATCTCAGGGCCTTTTAGTCAGAGATGCCTCTGCTTCTTTACTCCTGTGTTCAAAACTATGCAAAACCAACTCTTCATCCTCTTGCTGCCTTGCCAGGACTTTTAAAGCACTGTTCTTTTGAAGCACTCGTTCCCTAAACTGCAGTTTGGCGCTGTCCCAGCTATGTAAAAGTGTTCTCCTTAAACTGAGACTAAATCCTACTCTTTTGGAAAAACGGCCTTCACTTCACTGGAGATCGTCTTTTCTGCCCATTCCTTCCTTCTACTGCCCTCTTAAGAACCCCTGTGCTCAAAGAGCTTGGTGATTTATTTTTTGCTTGATGTCAAAAAGAAACCTTCCCCATGCACCCCAAAAAGCTTTCCTGGAACATAGGTGTTTCACAACCATGACAGTGTTTTGCAGTTAGTATACACTGGGTAGAGTGCCTAGCAATCCCTCCAAGAGCCAGAGGTGAGCAGACCTTTACTTATTTGATTGGATGCCCTTCAAGTTTAGGAAGGTCCCATTCTTATGACCCAGCAGGTAAGACAGAGCCCTGGATGGCTGTGGCTGTGATTAGATAACTTCTGATGATTTTATTTCCCTTACTGAGCTGCTGCTTCTAGGTTAAATTCGTTTTATTACCTGTCCATTTTTAAAGAAAGGCTGACAAAGTCACTGTAACAGGTCAGGAGTCTGAACTCAGGGTTGGTCAAAGGTACTCACAGGGAGGAAGGTGGATAAAAATAGGTGGGTAAAATAGGAGGGTTGGCAAGTACAGCCAGGACACCCGTGTTCATCATGCATACTAATAAAGGCCAGAATCTCCTCATTTATCTCTGGTGGGAAGTTCTGATGGTTTCACAGGATCAAACTCAAATCATATTCAAACTAGGGGATTTCCCTGAGCATAAAAGGAAGTATCCGTCCCTAGCAGGAGTCGCTGCAGAGGAATAAAGACGTAGATGTAGAGAACGGACCTGAGGACACAGGGAGCGGGAAGGGTAAGCTGGGATGAAGTGAGAGAGTGGCGTGGACATATATACACTACCAAAGGTGAAATAGATAGCTATTGGGAAGCAGCTGCATATAGCACAGGGACATCAGCTCAGTGCTTTGTGACCACCTAGAGGGGTGGGATAGGGAAGGTGGGAGGGAGACACAAGAGGGAGAGGATATGGGGATATATGTATACGAATAGTTGATTCACTTTGTTATACAGCAGAAGCTAACACAACAAGGTAAAGCAATTATACTCCAATAAAGATGTTAACGACAACAACAACAACAAAAAAACCCAAAATCTAAGTCAATCAAGCCAACGGAGACAATGTAAGTGTTTACAGTTCAAGAAATCCACAAGGGAATCCTTTATTCTGTAGGCAATGAATGGTCCATTCGAAAAGGAAAAAAACTGTCTAAAATGTTGTCTTTCCATTTATTGTTCAGAACATCATTTTTATACCTCTGCTTTTCTTACTATTCAAAGCCAAGTCACGTGAGTTACAGGGAAGCAGCTGATGGATTTAAAGTTGGGTCACTTGATTTAAAAACCAGTGGCAGTTGATTGATTTAAATCCCGGTCATATGACATGAGGAGGGGGTGCTAAAAACTGCTTTTTCATCTCTGGCTCAGAATATCAGATTTACCTTGGTTTTTCTTATGATTTAGAAAACTTGAGCTGTCTCTCCTTGGAATCGTCAGGAGAAAAATACAGTATTTCAGGTTCATTCTTGAAACCAACTTCTCACGGTTAAGGTGTATTGGCTAAAAGATCTTCCTTCTTCAAGAGATTCCAAACCTCTGTAAGACACTTCATTGTAATTGGAGAAAAAAGAAGAATGAATTCAGGCCAGCAGCTGCAGGAGGCCAAGGCAGCCCCCAGGACTAGGGAAGGAGGAGGAGGAAGGGCTGAGTGTTGCCATTAGAGCAGACAACCTCCAGAGGGCGCTGAAGCACCGGCAGAGCCCACCTGCCACTCCCAGTTTGGCACTCCAGGGTCAGATTTGGGTTTGGAGATGGGGTTGCTGTAACCCCAAGGAGGTGAGCAGAGAGGAGGAGTTGATTACCGGTCTCCTCTGACTCTCTGACCCAAATTGCCTGGCTTCACAGGGGGGACAGGGTTTTGCTTTCAGCAAACTGATGGGGCACTTCCAGGCTGGTCGGGTTGCCCAGTGGCCCGACAGCCTGACAGGCTGACTGCGGTGTGACCGCCCTTTGTTTCTCCAGAATCTGTGCATCAGGAGGTGCATGGGTGCGGGAGCCCATCCACCGCCCCTCCCCCCAAGGGGGATGGCACCTTCCCTGGCTGTACCCTATGATCACCAGGTACTTGAAATGAATGCAAGTTTTTTGACTTCAAGGAAAAGCTCGCATAACCGTTTCTTCCTCATAATGTGTGGGATTTACTATAATGGAAGGACATTAGAAAGAACAGGTAGAAAACTCACCTGTTGGTCTCCATGTAGGAGTTTATTTTGCATGAATCCCTCCTACGTGAGTAGATAGCAGAGGTTGATTTTTGTTCCCGTGTGTGTAGTTGTGGCAGAGGATGTAGGTATGGTGATTTGAAGCCCTCAAAGAAATATTCTCAGAACTCTCAAGATTTCTCTTGATCGGAACCGAAAGAGACCTGGAAAAGGAGGAAAAGAAAAGGAGGAGGGAGAACGAATGACTGTTTCTCAGTAAATTCACCTTCCTGGTTGATTGTTCTGTCTTCTCATTTCTTTTAACTTCTATGTATGTCTAATGGAATAATGTAGAAAGGCTGATTTTTATGCTTTAAAAGATTTTACATCACAAAGAAACTAGAAGTGGCTAACAGAACTTATTCAAATCAATTTTGCATAGAGACTTTGATATTAAATTTGGATACTAAAATGGGTTTATCCCAATTTTCTCTTTCTTTTTGAGCGAATATTTGTAACATATTTTTGTAGATAATAATTTATCCTAGATATACAAAATTGTGAGAATGGGTACCATTTTTTACCACTTAAATGATTTCTTTTAAATGAATAGATTGTACACTTTAAATGCCAATGTTGTGTCTTACGTGTTGTTTTTTAATTCCTTGCTTTCCAAAACTTGTGTTTATTTAATTGATTTCTATCTAATAATCTGTGTCCCCCCTTTATTGTTTCTTACTTTATATTTTATTGATCTATAGTTAATTTACATTATTATATTAGTTTCAGAGGTACAGCATAGTGATTCATAAATGTTTAGGTTCTTCTCCATTTATAGTTATTATAAAAGAGTGGCTATATTCCCCATGCTATACAGTACATCACTGTAGATTATTGATTTTATACATAGTGGATTGTACCTCAAAATCTCCTACCACTATTTTGCTCCTCCACCCTATCTCTCCCTGCTGGTAACCACTAGTCTGTTCTTTAATCTGTGAGTCTGTTTTTTTGTTGTTATTGTATTCAATTTTTTAGATGCCACGTGTAAGTGATAACATACCATGCTTGTTTTCTCATACCATACCATGCTTTTTTTCTCATAACATGCCATGCTTGTTTTCTCTGCGGCTTATTTTACTAAGCATAATACCCTCCAAATCCATCCATGTTCTTGCAAATGGCAAAATTTCATTTTTTGCTGAAGTCATCATAAAAAATCTTTTTTATCCACTAAGCTATTGATGAACACTTAGTTTGACTCTATATCTTGGCTATGGCAAATAACACTGTTATGAACATTGGTGTGCAGTTATTTTTTTTGAAATAGTGTTTTTGTTTTCTTCTGATATACCCAACAGTGAAATTGCTGGATATTATGGTAGTTCTATTTTTAGTTTTTTGTGGAACCTCCATTCTGCTTTCCACAGTAGCTGCACTACTTCACATTCACATCAAGAGTGTACAAGAGTTTCCCTTTCTCCACATCCTCACTAACCTTTGTTATTTGTGATCTTTTGGATGACAGCCATTCTGACAAGACTGAGGTGATATATCTCACAGTTTTGATTTGCATTTTACTGCCGATTAGCTATATTTAGCATCTTTGTGAGTTCTGGCTGTCTATATGTAGTTTTTCCTTGGAAAAAATGTCTATTTAGGGCTTCTCATTTTTTAAAAAAAGATTTTGGGTGTTTTTTTGATATTGAGTTGTATGTGCTGTTTCTGTAGTTTAGGTATGAGCCCTTGCTTGGTCATCTTTTTTGATGTTAACCTCTTATCATGTGCAAATATTGTCTCTCCCTCAGCAGGTTGTCTTTTCATTTTGTCTTTGGTTTCCTTTGCTGTGCAAAATCTTTTAAGTTTAGTGAAGTCCCATTTGTTTATTTTTGCTTTTATTTCATTTGCCTTAGTAGACTGAACCTAAAACTGTTGCTATCATTTATGTTGAAGAATGTTCTATATTTTCCTCTAGGGGTTTTATGGTTTCTGGTCCTACATTTAGGCCTTTATTCAGTTTTGCATTTATTTTATATATGGTGTGCTAAAATAATCTAATTTTATTCTTTTCCATGTAGCTGACCAGTTTTCCCAGTACCACTTATTGAAGAGACAGTTTTTTCTCCATATTGCCTGCTTTGTCATAAATCAATTAAATATAAGTGGGTGGGCTTACTTCTGGGGTCTCTATTCTATTCCAGTGATCTTTGTGTCTGTTTTTGCTCTGGTCCCTTTCTCTTTGATTACTGTCGCTTTGCAGTATAGTCTGAAGTCAAGGTGCGTGATGCCTCCAGCTGTGTTCTTTCTCAAGATTGTTTGGCTATTTGGGGTCTTTGTGTTTCTATACAAATTTTAAAATTACTTTTTCAAGTTCTGTGAAAATGCTTTGGTATTCTGATAGGGATTGCATTAAATCTGTAGATTGTCTTTGGTAGTATGGTTATTTTAACAGTATTAATTCTTCCAGTCGATGCACATGCTATATTTTTCCATCTTTTTGTGTTGTCTTCAACTTCTTTCACCAATGGCTGATAGATTTCTGAGCACATGTCTTTTACCTGCTTAGGTGTGTTTATTCCTAGGTATCTTATTCTTTTTGATGTCATTGCATATGGTATAGTTTTCTTAATTTTCCTTTCTGACAGCTTTGAGTTTTGTTTTTTCTTCTTTTTCTAATTCCTTCAGGTGTAATGTTAGGTTGTTTATTTGATATTTTTCTTGATTCCTAAGAATAAGCTTGTATCACTATAACTTCCCCCTGTGAACTGCGTTGGCTGTGTCCCATAGATTTTGGATCATTTTGTGTTCATTTTCATTTGTCTTGGGTATTTTTAGAATCCCTCTTTAATTTCTTCAGTGTTCCTTTCTTCCCCTTTTATTCCCTTCATCTGTGATGTGAGGACTATCTTTAATATTATGTTTGGATTTCTTTCAGTTTTGTTTATGTGTGTGTGTGTGTGTGTGTGTGTGTGTGATTATTTAAGTTGCTGAGCTCTTAATTTCACATGGACACTAACAACCCTGCATTGTTACTCTGCTCCCCCACAGTTACTGAATTTGACCTTATATTTTACATCTACTTGTTTTGTGTGTCCCTTAACTTCTTATTGTGAATATAGATGATTTTATTACTGTTTTTTTTTTCATCCTTCCTATTAGCTGTGTCCATGGTTGATTTACTACCTTTGTTGAATATTTGCCTTAACCAATGAGGTTTTTCATTTAGTAGGTTTCCTTTCCTAATTTTTATGTTTCAATCGTGACCTTTTCTTTTTCACTTAGAAAAGCCCCTTTAAGATTTCTCATAAAGCTGGTTTGGCGATGTTGAGCTCTTTTAGTTTTGCTTCTCTGTAAAACTTTAGATCTCACCATCAAATCTGAAGGAGAGCCTTGCTGGGTAGAGTATTTTTGCTTATAGGCTTTTCCCTTTCATGACTTTAAATATACCATGCCACTCCCTTCTGGCATGCAGAGGTTATCCTGAAAAGTCAGCAGATAACTTTATGCAATTTCCCATGTTTGTAACTTGTTGCTTTTCCTTTGCTCCTTTTAATAGTGTCTTTTTATCTTTATTTTTTTTTCCATTTTAATTACAATGAGTCTTGGTGTGGTCCTCTTTGGGTTGATCCTGTTTTGGCCTTACTGTGTTTATTGGACTTGGATGTCTGTTTTCTTTCCCAGGTTAGGGAAGTTTTCAACTCTTATGTCTTCAGGTATGTTCTACACTGCTTTGTCTTTCCTTTTTTGCTTCTGGGACCAGTATAATGCAAATATTAGTACACTTGATGTTGTTTCACAAGTCTGTTCAACTTTCCTCATTTCATTTTAATCTATTGTTTTACCGTTCATCTTCAGTGATTGCCAGTACTCTGTCCTTCAGTTTTCTGATTCATTCCTCTGTATCATTTAGTCTACAGTAGTTTCCTTTAATGTATTTTTCATTTTGGTTATTGTATTCCTCATCTCTGTTTTGTTGTTCTTTAATGGTCTAACTCTTTTTAAAAAAAAATTCTAACTTCTTGCTCTGGTCGTCCATTCTTCTCCTGAGTTCTTTGATCATCTTTACAGTCATTACCTTGAACCCTTTGTTGAGGAGATTGGCTATCTCCACTTCACTTAGATCTTCTTCTGAATTCTTATCTTGGTCCTTCATTTGGATCGTGTTTCTGTGTCACCTCATTTTTCTTAACTTCCTGTTTTTATTGCTATGTGTGTAGTAGGTTCGTTACATTTCCTGACCTTGGGGAAGTGGCCTTTTGTAGGAGCTGTCCTATGGGTCCCAGCAGCCCCCTCTCCCCTGGTCACTAGAGCTATATATTCTAGGTGTACCCCCTATGTGGGCTGCTTGGGCTCTTCTGCTGTGGCGGGCTGACTACTGTGGGTAGTCTGGTAGGCTTGGCTGCCCCCAGACTGCTTGTTTGCCAGGCTCTGCCTTGTATGGAGGCTGTCTGTGCTGCTTGGTGAGACTAAATCATAAGGCAGCTGGCTGCACAACTCTGGGGGACACCAAATCTGGTGCTGGTTCACTTATGGGTAGAATTGCAGTCCAGGTGATATCAGGGCTAGTGCCCAGTCACTGGTTCTGGGGCTATGCTGGCTACTGGGAGGAAGAGACAGGTTCTGCGTTCTGGCTGCAGGGCCCAGGAGCCACAGAGTTGGTGTTGGATCACTGTTCCTGACACAGCTCTCTGCAGGGCCGGGGGTATCCCTAATCTTGTGTTGGCATTCTGATGGGCAGGGTCAGGACCCAGCTGAGTCCATGGCTGCTTCTGGCCTGCAATTAAGTGGCCTGGTTACACAGGCTGCTGGGCTGTGGTATTCCTGGAGCTGGTGTGTGCCTGTTGGTGTATGAGGCTGATCCCACTGCTAAAGCAGGTTTGCTGTTGGGTAGGTCCAAGCTCCATCCAGTCCCTGTGCAGTTACCACCTGCCGATGGTGAGGCTGACTCCAAGGCCAGAGCAGGCTCACTTGTCAGAGGGGCCAGGGACTCTGGGGCTGGTGCCTGTCCACTGAGGTGTGGAGGCTGGTCCTGGGGCTTTTGGTGGCTGGACCCATGTCCAGGGGCAGCTGTGCACTGAGAGGATCTGAAGGCAGCCTGTTTGCTGGTGGATGGGGCTATGCCCCTGCTCAGTTAGTTGCTTGGCCTGCAGCATCCTAGTACTTGCGTCTGTAGTCTGGTGGAAATGGGTGGGGCTCGGTCCTGAGGCTGATAAGCTACAGGGAGGATTCTGAAATTATGCTTGCTGGTACCAGCGTCCACGAGGTAGAAGGAGCTCCCCCGAATGGCTGCTGCCAGTGTCTCTGTCCCTGAGGCTGTGCTGTAGTTGCCTCTTGCCTCTCTGGGAGACTCTCCAAGATCAGGAGGTAGGTGTGACCCGGGATCCTTTCAAATGACTGCTTCTGTTCTGATTCTCAGATCATGTGGGATTTTGTGAGCATCTTTTAAGAGTGGAATCTCTATTTCCCACATCCCTCTGGCTCTCTGGAAAATAAGCACTACTGGTCTTCAAAGCCCAACTTTCTAGGAGCTCTTCTTTCCACAACAGGATCCCTGGGCTTGGGAGCCTGATGTTGGCTTCATACCCCTTGCTACCTGGGAGCACCTCTGAAATTGTAATTATCCTCCCATTTGTGGGCCACCCACTTGGTGGTATGGGTCTTGACTCTATTGAGATTTTGCCCTTCCTTTCTGTCTTGTCGAGGTGCCTTCCTTATATCTTTAGCTGTAAAACATCTTTTATGGTAGGTCCCGGCCTTTTTCATCAATTGCTGTTCTGTAAACAGTTGTGACTTTGGTGTGCCCATGAGAGGCATCAAGCTCTGGGTCTTTGAATGCTACCATGTTGGACAATCTCTCTACTTCATTCCTAAATCATATTATTTAAGTTTTCTTAGTATCTTATTTGATTAGCGACAGTTTGAAATTTATTATCACTCATGTTTACTTCGCCTGTCTAAAAAAATTGAATAGTGCATTCATTCAGTTTGAAATGAAGGTAGTGACCTGTGAATTTCCATACCTCAAAAATCAAGGATAGGACAAAAGCCTTTTCTACTTGTGTTACCCTCAAACTCTGCACCCCACCCCAGCCTGGGGATTAACCTCTTGCACCCATGCTCACCTTCTGTTTTCGGACCGTTAACCATCATTGCATCTGTATGTGTGTTGACAACGTGAACTCTAGTCTTTGCAGTTTTTGTGTTTTGTTTTTTGGTTTAGGGAACAGTCCTACTATGAATGTACATTTACTGCTCTACTGAAGTTCATATATAAACCTGTCAAGCACATTACCAGAATTGGAATTGCTTGTATATACACTTTGATAAATTTTAGAGACAATGGTAGAACAGAAGTAAATTGTATTTCAAATGCCACAATATTCTCACACCATGAAAACCCTTCCCTTTTTAATATATTTGTGTGTAGTTTATCTTTATGCCCATACTATATTTCCCAGAGATGGGTAAGTGTTATGTTTCTTGCTGGCACATTTACCGTATTGTTCAAAGGCAGGCGTTTAGTGGTTTTAGCATGATCCTATTTCCATGAACTCGCAAATACAAGATCTTCTCTCACACTGTCTTTTACTCCCTGCTGTTTTATATTGCCCTCCTAATTCTCAGTCCTGGTCTTTCTTTATGTTCTTCATCAACCTGGATAGGTTATACTATTTTCTCCCTTATTCAAGACCAATAGAATAGAATAGAATACAACACCCAGAAGTAAACCCTGATATATGGCCAAATGATTTTTGACAAGTTGCCAAGACTTTTCAAAGTAGAAAGGATAGTATTTTCAACACATGGTGCTGAGAAGTCTTGTGGGCAACATGCAAAAGAAAGAGGATGGACCCTTACCTAACATCATATGCAAAAATTAATGAAAACGTATCAAGAAACTAAATATAAGACCTAATAATATAAAAAGTCTTAGAAGAAGATAGAGGACAAGAGCTTCATGATATTGGATTTGGCAGTGTTTTCCTCCATATGAAACGAAGGAACAACAAAGGTACAGCTAACAAAAAAATAAACAATTTTCAGTACATAAGTTAAAAAAAAAATGTGTATCAAAGAAATGTAAACAGAATAAAATGGCAACCCACAAGATGGGAGAAAATATTTCAGAGCCATCTATCTGACAAGAGATTTCTATTCAGAATATACAGAGAACTCCTACAACTGAACAAAAAGCAAACACCCTGATTCAAAAATGGATAAAAGACTTGAATAGATGGTTCTTCACAAAGATGTACAAATGACTAAGCACTTGAATAGATGCTCCATATCACTAAATGCATGTTTATATATTTGTGTGCATGCATATACACACAAGCACACACACACATACACAAGCAGAAAACAACTATTGGTGAGGATGTGAGGGAGTTGGAACCATTGTGCTATGTCAGAGGGAATGCAGAATGATACAGCTGCTTTGCAAAAGAGTATGGCAATTTTTCAGATATTGAAAAATAGACTTACTACATGATCCAGGAATTTTACTATGAGGTATACCCAAAGGTATTGAAATCAGGGTCTTAAAGAAATATTTGTACTCCAGTGTTTAGAGCAGTAATAATCACAGTAGCTAAAATATGAAAGCAACCTAAGTGTTCATCCACTAGTTCCTGGATAAGCAAAGTGTGGTATACCCATATAATACAATATTATTCAGTGTTAAAAAGGAAAAGATCTAGGAATATGCTACAACATGGATGAATCTTGAGGAAATTTAGCTACCAAAAATGCCATTTTTGTGACTTTTAGTGAGTCATAACAATACAACTACTTATTTCAATTATATGGGGGTACTTAGTGTAGTCAAAACCATAGAAATTGGGAGGGCAATGACGCTTTTCAGGTGGTTATGGAACAAAAAGGAAAGTTATATTTAAAGGATATAGAGTTACAGTTTTAAAACGTAGAAAAGAATTAGAAAGATAAATGGTGATGTTGATCGCCCAATAATATGAATGCATTTAATATCACTGAACGGTGCACTTTATAATAACTAACATGTTATATTTTATGTTATTTGATTTTACCAACATACAAAATTGGGAAAGAATGTAATATCAGGAAAGGGAGTGGACCTGGGATAGAGCAGAGAGTAATCAGAAGGGTGAGACACTGCATATGTTGAAGAAGAAGAGCTGAGAGTCTTCATTGGCCAGAAGAGACTTTATAAAAGAGAAAAAAAAATTACTCTGAGGGTGTATTAGGTAGATATCTGTGGGTGTGCTGCTATCTCCCATGGGTTATCTTAAAGAGTCTTTAATAAAGTCCATAAGGCTTGCTGAGGCTTTTTTAAAAACTGGATTCCCTAGGAGATAATTAGAGGGTGGTACTTAAGTCTATGTCTAGGTTGACAGATTTTGCAGGGAAGACGAACCTGAGAACAGTGGAGGTCTTAAGAGTGTAAGTGCATGGAAATTAGAAAAAAATAATAATGAAGGGAATTAGGAAAACTTTGGACTTTGAAGGTCATGTATTATTACTGAGTCAGACCTGAGGTTTCTAAGGAGTTATATACACAGTTGCTATTTGGATTACTTGTTGATAAAGATAAGTGGAAAAACTAGAGTCGTTCCCAAGTGTAGGTAAGATATAATGAGAGGATGGAGGTGGAAAGTAGGGAGACCCAGAGAAAAGTGGGAAGGTCATATTGGGCCAAGATGGTGGTAATATCCGACAGAACAGACGGTAGGACAGACGATGGATTCATCTTTTTTATTTCGCCTCCCCCCCCCTCATCCTTAATAATTCTTTGGGAATATTTCACTGCTCTGTGATGCAGGTACAGAATTCGAGTGAGGAGGCTACACCTTCAGTGTCCAGCTGTCTGAGTCCTCAGTGTGCTTCAAATGATGGAGAACTATTGCTTCTTTATGAGAAGGGTTAGTACCTCGTAGCTAAGCTTAAGCTGGAGCTTATGCAATATTGATTCCATTTTATATATACTGTTGGCATGGAGGTTCCTCCTCCTCTTTTCTTGAACATTATGAAATGAATCTATATTTCTCAGTATTTGGGTATATCAGATAAATACGTTAAGTAAAGGAATCTTATATATTGCTCCCTGCATAGTTTGCTCTTTCTTGTTTCTCTTTTACCTTTACTAAATTAGCACAGGGAGAGACCTTGAAATGTTCTAATCAGGAGAGATTAGAACATCATATTTCTAGAGAGGTTGGTTGGACAGAGCAGGGGTCCCAGTGAGAATCCAAGCTTCTGTTTCTACTTGGAAGTGTACCTGTGTAGAATAGAGGGCTCCAGGAAATATCCTAGAATATTCCAATGTCCCTGTGGGAGATCATTAAGAGAGGCAGGATCTGGTACCAGATCAGTGTACTATGACATGTTTGTCAGTCATCTGATGTGAGATTCTCAGAGCCAATCCCATATGGTAGGGCTGAGTGCAGAGTGATGAAGAACCTGTGAAAGCCTTTGATTGCATGTTAAAGATGAAGCTCTGATTTCGGGGAGAATTTTCTTACCTGACTGAATGTCACCCTTCTGTGGGGATGAGATTCTGTGCTTTTCCTCTGTTGATGACCACTGACTGCAGATCATTAGAGGATCATGTCTAGAAAACATTCTTTATTTAATTTCTTAAAGAAGAAAGCATAGAAAGCATTTTTATCCACTTTCAAATTGAGGATCAAGGGGAATGACATCAGTGAAAATGTCAGAGTAGGGAGCTCTGGCTTGTGTCCATCCCCAGAAACACTGACATACGTGGTAAAACCTGTCAAAATGACCCTGTCAACACCTGTAAGTTTTCTTTTCTTTTCACGCTGTAGATTTATCTTTCATTGAAACTTGACTTACTACAGGATGTGGAGAATAAACAGGGAAGTAGAAACTGTATTTCCTGATGAGAGAATCACTAAGTCACATTAGCTGTTCTGAACTCTGCCTTACTCACCGTGACTCTAATTAAAACAAACAAACAAACAAAACACTTTTTTTTTGGTAAGTCAGTTCTGACATTTCCTCGTTAAAGACAAGGTAACAGATACAGACTTAGATCTACCAGAATTGAGCAAACTTTTGATTGTACCTGTGTTGAACATATGAGCATGACCTGCTACAAATCTTCATTATACTTATTGCCACAACGGACAAATTCCCTTTTTCCACTCCTGATATGTTGCATGTAAGGAATGCATAGGTCACTAACCCCAGCTGGTCACAGGTAAACTCTGCCCTGCCACATGGATTACTGCATGTTTTCCTGCTGGAAGACCACACATTCTCGAGGATCATGCCTGCAGAGTATCTGGGCTCTTCTTTTTTTCTGGATAAAGGTTAGATAATCACCTAATTTTATGAGAAATATATAAATTGTATTTGCATATTCTTCAGGTTTTTATTTATCCATTCTCTTTCAAGTCCTAAGTGCAAATATTAAAGTGATTTCCAAGAGGGTGGTATATAAGACAGCTCCAAAATTAGCAATAAATCATAATACAATTGTGAATGCATTAATGTGTGATTAATATGTAGATACTTATGTAAATGCAAGTTTAGTAATGCTTTGTGGAGAGCTTCAGAATCTAGGTATTAAAAAAAAAAAAAGAAGGAGTTCTTGAAACTCTCAGGGAATTATAGAGAAGTCTTTGTGTCTATAAATATCATTCTGAAATAATGCATATTCTCAGAAACAAACTAGGCATAACATTGTAGGAAAAAACTTCATGAAATGAAAGAGCATGTGAGATGGCCATACAAGAAAAAGAATATTCTCAGAGAATAATGAACAGTGTGGAGTTCAGCAGAGGGGTCATACACATTCAGAGAGCAAAACTTTGGAGAGCCTAATTGTGAGTTCCTCATATTTCATCTTTGGAGACACGGTAGTCATTTGAAATATGATGCTATAAGATGACGTTAACATACTTAAATACTTTCGTTTAGAAATGACCACTTAGAACCAGAGTAAATGAAAGAGAACACAACATTATGTTTATGTTGATTTTTAAAGACCTCAGGTGAGTGCTGATTATTTAAAAATGCATGATGTCTTTCACTGCAAAGTAAATGAGCTGTTACAGTGGAGGATTACTGGACTGAATGTCAATATTATGACATAGTATGAGTGTGTTTCGTGTTTGGTAATTGCAACCATTGTTGCTTTTGTTGTGGTCATCCATTTACAGTGCTTGGTGTCAGTTGATTTATCTCTTGTAAAAATAAAATACAGTCTGTGTGCGTGTGAAAAAAAAACATACATGATGTCTTGACTAAAGTTGTATGGAATTTGAGATCTGGAAAAAAGCATTTCTTTTCTGTAATGCTAGGATGATAATTGGACATTTTTGCAAGAAAGAGATTTCAGGATGCAAATCTCGTGTCTCTAAGGTGGGAAGTCAGTTCATGGTGGAACATTCTATTAAACTTGTGTGAGTGGAGAAATATTTCTTTGGAAGGAAGAGGTCACGAATCCCTTTTTAATAGTTAATGGTTTATAGCATACCGAATGAGCAAAATGGCTATTTCTGAACTTTAGAAAAAAATAATATAGTTTTTCTGCATTTATAACATGAGGCTGATGTAAAATATCAAAAATTCTTTATTTTGAAAAGCAATGTAATCAATTTGACATAATTCATATATATTGAACCTGTGGTACACACACACACAGTAAAACTTACATTCAGAAAATTGTTTGCACTTAAGAAATATTTTCAAGTGTAGTTGATTTACAATGTTGTGGGTTTTTTTAAATACATGTTTATTGGAGTATACTTACTTTATAACACTGTATTAGTTTCTGCTTTACAACAAAGTGAATCAGCTATATGTATACATATATTCCCCATATCCCCCCCCCCTTGAGCCTCCCTCCCACACTCCCTATCCCACCCCTCTGGGAGACATAAAGCACCGAGCTGATCTCCCTGTGCTATGCGGCAGCTTACCACTAGCTATTTTACATTTGGTAGTGTATATATGTCAGTGCTACTCTCTCACTACGTCCCTGTCTCCCCTTGCCCCTTGTGTCCTTAAGTCCGTTCTCTACATCTGTGTCTTTATTCCTGCCCTGTCACTAGGTTCGTCAGTACCATTTTTCTAGATTCCATATATATGTGTTAGCGTACGGTATTTGTTTTTTCTCTTTCTGACTTACTTCACTCTGTATGACAGACTCTAGGTCCAACCACCTCACTGCAAATAACTCAATTTTGTTCCTTTTTATGGCTGAGTAATACTCCATTGTATAGATGTGCCACATCTTCTTTATATATTCATCTGTCGATGGACATTTAGGTTGCTTCTATGTCCTGGCTATTGTAAATAGTGCTACAGTGAACATTGTGGTACATGTATCTTTTTGAATTATGGTTTTCTCCGGGTATATGCCCAGTAGTGGGATTGCTGGGTCGTATGGTAGTTCTATTTTTTAGCTTTTAAGGAATCTCCATACTGTTCTCCATAGTGGCTCTATCAGTTTACATTCCCACCAACAGTTCAGGAGGGTTCCCTTTTCTCCACACCCTCTGCAGCCTTTACACATTGTTGTATTAATTTCTGCTGTGCAGCAAAGTGATTCAGTTTTATATATATCTATCTATATATCTATCTATATCTATGTATCTATATCTATATATCTATATATATTCTTTTCCATTATGGTTTATCACAGGGTATTGAATATAGTTTCCTGTGCTCTACAGTAGGTCTTGGTGGGTTGTCCATCCTATGTAGAATAGTTTGCTTCTGCTATTCCAAAACTCCCAATCTTTCCTTCACTCTCTCCTTGGCAACCACAACTCTCTTTTCTATATCTGTGTGTTTGTTTCTGTTTCGCTGACATGCTCATTTGTGTCCTGTTTTCGATTCCACATGTAGGTGATATTATATGGTATTTGTCTTTCTCTCTCTGACTTACTTCACTTAGTATCATTATCTCTAGGTCCATCCATGTTGCTGCAAATGGCATTATTTCATTCTTTTTTATGTCTGAGTAATATCTTTTGTATACGTATACCACACCTTCTTTATACACTCATTTTTCAATGAACATTTAGGTTGTTTCCATGTCTTGGCTGTTATAAATAGTGCTGCTATGAACATAGGGTTTCATGTATCTTTTTGAATTATAGTTTTGTCTAGATATATGTCCACAAGTGGGATTGCTAGATCATATGGCAACTCTCTTTATAGTTTTTTTGAGGAACCTCCATACTGTTTTCCATAGTGGCTGCACCAACTTACATGGCCACCGACAGTGTAGAAGGGTTCCCTTTTCCCCATACCCCCTCCAGCATTTGTTAATTGTAGATTTTCTTTTTAATGATGGCCATTCTGATCAGTGTGAAGTGATACCTCATTGTAATTTGGATTTGCATTTATCTAATAATTAGTGATGATGAGCACCTTTTCATGTGCCTATTGGCTCTCTGTATGTCTTCTTTGGAGAAATGTTTATTTAGGTCTTCTACCCATTTTTCCATTGAGTTATTTGTTATTTTGTTATTGAGTTGTATGAGCTGTTTGTATGGTTTGGAAATTAAGCCCTTGTCAGTCTCATCATTTGCTAATATTTTCTCCCAGTCCATAGGTTGTATTTTCATTTTGATTATGGTTTCCTTTGCTGTGCAAAAGCTTATAAGTTTGATTAGTTCCTGTTTCTTTTTTGCTTTTACAGTAAGTCCCCTACATATGAACAAGTTCTGTTCCAAGAGTGCGTTTGTAAGTTCAATTTGTTTGTAAGTCCAACAAAGTTCGCCTAGGTACCCAACTTACACAGTCGGCTGTATGGTATTGTACCGTAATAGGTTTATAATACTTTTCACGCAAACAATACATAAAAAACAAGCACAAAAACAAAGAAAGCATTTTTAATCTTACAGTACAGTAACTTGAAAAGTACAGTAATACAGTACAACAGCTAGGATACTCGGGCTGGCATCGAAGGAACAGGCGAGCAGAGTTACTGATTGGAGGAGGGAGGGGAGGTGGGAGATGGTAGGGGTGAAGGATTATCAACAGTAGGAGACAGAGGGCAAGCTGCAATTTCACTCATACCTGCCGTTGATGGCAAAGGTTCTGGTTCCTTGCTGGATTTAATTCTATCTACCCTCTTGAAAGAATGATCCATTGATGTCTGGGTAGTAGCTCTTTTTTTCTCATCATAGATGACAAGGTAACACTGGATTGCAATCTGAATGGCTGCTGCCACCTTTGGGTCCCATTCTAGGTTCGGGTCCTGTGCCTCAAAAACTAACAGTGCTTCCTCAAATAACGAAGATTCCCTTGCCATTTTCTGTGTCGTGAATCTCTTCAGTTCTTCAGTTACTTTTTCTTCCTCCTGTCCCTCTTCATCCTTTCTCTGGGCCTCCAATTCCATCAGTAAGCTCCTCATGTTGCACAGCAAGGAGTTCAGCGAAATCGTCCTCTTGCAGATCTAGCTCCAGCTTCTCGCTGAGGGTCACTACGTTGCTGAAGACCTCTTCGGACTTCTGATCTACCTTCTCAAATCCACAAAAATCATGAACAAACTGTGGGCAAAGGTTCTTCCAAACCCCATTCATCGTGACCGCCATACCCTCACACCATGCAAAGTCAATGTTTTTTATGGTCTTGTAGATGTTATAGTCCTCCCAAAGCTGTCCCTAGGTTGTTCCTGATTTGTCACTTACCTTTACTGCCTGACAAAAAGTGTGACATAAATAATATTTCTTGAAAGTCGCTATAACGCCCTGGTCCATAGGTTGGATGAGCAATGTAGTATTTGGTGACAGATGCAGTACTTTGACGTTGGGATGAAAGTCATCCATGAATGGGGGGTGGCCCAGAGCATAGTCGAGCAGCAAAAGAATGTTTTGCTGGAACGTCCTTCTCCAAGCAATATTTCTCTACATCTGGGATAAAGTGGTGGCAAAACCAGTCCTGGAACGTGGCCTGTGTAATCCGGGATTTGGGGTTACGCTTCCACACAACAGGAAGAGAGCCCTTGGCTATGTTTTTAAGGGTTCTTGGGTTCTGTGAATGATAAACTAAGAGAGGTTTCAGCTTCAATTCACCGGAAGCATTGCCACCAAACAACAGTTAGCCTATCCTTTGCTGCTTTACAGCCCAGCATCAACTTTTCCTCCTTACTGACGTAACTTCGGTCTGGCATCCTCTTCCAGTACAGTTGTGTCTCATCCACATTAAAAACCTGGTTGGGTAAATACACACCATCATCAATAATTTCTCAAAGTGTTTCTGGAAGTTCCTGGACAGCTATCCTATCTGCACTTGCTGTCTCTCCACTTACTTTTACATTGTGAAGGCTGGCTCTAGCCTTGAACCGATGAAACCAGCCATGGCTGGCATTAAAAGATGTGCCCTCTGATTCTTTGCCATGTTTCTTCTTCAAGTCTTCATAAAGGCTTTTAGCTTTCTCTTGAATCAGCATTAAGTTGAGAAGGACTCAGCGCTGATGTTGATCCTGCATCCGCACACTGAGAAGTTTCTCCATCTCCTCCATCACTTTTCCATGCTTCTTGGATATTGTGTCAACATCGTCGGCACAGCAGACTTCACATGTTCCATGATCTTGTCCTTGTTCTTTAGATTCGTGCCAATGATTGAATGATTCATATTATAAGAATGAGCGATGTCTAACATCTTTTTGCCTCGCTCCACTCTCTCAATTACTTTCACTTTTGTTTCCGTCATTATCGCTTGGCGCTTCTTAACAGTACCAGCTACATCACCTCTGCTTTTACGCTTGCTTCCAGACATCTTGGGCTTGAAATAAAGGTACTGTACTACTGTACTCTATACAGTACTGCAAAGTACACAAAAGCACAACCACATATAGAGGAAGCACGCACGTGACAATGTATGCCAGACACGTGAACTAACTTACATGATTGGACACGCGAATGGACGTTTGCATCTTTGAAAGTTTGCAACTTGAAGGTTCGTATGTAGGTGACTTACTGTATTTGTACTGCCTAGGGAGAACTACCTAGGAAAATTTTGGTATGACTTATGTCAGAGAATGTTTTGCTTATGTTCTCTTCTAGGAGTTATATGGTGTCCTATCTTATATTTAAGCATATAAGCCGTTTTGAGTTTATTTTTGTGTATGGTGTGAGGGTATGTTCTGACTTCACTGATTTGCATACGGCTCTCCAACTTTCAAAACACCACTTGCTGAAGAGACTGTCTTTTCCCCATTGTATATTCTTGCCTCCTTTGTCAAAGATTAATTGACCATAGGTGTGAGGGTTTATTTCTTAGCTCTCTATTCTATTCCATTGATCCAGGTATCTCTTTCTGTGCCAATACAATGCGGCTTTGATTACTGTAACTTTGTAGTATTTTCTGAAGTTTAGGAGGGTTATGCCTCCTGCTTTGTTCTTTTTCCTGGGGATTGTGTTCACATTTCTGACTTTTTATGGTTCCAGATACATTTTAGGATTATTTGTTCTAGTTCTGGGGAAAATGTCATGGGTAATTTGATAGGGATCACATTAAATCTGTAGATTGCTTTGGGTAGTATAGCCATTTTAACAGTATGAATTCCTCCCATCCAAGAGCGTGGGATGTCTTTCCATTTCTTTGAATCATCTTCAGCTTCCTTTACTAATGTTTTGTAGTTCTCAGTATATAAGTCTTTCACCTCCTTGGTGAGGTTTATTCCTAAGCATTTTATTTTTTTGATGCCATTAATAAAAGGATTGCTTGTTTACATTTCCTTTCTGATATTTCATTGTTAGTGTAAAGAAATGCAACCAGGGACTTCCCTGGTGGCTCCGTGGTTGAGAATCCGCCTGCCAATACAGGGGACACGGGTTTGAGCCCTGATGCAGGAAGATCTCACATGCCGTGGAGCCACTAAACCTGTGTGCCACAACTACTTAGCCTGCACTCTAGAGCCAGTGAGCCACAAATACTGAGCCCATGTGCCACAACTACTTAAGCCTGCATGCCTAGAGCCCGTGCTCCACAATAAGAGAAGCCACTGCAATGAGAAGCCTGCGCACCACAAGAAAGTCTAGTCCCCACTGGCCACAACTAGAGAAAGCCCGTGCACAGCAATGAAGACCCAATGCAGCCAAAATAAATTTAAAAAAAAAAGAAAGAAAAACCAGGAAATGCAACCAATTTATATATGTTAATCTTGTATCCTGCTACTTTGCTGAATTTGTTTATCAGTTCTAGTAGTGTTTGTGTGGGATTTTTAGGGTTTCCTTTATATATATTATCATGTCATCTGCATATAATGACAACTTTACCTCTTCCCTTCCAATTTGGTTAGATTTTATTTCTTTTTCTTGTCTGATTGTTGTGGTTAGGGCTTCCAATACTATGTTGAAGAGAAGACGTGGGAGTGGGCATCCTTGTCTTGTTCCAGATTTTAGCGGGAAGGCTTTCAGCTTATGAACGTTGAGTATTATATTGGCTGTGGGTTTGTCATAAATAGCTTTTATTATGTTGAGATATGTTTCCTCTGTACCCACGTTGGTAAGTGTTTTTACCATGAATGGATGTTGAAGCTTTTCAAATGCTTTTTCGCCATCTACTGAGATGGTCGTTTGTTTCTTGTTTTTCCTTTGTCGATGGGGTGTATCATGTTGATTGATTTGCATATGTTGAAACAGCTTTGTGAAACTGGGGTGAATCAAATTTGGTCATGGTGTATGATCCTCTTATGTGTTGTCGGATTCGGTTTTCTAATATTCAGTTGAGAATTTTTGCATCTATATTTATCAACGATATTGGCCTGCAGTTTTCTTTTTTGGTAGTGTCTTTCTCTGTGTTTTTTTTTAAAGTCTTTATTGAATTTGTTCCAATATTGCTTCTGTTTTATGTTTTGGTTTCTTGTTTGTGAGGCATGTGGGATCTTAGCTCCAAAACCAGGGATCGAACAGGCACCCCCTGCACTGGAAGGCGAAATCTTAACTGCTGGACCACCAGAAAAGTCCCCATCTGTTTTATTTGTTTTTTTTTTTTTTAAGTAAATTTCTTTCTTTCTTTATTTTTGGATGCATTGGGCATTCGTTGCTGTGCTCGGGCTCTCTCTAGTTGTGGTGAGCGGGGACTACTCTTCGTTGTGGTGTGCAGGCTGTTCATTGTGGTGGCTTCTTTTGTTGCAGATCATGGGCTCTAGGTGTGTGGGCTTCAGCAGTTGTGGCTATCAGGCTCAGTAGTTGTGGCTCGTGGGCTGTAGAGCGCAGGCTCAGTAGTTGTGGCACACAGGCTTAGTTGCTCCATGGCATGTGGGATATTTCCAGACCAGGTCTCGAACCTATGTCCCCTGCAGTGGCAGACAGATTCTTAACCACTGTGCCACCAGGGAAGTCCCCCCTCCCCATCTGTTTTTGATATCAGCGTGATAGTGGCTTCATAGAATGTCTTTGGAAGTATTCCTTACTCTTCAATCTTTTCGAAGAGTTTGAGAAGAATCAGTGTAAGTTCTGCTTTTTATATTTGGTAGAATTTGCCTGTGAAACCATCTGATCCTGGACTTCTGTTGGTAGGGAGTTTTTTTAAATTACAGATTCTATTTTTTTAAAAATTCTATTTATTTATTTATTTATTTTGGCTGTGTTGGGTCTTCGTTTCTGTGCAAGGGCTTTCTCTAGTTGCAGCGAGCGGGGGCCACTCTTCATCACGGTGCGTGGGCCTCTCACTATCGTGACCTCTCTTGTTGTGGAGCACGGGCTCCAGACGCTCAGGCTCAGTAGTTGTGGCTCACGGGCCCAGTTGCTCCGCGGCATGTGGTATCTTCCTAGACCAGGGCTCGAACCCGTGTCCCCTGCATTGGCAGGCAGATTCTCAACCGCCGCGCCACCAGGGAAGCCCTCTATTTTGCTTTTAGTGATCAGTATGTTCAAGTTATCTATTTCTTCTTGATTCAGTTTTGTTCGGCTGTAAAAGAACAAAATATATTTTTAAGTTATGTTAGCAGCTAAATACTTACCATGTATTAGACCACAAAAGAGAGAAGAAAAAATATTAAAATATTTTTTCAAATACAACAAGTATTGAAATGTTTTAAAGAAATTGGTATAATAATACTAATTACAATAATGACAAATTGTTCTGAACTTAAAGACTACTTATATCTAAGATGCATATTATATGCTTATTGTTTTATTGTTTTTAAATACATGGAATGTTTTCTCCTTTCTAATGTAATTCTTTTATTTTACCTGTATATTGTGAAAAAAATTTAGTTGCACATAATATAAAAAATTACACTTTAATAGGAGATATTAATCCATTTACATTTACTATAGTACTGAAAATACTTAGGTTTAGCGTTCCATGTCACTGAGTGCTCTTTTTTATTTATTTATTTTTAAAAAAAGATTTAATTTGGGGGGGGGCATAAATTATTCATTTATTTATTTAATTTTAACATCTTTATTGGACTATAATTGCTTTACAATGGTGTGTTAGTCTCTGCTTTAGAACAAAGTGAATCAGCTATACATATCCATATATCCCCATATCTCCTCCCTGTTGCGTCTCCCTCCCGCCCTCCCTATCCCACCCCTCTAAGTGGTCATAAAGCACTGAGCTGATCTCCCTCTTCTATGCAGCTGTTTCCTACTAGCTAGCTATTTTACATTTGGTAGTATATATAAGTCCATGCCACTCTCTCACTTCGTCCCAGCTTACCCTTCCCCCTCCCCATGTCCTCAAGTCCATTCTCTATGTCTGCGTCTTTATTCCTGTCCTGTCCCTAGGTTCCTCCCAACCGTTTCTTTTCCTTTTCTTTTTAGATTCCACATATATGTGTTAGCATACAGTATTCGTTTTTCTCTTTCTGACTTACTTCACTCTGTATGACAGACTCTAGGTCCATCCATCTCACTACAAATAACTCAATTTCATTTCTTTTTATGGCTGAGTAATATTCCATTTTATATTGAAGATGTGCAACATCTTTTTTACCCATTCATCAGTTGATGGACACTTAGGTTGCTTCCATGTCCTGGCTATTGCAAATAGAGCTGCAATGAACATTGTGGAACATGACTCTTTTTGAATTATGGTTTTCTCCAGGTATATGCCCAGTAGTGGGATTGCTGTGTCATATGGTAGTTCTATTTTTAGTTTTTTAAGGAACCTCGATACCGTTCTCGATAGTGGCTCTATCAATTTACACTCCCACCAACGGTGCAAGAGGGTTCCCTTTTTTCCACACCTCTGCAGCATTTATTGTTTGTAGATTTTTTTGATGATGGCCATTCTTACCTGTGTGTGGTGATACCTCATTGTAATTTCGAGTTGCATTTCTCTAATGATCAGTGATGTTGAGCATTCTTTCATGTGTTTGTTGGCAATCTGTATATCTTCTTTGGAGAAATGTCTATTTAGGTCTTCTGCCCATTTATGGATTGGGTTGTTTGTTTGTTTGTTTGTTTTTGATATTGAGCTGCATGGGCTGCTTGTAAAGTTTGGAGATTAATCCATGGTCAGCTGCTTCGTTGGCAAATATTTTCTCCCATTCTGAGGGTGGCCTTTTCGTCTTGTTTACGTTTTCCTTTGCTGTGCAAAAGCTTTTAAGTCTCCTTAGGTCTCATTTGTTTATGTTTCTTTTTAATTTCCGTTTTCTAGGAGGTGGGTCAAAAAGGATCTTGCTGTGATTGATGTCATAGAGTGTTCTGCCTATGTTTTCCTCTAAGAGTTTGATAGTGTCTGGCCTTACATTGAGGTCTTTAATCCATTTTGAGTTTATTTTTGTGTATGGTGTTAGGGAGTCTTCTGATTTCATCCTTTTACCGGTAGCTGTCCAGTTTTCCCAGCACCACTTATTGAAGAGGCTGTGATTTCTCCATTGTATATTCTTGCCTCCTTTATCAAAAATAAGGTGACCATATGTGTATGGGTTTATGTCTGGGCTTTCTCTCCTGTTCCATTGCTCTATATTTCTGTTTTTGTGCCAGTACCATACTGTCTTGACTACTGTAGCTTTGTAGTATTGTCTGAAGTCAGGGAGCCTGATTCCTCCAGCTCTGTTTTTCTTCTCAAGATTGCTTTGGCTGTTCGGGGTCTTTTGTGTTTCCATACAAATTGTGAAATATTTTTGTTCTAGTTCTCTGAAAACTTCCATTGGTAGTTTGATAGGGATTGCATTGAATCTGTAGATTGCGTTGGGTAGTAGAGTCATTTTCACAATGTTGATTCTTCCAATCCAAGAACATGGTATATCTCTGTATCTGTTTGTGTCATCTTTGATTTCTTTCATCTGTGTCTTATAGTTTGTTGAGTAAACGTCTTTTGTCTCCTTAGGTAGGTTTATTCCTAGGTATTTTATTCTTTGTGTTGCAGTGGTAAATGGGAGTGTTTCCCTAATTTTTCTTTCAGAATTTTCATCTTTAGTGTATAGGAATGAAAGAGATATCTGTACATTAATTTTGTATCCTGCAACCTTACCAGTTCATTGATTAACTCTAGTAGGTTTCTGGTAGCATCTTTAGGATTCTCTATGTATAGTATCATGTCATCTGCAAACAGTGAGAGCTTAACTTCTTCTTTTCCGATTTGGATTCCTTTTATTTCTTTTTCTTCTCTGATTGCCGTAGCTAAAAATTCCAAAAGTGTGTGGAATAATAGTGGTGAGAGTGGGCAACCTTGTCTTGTTCCTGATCTTGGTGGAAATGTTTTCACTTTTTCACCATTGAGAACGATGCTGGCTGTGGGTTTGTCATATATGGCCTTTATTATGTTGAGGAAAGTTCCCTCTATGCCTACTTTCTGGAGGGTTTTTATGATAAATGGGTGTTTAATATTGTCGAAAGCATTTTCTGCATCTATTGAGACGACCATATGGTTTTTATCCTTCAGTTTTTTAATATGGTGTATCACATTGATTTGCATGTACTGAAGAATCCTTGCATCCCTGAGATAAACCCCACTTGATCATGGTGTATGATCCTTTTAAGGCGCTGTTGCATTCTGTTGGCTAGTATTGTGCAGTGGATTTTTGCAGCTATGTTCATCAGTGATATTGACCTGTAGTTTTCTTTCTTTGTGACATCTTTGTCTGGTTTTGGTGTCAGGGAGATGGTGGTCTCATAGAATAAGTTTGGGAGAGTTCCTCCCTCTGCTATATTTTGGAAGAGTTTGAGAAGGATAGGTGTTAACTCTTCTCTAAATGTTTGATAGAATTTGCCTGTGAAGCCATCTGGTCCTGGGCTTTTGTTTGTTGGAAGATTTTTAATCACAGTCTCAAGTTCAGTGCTTGGGATTGGTTTGTTTGTAGTTTCTATTTCTTCCTGGTTCAGTCTTGGAAGGTTGTGCTTTTCTAAGAATTTGTCCATTTCTTCCAGGTTGTCCATTTTATTGGCATATAGTTGCTTGCAGTAATCTCTCATGATCCTTTGTATGTCTGCAGTGTCAGTTGTTACTTCTCCTTTTTCATTTGTAATTCTGTTGATTTGAGTCGTCTCCCTTTTTTTCTTGATGAGTCTGGCTAATGGTTTATCAATTTTGTTTATCTTCTCAAAGAACCAGCTTTTAGTTTTTTTGATCTTTGCTGTTGTTTCCTTCATTTCTTTTTCATTTATTTCTGGTCTGATCTTTATGATGTCTTTCCTCTGCTGACTTTGTTTTTTTTTTTCTTTCTTTCTCTAATTGCTTTAGGTGTAAGGTTAACTTGCTTATTTGAGATAGTTCTTGTTTCTTGAGGTAGGATTGTATTGCTATAAACTTCTCTCTTAGAACTGTTCTTGCTGCATCCCATAGGTTTTGGGTCTTCATGTGTTCATTGTCATTTGTTTCTAGGTATTTTTTAATTTCCTCTTTGATTTCTTCAGTGGTGTCTTGGTTATTAAGTAGTGTATTGTTGAGCGTCCATGTGTTTCTATTTTTTACAGATTTTTTTCCTGTAATTGATATCTAGTCTGATAGCATTGTGGTCGGAAAAGATACTTGATACGATTTCAATTTTCTTATATTTACCAAGGCTTGATTTGTGACCCAAGATATGATCTATCCTGGAGAATGTTCCAGGAGCACTTGAGAAAAAGTGTATTCTGTTGTTTTTGGATGGAATGTCCTATAAATATCAATTAAGTCCATCTTGTTTAATGTATCATTTAAAGCTTGTGTTTCCTTATTTATTTTCATTGTGGATGATCTGTTCATTGGTGAAAGAGGGGTGCTAAAGTCCCCTACTATGATTGTGTTACTGTCGATTTCCCCTTTTATGGCTGTTAGCATTTGCCTTATGTATTGAGGTGCTCCTATGTTGGGTGCCTAAATATATGCAATTGTTATATCTTCTTCTTGGATTGATCCCTTGATCATTATGTAGTGTCCTTCTTTGTCTCCTGTAATAGTCTTTATTTTAAAGTCTTTTTTGTCTGATATGAGAATTGCTACTCTAGCTTTCTTTTGATTTCCATTTGCATGGGATATCTTATTCCATCCCCTCACTTTCCATCTGTATGTGTCCCTATGTCTGAAGTGGGTCTCTTGTAGACCACATACATACCGGTCGTGTTTTCGGATCCATTCAGCCAGTCTATGTCTTTTGGTTGGAGCATTTAATCCATTTACATTTAAGGTAATTATTGATATGTATGTTCCTATTACCATTTTCTTAATTGTTTTGGGTTTCTTAGTGTAGGTCTTTTCCTTCTCTTGTGTTTCCTGCCTAGAGAAGTTCCTTTAGCATTTGTTGTAAAGCGGGTTTGGTGGTGCTGAATTCTCTTAGCTTTTGCTTGTCTGTAAAGGTTTTAATTTCTCTGTCGAATCTGAACGAGATCCTTGGTGGGTCGAGTAATCTTGGTTGTAGCTGTTCCCCTTTCATTACTTTAAATATGTCCTGCCAGTCCCTTCTGGCTTGCAGAGTTTCTGCTGAAAGTTCAGCTGTTAACCTTATGGGGATTCCCTTGTATGTTATTTGTTGTTTTTCCCTTGCTGCTTTTAATATTTTTTCTTTGTATTTAATTTTTGATAGTTTGACTAATATATGTTTTGGCATGTTTCTCCTTGGGTTTATCTTGTATGGGACTCCCTGCGCTTCCTGGACTTGATTAACGATTTCCTTTCCCATATTAGGGAAGTTTTCAACTATAATCTCTTTAAATATTTCCTCAGTGTCTTTCTTTTTCTCTTCTACTTCTGGGACCCCTATATTCGAATGTTGGTGCGTTTAATGTTTTCCCAGAGATGTCTCAGATTGTCCTCAATTCTTTTCATTCTTTTTTCTTTATTTTGCTTTGCAGTAGTTATTTCCACTATTTTATCTTCCAGGTCATTTATCCATTCTTCTGCCTCAGTTATTCTGCTATTGCTTCCTTCTAGAGAATTTTTAATTCCATTTATTGTGTTGTTCATCATTGTTTGTTTGCTCTTTAGTTCTTCTAGGTCCTTGTTAAAGGTTTCTTGTCTATTCTCCATTCCAGTTCCAAGATTTGGGATCATCTTTACTATCATTACTCTGAATTCTTTTTCAGGTAGACTGCCTATTTCCTCCACATTTGTTTGGTCTGGTGGGTTTTTACCTTGCTCCTTCATCTGCTGTGTGTTTCTGTGTCTTCTCATTTGGCTTTGGGGACTGTGTTTGGGGTCTCCTTTTCAGAGGCTGCAGATTCGTAGTTCCCGTTGTATTTGGTGTCTGCCCCCAGTGGCTAAGGTTGGTTCAGTGGGTTGTGTAGGCTTTCTGATGGAGGGGACTGGTGCCTGTGTTCTGGTGGGTGTGTCTGGATCTTGTCTTTCTGGTGGACAGATCTGCATCTGGTGGTGTGTTTTGGGGTGTCTGTGACCTTATTGTGATTTTCGGCAGCCTCTCTGCTAATGGGTGGGCCTGCATTCCTGTCTTGCTAGTTGTTTGGCATGGGATGTCCAGCACTGGATCTTGCTGGTCTCTGAGTGGAGCTGGGTCTTAGCGTTGAGACGGATATCTCTGGGAGAGCTTTCGCCATTTGATATTACAAGGTGCCAGAGGTCTCTGGTAGACCAATGTCCTGAACTCGGCTCTCCCACCTCAGAGGCACAGGCTTGACACCCGGCTGGAGCACCAAGACCCTGTCAGCCACACAGCTGGGGGTGAGAGCAAGAGGTAGCTTTGGTACATCTCAAAGACCACCAATGAGGTTCACTGACCATTTTCTCTCCAGAAGTGAAGAAAACAAAATTCAGACTTTGGCTAGTCAGCCACTTTGGTAGCCAGCCTCCAAGATGGACCTAATTATCCCCTAATTATCTCCCAGTCTCCATGTACCAGTGTGGCTCCTCGCACTTGAAAAGGGTTGACTGTTTAACTAATAAGAAATTGCAGAAATGACAAAGTGCAGCTTCCAAAGTTATAAAAGACATTGCAGCTTCTGCTTTGGTTTCTGCTAGATCACTCATCCTGGGGTAAGCCAGCTGCCATGTCATGAGGACACTCAAGCAGCCCTAAGGAGAGATCCATGTGGCAAGGAACTGAGGCCTCTTACCTACAGCCACGTGAGTGAGTCATCTCAGAAGTCAAAAGATTTAATTTTTTAAATTTTTGGTTGTGTTGGGTCTTCGTTGCTGCACAGGGTTTCTCCAGTTGTTACTAGAGAAGCAGGGGTTACTCATCGTTGTGGTGCACGGGCTTCTCCTTGCGGTGGTTTCTCTTGTTGTGGAGTATGGGCTCTAGGTGCATGGGCTTCAGTAGTTGTGTCATGCAGGCTCAATAGTTGTTGCTTGCAGGCTCTAGAGCACAGGCTCAGTACTTGTGGCACACGGGCTTAGTTGCTCTGCGGCATGTGGGATCTTCCCAGACCAGGGATGGAACCCCTGTTCCCTGCATTGGCAGGCAAATTCTTACCCACTGTGCCACCAGGGAAGTCCAGTGTGCTCTTTTTTAAACCTAGTCTGTTTTCATTATTTTCTATCTTAACGATTCTGTATTAAAGAAAAAAAAAATAATACTCCTTTCTACCCCTCCTCTTTGAGGATTATATATGAAGAAGTATGTCTTATTTATTAACCTCAAATTTTCACCTTACTTTTAAGAAGTAATCACAATGTCAAGTATTTAATACTTTTCACTTCCACCTTGAAAAGCATGGATATTAAAGTGCTAATACAATTACCTTCCCTGGTCTATCTTTTTTAGTTTTTGTTATGTATAAAAAACAACGAAAAACATGCATGGTTTGTAAGGAAATGACAAATTTCAGAAAATTCAGCATCTGAATACACTCTAAACATAGCTTCTAGATAAAGACACAGAAAATTGCCAGATACTCAGAGGTCCCCTGGTCCCATTCTAGTGACTCCCCTTAAGGTTTAATATTGTTCTGGTACCTAACAAAAAGATAACTTTACCTGTATTTTGTATTTGATATAAATGTTATGGCACAGTAAAATCACTTTTGGATTGGGCTTTTTTATTTTATGTTGTTTGTGAATATGCCTATATGGTTGTCTGTTGCTGTGATCATGCATTGCCACTGTTGCATAGGATTCCATAATGTAAATATTTAACTATTAATTAATTTATTCCAATATGTATTACAATATGAGTGATTTTCAGTTTGTGTCTATTGAGAACAGCACTGGTATATAAATTCTAGAACTTGAGCTTTGGTGATGTGTGTATAAATTATTGTTCAGTATACACGTAGTAGTAAAATGTTCGAGTCATAGCTTTCTTGTGTTTATCTTTTTAGATATTTCTAAATATTTTCAAAACATTTGTATGATTTTTCATCTTCAGCAGCAGTGAATGAGATTCAAGGATTATACACATTCTTGTCAAACTTGATAATACCTGTCATTTTCATTTGAACTTTCTGGTTGGTGAGTGATAATTCCAGGTATCACGCTTTTGCATTTAATTGACTACTAAGAAGCCAAGCATCTATTGATATGTTTACTTAACATTCTGTACTCTCTTTTTTGAAATATCTTTTGGTATATTTCCCCCATTTTGCTATTCCATTATCTTCTTATTGAAGACTTCCTTTTTTTTTTTTTTTTAACATCTGAAGACTTCTTATTTAGGAGTTTTTAATACATGCTTGAGATGAGTTCTTCTCTCTTTCTGTCTCTCCTTCTCTTTCATTAGATGAGTGTCAGTTTTCAATGTTAATAACATCTAATTTGTTATTTTCCTCTTTATTTATTTAGTCTTATTTCTATTGATTTATGTAGTCTTCTTACCTGTAGCAGAGCACATTATTTATTCTAAACCACAAATATGTTTTCATTTCTTCAATAAATGTAATTATTAAGCTTTAAATTTAAGTTAACTTTCTAAAGTAAATATGTTGTATCATAGTGAGTATTAATTTTTCTATGACAGCTGAAAGGTTACATTTATTCAGAAAATGTTGTATCAGCTTTCTTTTCCTTTGCTCCTACTTCTCATTGATTCACAGTGGTAAACATCACTTCATCCATGGATCTGACTTTTCTCTGATTTCTCATGGTCATTCTCACTAACTCGTCTTGCCTCCTGAAATCTTTAGCAATCCCATTATTCCACAGAAGCAAAAACCTTCCTTGGTCCTTTTTCCTCAGAAGATTGATTATTCCCACATTTTAAATGGGAGATTGCAATAAGTTAGGAGAAAATGCCACAAGAGGGTCTCTCATTTTTTTTTCACATCCTGTATCAGCCTCTGCTTGCACTCTCTGTTCAAAGATATTTGTGCAACACATTGATGGAAGATGCCACTTGTTTCTCTCCTTGGGGAAAAGACAGATTAATTACCTAACAAATAAAATAAAGAGAGTGTCTTGCTCTTTTCAAATGTTGGACAGGATTGCTTGCATCCTAATTTAAATGTTTCAGGTGACTGAAGCTTAAGATTCCTAAGCTTTAATCCATACTTGCACCATGCACAGCACCCAACAGGAGAGCTTTACATAACCCCATGAGACACTTGTGTGCAAGTGGAACAGATAAAAATATAAAACTATTGCTGTCTTTTTGTGTCATAAAAATGATTTTTTGTCTCATTTAAAATATTTTTTTCTAAAATCCAAAAACGTGTCAGGCTAAAATATTGTTATTTCAAATATGGTAAAATCGAAGACCCTTCAAATTTCTTTCCAGTTTTGTTGATGATGGGATGCCGTCAGAGATATGACTTCATTAAACACAATAGGTAAGATTCCTTCATAGGCCTGATTGGGGAATATGAAAATAAACCCCCCAAAATCTGGACATTTTCTAGTTCTCAAATATTGGTTAAGATGGTAGAAAGGGCCCTTCCTTGTCCTATATGTTAATGCAGATCAATTGTGAGAGGTGGGGATAAAACAAGCAGCCTAAATATCCTTTATGTTTGTTGTACTACTAGTAGAAAGAGGAAGGGTCAACATGTCACCATGGTTGATATAGCAAATAAGCTGCTTGAAACTACACAGAAATGTACCTGCTTGTATTTTCTGTGCAGTTACCCTCTCTTTTGGTGTGCCCTGATACCTCCCTCAACTTATGTACCAACTCCAGCAGCATTAAGCAGAAATCCAAAGAAATCTATTCTTTGGAATTATGAGGAAGGGAAGAGTCAAACATTTTATAACATGCTCTATACAAGGATACACGTCACCATCCTTATCTATGTCATGCCATGCATGGAGGGTCAGTAGGTTCAGGGGATTCTGGAAGCACCAAGTTCTGTGGGGTTAATCACAGTTGCATTCATGGGCAGTAAAAGAGAAGGGCCTTATCTTGGTCACTTTCTCAATGCTAGTAGCTACAAAAAGAAGAGGATAGCAGACATCTTAGGGAGAAGAACCAACATTAAATGAAATGTCCGAATTACTCTAGGCAACCTCTCATGGTGGCCTCCCATAGCTCCTCAAATCCCTACATACTTGCACAAGGGATAGTGTAATATTACTGGAGTGTCTGACTGCAGATTAACATTATTTTTGTTGAAAAAAATAAAAATAGGTTCAAGTGATAGGGTTTGAAAAGGGTTCACAGTGTGAGGGAAACTATTGTAACAATGTGGACAGAACCCTTTGGATGGATTCATCATTTTTTTTTTTTTTTTTTTTTTTTGCTGCTTCAGAATCTGTAGTAGCGATTGGTGTGTTCCATGATACATCCCCGCTTCTTATAAGTTTTAGATGGAATACCCCATTAGGAAGAAGTGCACGTAAGGAAGATTAGTGAGTCAAACTCCTCTGCCCTCTGTCAGCAGTGGGTGCAAAGGGATTTAGACCAAGTGCTTTCATCCTTTGATTTGCAAAGTTTTCACTATATGAATGATGTTTTGTTTGTTTGCAGGTCAGGAGCCTTGGTCTCAATATCCCTGTTTAAAAAGTGTTATCACGTGTCTGCCAGAATGAATTGCTGATGATACTGGGAAAAATTGAGAGTTATCCTTAACAATTAAGGGTTTTGTAGCAACATGGATGGACCTAGAGATTGTTATACTGAGTGAAGCAAGTCAGACACAGAAAGACAGATATCATATGATATTGCTTATATGAGGAATCTAAAAAAGAAAAAAAAAAGGTACAAATGAACTTATTTACACAACAGAAATAGAATCATGGATATAGAAAACAAACTTATGGTTACCAGGGGATAAGTGGGGAAGGGATAAATTGGGAGATTGGGACTGACTTATACACACTACTATATATAAAATAGATAAAGACCTGCTTTATAGCACAGGGAACTCTACTCAGTGGTCTGTACTGGCGTATACGGAAAAAGAATCTTATAAAAAAAAACAAGGGTTTTGGGATTATATAATAAATATAAATGTGCAAACCTTTAACATGAAAGGAAAAATCAGTTAACTCTGTGGTCCCTGTTATGGTGTAAATACTTTGTACCTCTAATTTAAAAATTTTGAAACCCAGCTCCCATGTTGATGGTATTAGGAGGTGGGGCTTTTGGGAGGTGATTAGGTTATGAGGCCAGAGACCTCAAACATGGGATTAGTGACCTAATAAATGTAGCACACAGAAGATCTTATGACCATTCCATGATTTCATTGCCGAGCGAGAAGACCCACATTATGAACCAGAAATTGGTCCCTCGCCAGACACTAAGTCAGCTGGCAACTTGTTCTTTTTTTAAAAAAATTAATTAGATAATTAATTAATTAATTTTTTGGCTGTGTTGGGTCTTTGGTGCGGTGCGCGGGCTTCTCATTGAGTGGCTTCTCTTGTTGCGGAGCACGGGCTCTAGGCGTGTGGGTTTCAGTAGTTGTGGCTCACAGGCTCAGTAGTTGTGGCCTGTGGACTCTAGAGCACAGGCTCAGTATTTGTGGTGCACGGGCTTAGTTGTTCCATGGCATGTGGGCTCTTCCTGGACCAGGGCTCGAACCCTTGTCCCCTTTATTGATAGGCAGATTCTTAACCACTGCACCTCCAGGGAAGCCCCTGGTTACTTGCTCTTGAACCTTTCAGCCTCAGCAATTATGAGAAAACAAAAATATTCTGCTGTTTATAAAATACCAAGTCTCTCGTATTTTGTTCTAGCAGTCAAAGAGCTGGCTGAGGAGAAATATCTGTGAGCTTGAAGACATATCAGGAGAAACCTTTAAATCTCAAAAGAAAAGAGAAAATGGGCAGGAAAGAAATCAACAGAACAGAGTAATCAATAATTGTGGAACAATGAAAAATGCTGTGACCTATACATAATGGGTATAGCAGGAGGAGAATAAAGATAATAAAGAACAGAAAATATTTTTTAAAAATGACTGAGAATCTCCCCAAATGAATGTCTGACACTAAATCCACAACATCCAAACTTAGAAGAACATATGCATAGTAAAGAAAACTGACCAGTATCTCTCAGGAACATCAATGCAAAAATCCTCAACAAAATATTACCAAATCGAATCCAACAATATTTTGAGAGAATTTTATATCATGAATGAGAGGAAATAATCCCAGGTATGAAAGGCTGGTTCAACATTCTAGAATCAAATAATTATATCCATCATATCAACACCTTAAAGACAATCATTAGCATATCAATAGATTCAGAAGACCTTTGAAAAAATCTAACACCCATTCTTCATAAAAACTCTCAGTTAAAGAAGTAGACTGGAGCTTTCTCAAGTTGATAACAAAGATTTACAGGAAACTTTTATCTTACATCATGATTAATGGTCAAAACCATGAAGCTTTTCCACTAAGTTCAGGTAAAAGTAAGGATGTCCCCTTTCATGACTCCTTTTCCATATTTTACTCCAAGTCCTTGTTAATGCAATAAGGCACGAAAATAAATAAAACAAATACAGATTGGGTAGAAAAAAATGAAAGCAACCTAAATAAAATGTGGACCAATATACTTTATGGACACCTCACCAAAGAAAATAGACACTATGCATATAAGTATACAGAAGAATAATCCAGATTACATGCTGCCATGAAAAAGCAAATTAAAAATACAATTACATACCACTATGTAACACTTAGAATGGCTAAAATGTGAACAATGACAAGAACAAATTCTGTAGGAGATGTGGAACAATAGGAAATGTCATTTGTCATTGGTGGAAATGAAAAATAATACAGCTACTTTGGTAGTCTGATTGACACTTGCTAGAATATTGAGCATTCCCTTACTGTACAATCCGTCAAGTGTTCTCATGGATACTTATTGAAAGTAGTTTAAAACATACTTCCAGAGGAAAACCTGCATATGGATATTTATAGCACCTAATTCAATATTGTCAAAATGTGAATGAAACTAAGGTGTCCTCCAATAGGTGAATGAAATGATATAGTATTAATATATTCTGGGAATGGGATAATATTGAGCACTATAAAAGTAAGCTATCAAGCCATATAAAGAGATGGGAATTCTTTTTTTTTTCTTTTGAAATATAGGTGATTTTCTTTATTTTGAAATTTAAATTTTATTGGAGTATAGTTGATTTACAATGTTGTGCTCATTTCAGCTGCACAGCAAGTGATTCAGTTACACATATGCATATATTCATTCTTTTTCAGATTCTTTTCTGATAACGGTATTCCCAGAATACTGAGTAGAGCTCCCTGTGCTATACAGTAGGTCCTTGTTGCTTATCTGTTATATATAGTAGTATTCGTATATTTACCCCAAGCTCCTGATTTATCCCTACCCCCCACCTCTCCCCTTTGGTAACCATAAGTTTGTTTTCCAAGTCTGTGAGTCTGCCTCTCTTTTGTAAGTTAGTTCATTTGTATCAATTTTTAGCTTCCACCTAGAAGTGATATCATCCAATATTTGTCTTACTCTGTCTGACTTACTTCACGTAGTACAATCATCTCTAGGTCCATCCATGTTACTGCAACTGGCATTATTTTCTTCTATTTTATGGCTGAGTCATATTCCATTATATGTATGTATCACATATTCTTTACCTATATTCATATGTTGATGGACATTTTGGTTGCTTCCATGTCTTCGCTATTGTAAAGCGTGTTGCAGTGAACATTGGGGAAGATGTGTCTTTTCGATTTATGCTTTCCTCCAGATATGCACACAGGAGTGAACTTGCTGGATCATCTGGTAGCTCTATTTTATTTGATTTTACTTCATTTCATTTCAATTTCAATTTTTTTGGAATAGAGTTGATTTACAATGTTGTGTTACTTTCTGCTGCACAGCACAGTGAAGCAGTTATACATACATCCAATCCTTTTTGGATTCCTTTCCCATACAGGTCATTACAGAGTATTGAGTAGAGTTCCCTGTGCTATACAGTAAGCCCTTATTTGTTATCTCTTTTATATATAGTGGTGTGTATATGTCAATCCCAATTTCCAATTTATCCCTCCCACCTCCCCTTACTCTGGTAACCTCCATTCTGTGCTCCATAGTGGCTGTTACCAATTGGCATTGCCACCGATAGCATAGAATTGGTGGCGCAGTGGTTAAGAATCTGCCTGCCAGTTCAGGGGACACAGGTTCGAGCCCTGGCCCGGGAAGATCTCACATGCCACAGAACAAGTAAGCCCGTGCACCACAACTACTCAGTCTGCGCTCTAGAGCCCACGAGCCACAACTACTGAAGCCTGTGTGCCTACAGCTTGTGCTCCACAACAAGAGAAGCCACCACAAAGAGAAGGCTTCGTACCACAACGATGAGTAGCCCCCGCTTGCTGCAACTATAGAAAAGCCGTGCGCAGCAACGAAGACCCAAGGCAGATTAAAAAAAAAAATAAGTAGTAGGTTTCTCTTTTTTCCACACCCTCTGAAGCATTTCTTGTTTGTAGACATTGTGATGATGGCTATTCTGAGTGGTTCCAGGTGATACTTCTTTGTACATCTGATTTGCATTTGTCTAACATAAAGCAATGGTGAGTATCTTCATATGTGCTTTTTTTTTTGAACAGTGTCAGTAAGATTTATCCCTTGAAAAAGGGTTATTGAAAGGTTGCCTTGTTTTGAAGTCTACTTCGATTACCTACCCCAAGACATTTTTTGAGGGCTGTTGTCATTTACAGCTCCCCAGGCATTGTGAATATGAAGTGCGTATAAGGTCCAGTTTTAGAATTGTTGTTATGGGAAACAGAAGGCGGCAGGATTTCTACTGTCCCTCTCTGGTTACTGACACAACCTTAGATGTAGGGCAAGTCCTGTTCTTGGGTATTAAATTAGAGTGGAATGTGCCTGACCAAACATGTAAGGGCTTCTGTCCCATTCCTTCTTCCCCCTTACCCTTCATCCCCCGAACAAGTATAAACCCCTGCAAAATCACCTGTTGAGGGTGCTGTCTTGTAGAGTGGGATGACCCTTACGAAGGAGTCAGGAGGTCGGAACCCAAACACCAGGATATGTTGAGAGCAGGTGATTTTCCAAATGTCATCCAGCCCAGAGAGTCCACCATCCTTTGGGTGTCAGAGGGTTGGTTTAGTAGTATGAGGGCACACTTAGATCTGGAGATAGTGATCCCATGCAGAGGGGACCAGGTACTACATGTTCAAGGGGGGCGAATTAGCTGGCATATCCTCCCGAGGTCCTCAGGCCCACAACAGTCCAGCCTTGGGACCAAATTGTGTCTGTGTCCAGGGATGTGACACTAGTACGTTCACTGCGACTAAACAAATTTAGTGATCATTTTTCTTTTCTTTAATTTAATTTTAAATTTATAATGGAGTATATAGTTGATTTATCATGTTGTGTTCATTTTTGTCATACACCAACATGATTCATTTATACAGAGATAACTATATATTCTTTTTAGAATTATTTTCCCATTGAGGTTACTAAAGGGTGTTGAGAAGAGCTCCAAGTGCTCTACAGCAGGTCCATGTTGATTACAAGTTTTCTCTCTGTAAATATGTATATACTAACTCCAACCTCATGATTTATGCCTCCAACACACCTTTCCAGTTTGGTAACCATAAGTTTGTGTTCTAAGTCTGGGACTCTGTTTCTGTGTTGTAAGATAGTACCTTTCTATCAATTTTTAGATTCCACCGATAAGTAATATCATATGATATTTTTCATTGCCTGATTTATGACACTTAGTATGAATGTATGTAGGTCCTTCTGAGTGGCCCTAAATGGCCTTATTTCATTCACTTCATGGCTGAGTAATATTCCATTGTACATATCTACCATAATTTCTTTATCCATTCTTCCTTCCAAGGACTTTTAGGTAGCTTCCGAGTAGAGGCTCTTGTAAACAGGGCTGCATAAATTTTAGAGTGCCTGGGTCCTGTCAATTTACGTTTTTTCCAAGATACAGGCCCAGGAGTGGAAGCGCCATATGCTCTGAAGCTCTGGTTTTTAGATTTTTAAGGAATCACCACCCACTTCTCCAGAGTGGCTGTTAGCAATTTACATTCCCACCATCAGCTTGTCAGGGTTCCCTTTTCTCCACGCCCTGTCCTGCATTTCAGGTTTTACAGTTTGTGAGGTTGGCCATTCTGACTGGTGCGAAGTGATATCTCTTTGTAATATTAATTTACATTGCCCGCCTGTTTTGTTGGCCAAAAATGGAGTAAGGGTTTTTCCTGAATAGATTAAGGAATAACGCATACGGCCTCTTTGGCAAACTGCATCATTGGCGATGTTCAGCAGCTTTGCATGTGCTTTAATGACGAGTGCAAACTACCCCTTGAAATCCCTTTCCTGCAATTCTGCCTTGCTTACAAGGCCTTTACGAATACTTGGCTCAAGAAATGACTCCATTAGAGGTGTCAATTACAACCCTGCATGTTTGTGAATCGCAGTGCCCCTGAGCACCGGTTTTCAACTTGTTTAGGGAAGCAGACACAAAGGGGCAGGATTTCTACAGACCCATTCCAGTTACTGGGGCACCTGAAGGATAGGGAAATTCTTCTTCCAGGTAGGAAACTAGAGTAGCATATGCCTGTCCAAACATCTAAGGCTTGTGTCTCATTCCATCCCGCCATTCCCCTTCTTCACCGGAAAATTCCAAGACGTGTAAAACCGGCTGTTGAGTGTGCTGCCTTCCCAAAGTGGGGAGACTCTAAGGAAAGGAGCTGGGGAACCCGAATACCAGGAGACGTGGAGATGAGGTGACTTTTCCAAACTCTTCCTGATCAGACGGTGTACCATCCTCTGGATGTGCCATGCATGTTTTAGCTGTAGGAAGGGTCCCCTGCACCTGGAGGTATGGGACCCATGGAATGGGGCCAGGCAGTATTACTCTAAAAGTGATGCATTTGCTGTCCCATCCTCACAAAGCCTCTCAGACCAACGAGTGTAGAGCCTTAGATCCCATCCAGCTCTGTGTCTACATATGGTCAGTCCAGGTTGCATCACAGCCCTTGAACAAATTTTGTAAGAATTTCTCTCTCTCTCACTGTCTTTATTTTGTTCTTGTTATTTAATTTTATAATGGGGTATAGCTGATTTTCAATACTGTGTTTCTTCCTGCTCTACATCTATCCACTTGATTCACTTAAAGAGAGACATCAATAAATTCTTTTACAGATTCTTACCGGTCTTATATATCCTTTTCTGGTGACAACAGGGTGCTGAGTCCAGCTCTTTGAGCTATAGAGTAGGTCCTGTCGAATACCTATTTTGTTTATGGAACCGTATCTGTGCTAATTTCAACCTCCTGGTTTATGCATCACCCCGCCCCACCTTTCTCCTTTAGCAGCCATAAGTGTGTTTTCTAAATGTGCGACTCCGTTTCTGTTTTGTAATTGCGTTCATGTGAAGGCATTTTTAGATACTATCTATAAGTGATACCTTATGATAAGTCTCTTTTTATGTCTGACTTATGTCACTTAGAATGATCGTACCTCAGTCTCCACGAGTTGCTGCCACTGGCCTTATTTCATTGATTTAAATGCTGAGTAATATTCCATTGTACATAAGTACCACATCTTCTTTATCCACTTTTTCCTTCCAAGGACATGTAAGCTGTACCCAAATCGAGGCATTTCTAAACAGAGCAGCCCTAAACTTTGGGGTGCCTGTGTCTTGCTGATTTTTAGTTTTCCCAATTTATACGCCCATGAGTGGAAGTGCCCTATGCTCTCTAAGCTGAGTTTTTTAGATGTTTCAGGACACACCGTACACTTCTCCAGAGTGGCTGTTGGCAATTTACAGCCCGCCCATCAGCGTAGCAAGGCTCCCATTTCTCCATGGCCTGTCCTGCATTTCTGGTTTTGACACTTTATTCAGCATGGCCCTTTTGACCGATGGGAAGCGAGACTTCTTTGTAGCACTGATTTGCCTTTCCAGGTTGCTTGGTTGGCCAAATAGGGCGTATGCCTTTTTTCCTGAATATATTCAGGAAAAAACGCATACGCTCTATTTGGCCAAGGGCATCATTGTCGAGGTTTTGCCGCTTTTCCTGTGCTTTAAAGGCGATTCGAATCTACCTCCTGAAATCTGTTTCCTGCAATTCTGCCTTGCTTTCAAATCCTCTTCGTTGCCTTCCCTCAATATATTTGTGGACGAGAGTTATCATTTCTAACTCTGCAGGTTTGTGAATTGCAGTGCCCCTGAGCTCCATTTTTCAACTCGCTTTCTTGGGAGCTGGCCGCAAAAGCGCAGGATTGCTTCAGGCCCTATTCTGGCTCCGGGCGGCAGGCTGAGCCTGTGGTTAATTCTTCTTCCTGATGGGAAAATAGAGTGACCTGTGCCTGTCCCAACACCTAGAGCTAGTCTCTCATTGGTTTCCCCTCTTCCCGTTCATCCTCAGGACAAATTGCAACGTGTTCGGAACAGGAGGTGAAAGGTGCTGATTCTCCAAGGAGGGAGATTGCTAGTAAAGCGGCTGGAATGGCGAACCGGAGCACAAGGAGATGAGAAATGAGGTGCGTTTTAGAAACCTTTCCCGATCACACGGTGTACCATCTTCTGGGTTTCTCATGCATGTTTTGATGTAGGAAGATGCCCTTGAACCTGGAGATTTGGGACCCATGCGATGGGTACCATGCCGTATTATTTTAAAGGTTCTGCGTTAGCTCACCCAACCTCACCAAACCACTCAGCCTCAAGAGTGTCCACCCTTATGTCTCAATCAGCTGTGGGTCTAGATTTGGTAAATCCAGGTGGCATCACAGATCCTGCACGAATTTTGGAAGCATTTCTCTCTCTTTCACTGTCTTTGTTTCACGGGTTTTTAAAAGTAATTGATTTTTATAATGGGGTTTAGCTGCTTTTCACTGCTGTGTTTATGCCGCTTTGCACCCACTTGACTCACTTACAGAGAGATATCAATACATAGGTTTTAAGATTCTTACTAGTCAGATATATTCTTGGGCGGTGAATAGGGGGTGTTGAGTCCAATTCACTGAGCAAGGTGTAGGTCTTGTCTATTACATATTGGGTTTATGGAACGGTATCTGAGCTAATTTGAAACCCTTGTTTTATGCATCACCCCACCTCACCTTTCCCGTTAAGCAGCCATAGTGTGTTTTCTAAACGTGTGACTATGTTGTGTTTTGTAATTCAGTTCAAGGGTAGCGGTTTTTACATTCCCTCTATAAGTGATATCTTATGATAAGTGTCTTTTTCTGTGTGACTTATTTCACATAGAATCGTCGTAGCTAAATCCACTCATCATGCTGCTCCTAGCCTTATGACGTTGATTTCATGGCTGAGTGATATTCCATTGTACATAAGGACCACAACTTCTTTATCCATTCTTCTCTTTCCTGGGATATTTAAGGTGTAACCAAGTGGAGGTTCTTGTCAACAGAGCAGCCCTAAACTTTGCGGTGCCTGTGTCTTGCTGATTTTTAGTTTTCCCAATTTATACGCCCATGAGTGGAAGTGCCCTTTGCTCTCTGAGCTGAGTTTTTTAGATGTTTCAGGACACACCGTACACTTCTCCAGAGTGGCTGTTGGCAATTTACAGCCCACCCATCAGCGTAGCAAGGCTCCCATTTCTCCATGGCCTGTCCTGCATTTCTGGTTTTGACACTTTATTCAGCATGGCCCTTTTGACCGATGGGAAGCGAGACTTCTTTGTAGCGCTGATTTGCCTTTCCAGGTTGCTTGGTTGGCCAAAAAGGGCGTATGCGTTTTTTCCTGAATCTATTCAGGAAAAAACGCATACGCCCTTTTTGGCCAAGGGCATCATTGTCGAGGTTTTGCCGCTTTTCCTGTGCTTTAAAGGCGATTCGAATCTACCTCCTGAAATCTGTTTCCTGCAATTCTGCCTTGCTTTCAAATCCTCTTCGTTGCCTTCCCTCAATATATTTGTGGACGAGAGTTATCATTTCTAACTCTGCATGTTTGTGAATTGCAGTGCTCTTGAGCTCAATTTTTCAACTCGCTTTCTTGGGAGCTGGCCGCAAAAGCGCAGGATTGCTTCAGGCTCTATTCTGGCTCCGGGGGGCAGGCTGAGCCTGTGGTTAGTTCTTCTTCCTGATGGGAAAATAGAGTGACCTGTGCCTGTCCCAACACTTAGAGCTAGTCTGTCATTGGCTCCCCCTCTTCCAGTTCATCCTCAGGACAAATTGCAACCTGTACGGAACAGGAGGTTAAAGGTGCTGATTCTCCAAGGAGGGAGATTGCTAGTAAAGCGGCTGGAATGGCGAACCGGAGCACAAGGAGATGAGAAATGAGGTGCGTTTTAGAAACCTTTCCCGGTCACACGGTGTACCATCTTCTGGGTTTCTGGTGCATGTTTTCGATGTAGGAAGATGCCCTTGAACCTGGAGATTTGGGACCCATGGGATGGGTACCACGCCGTATTACTTTAAAGGGTCTGCGTTAGCTCACCCAACCTCACCAAACCTCTCAGCCCCAAGAGTGTCCACCCTTATGTCTCAATCAGCTGTGGGTCTAGATATGGTCAATCCAGGTGGCATCGCAGCCCCTGAACGAATTTTGTAAGAATTTCTCTTTCACTGTCTTTGTTTCACGGGTTTTTAAAAGTAATTGATTTTTATAATAGGGTTTAGCTGCTTTGCACTGCTGTGTTTATGCCGCTTTACACCCACTTGACTCACTTACAGAGAGATATCAATACATAGGTTTTAAGATTCTTACTAGTCAGATATATTCTTGGGCGGTGAATAGGGGGCGTTGAGTCCAGTTCACTGAGCAAGGAGTAGGTCTTGTCTATTACATATTGGGTTTATGGAACGGTATCTGAGCTAATTTGAAACCCTTGTTTTATGCATCACCCCACCTCACCTTTCCCGTTAAGCAGCCATAGTGTGTTTTCTAAACGTGCGACTCTGTTCTGTTTTGTAATTGAGTTCAAGGGTAGCGGTTTTTACATTCCCTCTGTAAGTGATATCTTATGATAAGTGTCTTTTTCTGTGTGACTTATTTCACTTAGAATCGTCGTACCTAAATCCACTCATCATGCTGCTCCTAGCCTTATGACGTTGATTTCATGGCTGAGTGATATTCCATTGTACATAAGGGCCACAACTTCTTTTTTTTTTTTTTTTTAAACATCTTTATTGAAGTATAATTGCCTTACAATAGTGTGTTAGCTTCTGCTTTATAACAAAGTGAATCAGTTATACATATACAATATGTTCCCATTTCTCTTCCCTCTTGCATCTCCCTCCCTCCCACCCTCCCCATCCCACCCCTCTAGGTGGTCACAAAGCACCAAGCTGATCTCCCTGTGCTATGCGGCTGCTTCCCACTAGCTATCTATTTTACATTTGGTAGTGTATATATGTCCATGACACTCTCTTACCCTGTCACATCTCACTCCACCCCCTCCCCATATCCTCAAGTCCATTCTCTAGTAGGTCTGTGTCTTTATTCCCATCTTGCCACTAGGTTCTTCATGGCCTTTTTTTTTTTCCTTAGATTCCGTATATATGTGTTAGCATACTGTATTTGTTTTTCTCTTTCTGACTTACTTCACTCTGTATGACAGACTCTAACTCCATCCACCTCATTACAAATACCTCCATTTCATTTCTTTTTATGGCTGAGTAATATTCCATTGTATATATGTGCCACATCTTCTTTATCCATTCATCTGTCGATGGACATTTAGGTTGCTTCCAGGCCCTGGCTATTGTAAATAGAGCTGCAATGAACATTGTGGTACATGACTCTTTTTGACCTATGGTTTTCTCAGGGTATATGCCCAGTAGTGGGATTGCTGGGTCGTATGGTAGTTCTATTTGTAGTTTTTTAAGGAACCTCCATACTGTTCTCCATAGTGGCTGTATCAATTTACATTCCCACCAACAGTGCAAGAGTGTTCCCTTTCCTCCACATCCTCTCCAGCATTTATTGTTTCTAGATTTTTTGATGATGGCCATTCTGACCGGTGTGAGATGATATCTCATTGTAGTTTTGATTTGCATTTCTCTAATGATTAATGATGTTGAGCATTCTTTCATGTGTCTGTAGGCCATCTGTATATCTTCTTTGGAGAAATGTCTATTTAGGTCTTCTGCCCATTTTTGGATTGGGTTGTTCGTTTTTTTGTTATTGAGCTGCATGAGCTGCTTGTAAATCTTGGAGATTAATCCTTTGTCAGTTGCTTCATTTGCAAATATTTTCTCCCATTCTAAGGGTTGTCTTTTGGTCTTGTTTATGGTTTCCTTTGCTGTGCAAAAGCTTTTAAGTTTCATTAGGTCCCATTTGTTTATTTGTGTTCTTATTTCCATTTCTCTGGGAGCTGGGTCAAAAAGAATCTTGCTGTGATGTATGTCATAGAGTGTTCTGCCTATGTTTTCCTCTAAGAGTTTGATAGTGTCTGGCCTTACACTTAGGTCTTTAATCCATTTGGAGTTTATTTTTGTGCATGGTGTCAGGGAGTGTTCTAATTTCATACTTTTACATGTACCTGTCCAATTTTCCCAGCACCACTTATTGAAGAGGCTGTCTTTTCTCCACTGTATATGCTTGCCTCCTTTATCAAAGATAAGGTGACCATATGTGTGTGGGTTTATCTCTGGGCTTTCTATCCTGTTCCATTGGTCTATATTTCTGTTTTTGTGCCAGTACCAAACTGTCTTGATTACTGAAGCTTTGTAGTATAGTCTGAAGTCAGGGAGCCTGATTCCCCCAGCTCCATTTTTCGTTCTCAAGATTGCTTTGGCTATTCGGGGTCTTTTGTGTTTCCATACAAATTGTGAAATTTTTTGTTCTAGTTCTGTGAAAAATGCCAGTGGTAGTTTGATAGGAATTGCATTGAATCTGTAGATTGCTTTGGGTAGTAGAGTCATTTTCACAATGTTGATTCTTCCAATCCAGGAACATGGTATATCTCTCCATCTATTTGTATCATCTTTAATTTCTTTCATCAGTGTCTTATAATTTTCTGCATACAGGTCTTTTGTCTCCTTAGGTAGGTTTATTCCTAGCTATCTTATTCTTTTTGTTGCAATGGTAAACGGGAGTGTTTTCTTAATTTCACTTTCAGATTTTTCGTCATTAGTGTATAGAAATGCAAGCGATTTCTGTGCATTAATTTTGTATCCTGCTACTTTACCAAATTCATTGATTAGCTCTAGGAGTTTTCTGGTAGCCTCTTTAGGATTCTCTATGTATAGTATCATGTCATCTGCAAATAGTGACAGCTTTACTTCTTCTTTTCCGATTTGGATTCCTTTTATTTCTTTGTCTTCTCTGATTGCTGTGGCTAGGACTTCCAAAACTATGTTGAATAATAGTGGTGAGAGTGGGCAACCTTGTCTTGTTCCTGATCTTAGTGGAAATGGTTTCAGTTTTTCACCATTGAGGACAATGTTGGCTGTGGGTTTGTCATATATGGTCTTTATTATGTTGAGGAAAGTTCCCTCTATGCCTACTTTCTGCAGGGCTTTTATCATAAATGGGTGTTGAATTTTGTCGAAAGCTTTCTCTGCATCTATTGAGATGATCATATGGTTTTTCTCCTTCAATTTGTTAATATGGTGTATCACATTGATTGATTTGCGTATATTGAAGAATCCTTGCATTCCTGGGATAAACCCCACTTGATCATGGTATATGATTCTTTTAATGTGCTGTTGGATTCTGTTTGCTAGTATTTTGTTGAGGATTTTTGCATCTATGTTCATCAGTGATATTGGCCTGTAGTTTTCTTTCTTTGTGACATCTTTGTCTGGTTTTGGTATCAGGGTGATGGTGGCCTCGTAGAATGAGTTTGGGAGTGTTCCTCCCTCTGCAATATTTTGGAAGAGTTTGAGAAGGATAGGTGTTAGCTCTTCTCTAAATGTTTGATAGAATTCACCTGTGAAGCCATCTGGTCCTGGGCTTTTGTTTGTTGGAAGGTTTTTAATCACAGTTTCAATTTCAGTGCTTGTGATTGGTCTGTTCATATTTTCTATTTCTTCCTGGTTCAGTCTCGGCAGTTTGTGCATTTCTAAGAATCTGTCCATTTCTTCCAGGTTGTCCATTTTATTGGCATAGAGTTGCTTGTAGTAATCTCTCATGATCTTTTGTATTTCTGCAGTGTCAGTGGTTATTTCTCCTTTTTCATTTCTAATTCTATTGATCTGAGTCTTCTCCCTTTTTCTCTTGATGAGTCTGGCTAATGGTTTATCAATTTTGTTTATCTTCTCAAAGAACCAGCTTTTAGTTTTATTGATTTTTGCTATTGTTTCCTTCATTTCTTTTTCATTTATTTCTGACCTGATCTTTATAATTTCTTTCCTTCTGCTGGCTTTGGGGTTTTTTTGTTCTTCTTTCTGTAATTGCTTTAGGTGCAAGGTTAGGTTGTTTATTCGAGATGTTTCCTGTTTCTTGAGGTAGGCTTGTATTGCTATAAACTTCCCTCTTAGCACTGCTTTTGCTGCGTCCCATAGGTTTTGGGTCGTCGTATCTCCATTGTCATTTATTTCTAGGTATTTTTTGATTTCCCCTTTGATTTCTTCAGTAATCACTTCATTATTAAGTAATGTATTGTGTAGCCTCTATGTGTTTGTATATTTTACAGATCTTTTCCTGTAATTGATATCTAGTCTCATAGCGTTGTGGTCGGAAAAGATACTTGATACGATTTCAATTTTCTTAAATTTACCAAGGTTTGATTTGTGACCCAAGATATGATCTATCCTGGAGAATGTTCCATGAGCACTTGAGAAAAATGTGTATTCTGTTGTTTTTGGGTGGAATGTCCTATAAATATCAATTAAGTCCATCTTGTTTAATGTATCATTTAAAGCTTGTGTTTCCTTATTTATTTTCATTTTGGATGATCTGTCCATTGGTGAAAGTGGGGTGTTAAAGTCCCCTACTATGATTGTGTTGCTGTCGATTTCCCCTTTTATGGCTGTTAGTACTTGCCTTATGTATTGAGGTGCTCCTATGTTGGGTGCATAAATATTTACAATTGTTATACCTTCCTCTTGGATCGATCCCTTGATCATTATATAGTGTCCTTCTTTGTCTCTTGTAATAGTCTTTATTTTAAAGTCTATTTTGTCTGATATGAGAATTGCTACTCCAGCTTTCTTTTGATTTCCATTTGCATGGAATATCTTTTTCCATCCCCTCACTTTCAGTCTGTATGTGTCTCTAGGTCTGAAGTGGGTCTCTTGTAGACAGCATATATATGGGTCTTGTTTTTGTATCCATTCAGCCAGCCTGTGTCTTTTGGTGGGAGCATTTAATCCATTTACATTCAAGGTAATTATCGATATGTATGTTCCTATTCCCATTTTCTTAAATGTTTTGGGTTTGTTATTGTAGGTGTTTTCCTTCTCTTGTGTTTCTTGCCTAGAGAAGTTCCTTTAGCATTTGTTGTAAAGCTGGTTTGGTAGTGCTGAACTCTCTCAGCTTTTGCTTGTCTGTAAAGGTTTTAATTTCTCCATCACATTTGAATGAGATCCTTGCTGGGTAGAGTAATCTTGGTTGTAGGTTCTTCTCCTTCATCACTTTAAGTATATCCTGCCACTCCCTTCTGGCTTGCAGAGTTTCTGCTGAAAGATCAGATGTTAACCTTATGGGGATTCCCTTGTGTGTTATTTGTTTTTTTTCCCTTGCTGCCTTTAATATGTTTTCCTTATATTTAATTTTTGACAGTTTGATTAATATGTGTCTTGGCGTGTTTCTCCTTGGGTTTATCCTGTATGGGACTCTCTGTGCTTCCAGGACTTGATTAACTATTTCCTTTCCCATATTAGGGAAGTTTTCAACTATAATCTCTTCAAATATTTTCTCAGTCCCTTTCTTTTTCTCTTCTTCTTCTGGGACCCCTATAATTCGAATGTTGGTGCGTTTAATGCTGTCCCAGAGGTCTCTGAGACTGTCCTCAGTTCTTTTCATTCTTTTTTCTTTATCCTGCTCTGCAGTAGTTATTTCCACCATTTTATCTTCCAGGTCACTTATCCTTTCTTCTGCCTCAGTTATTCTGCTATTGATCCCATCTAGAGTATTTTTAATTTCATTTATTGTGTTTTTCATCATTGCTTGATTCCTCTTTAGTTCTTCTACGTCCTTGTTAAATGCTTCTTGCATTTTGTCTATTCTATTTCCAAGATTTTGGATCATCCTTACTATCATTATTCTGAATTCTTTTTCAGGTAGACTACCTATTTCCTCTTCATTTGTTAAGTCTAGTGTGTTTTGACCCTGCTCCTTCATCTGCTGTGTGTTTTTCTGTCGTCTCATTTTGCTTATCTTACTGTGTTTGGGGTCTCCTTATCACAGGTTGCAGGTTTGTAGTTCCCGTTGTTTTTGGTATCTGTCCCCAGTGGCTAAGGTTGGTTCAGTGGGTTGTGTAGGCTTCCTGGTGGAGGGAACTAGTGCCTGAGCTCTGGTGGATGAGGCTGGATCTTGTCTTTCTGGTGGGCACGTCCACGTCTGGTGGTGTATTTTGGGGTGTCTGTGGCCTTATTATGATTTTAGGCAGCCTCTCTGCTAATGGATGAGGCTGTGTTCCTGTCTTGCTAGTTGTTTGGCATAGGGTGTTCAGCACTGTAGCTTGCTGGTCATTGAGTGATGCTGGGTCTTGATGTTGAGATGGAGATCTCTGAGAGATTTTTGCCGTTTGGTATTACGTGGAGCTGGTAGGTCTCTTGTGGACCAGTGTCCTGAAGTTGGCTCTCCCACCTCCGAGGTACGGCCCTGATGCCTGGCTGAAGCACCAAGAGCCTTTCGTCCACACGGCTCAGAGTAAAAGGGAGAAAAAATAGAAAGAAAGAAAGGAAGGAAGGAAGGAAGGAAGGAAGGAAGGAAGGAGGAAGGAAGGAAGGAAGGAAGGAAAGAAAGAAAGAAAGAAAGAAAGAAAGAAAAGAAAGAAAGAAGCTATAATATAGTGAAGTAAAATAAAGCTATTGTAAAGCAAAGCTATACAGACAAAATCTACCCCAGAAGCATATACATATACACTCACAAAAAAAAAAAGGAAAAGGGGAAAAATTAATATATCCTGCTCCCAAAGTCCACCTCCTGAATTTGGGATGATTCGTTGTCTATTCAGGTATTCAACAGATGCAGGCACATCAAGTTGTTTGTGGAGTTTTAATCCGCTTCTTCTGAGGCTGCTGGGACAGATTTCCCCTCCTCTTCTCTGTTCGCACAGCTCCTGGGGATCAGCTTTGGATTTGGACCCGCCTCTGCGTGTAGGTCGCCTGAGGGCGTCTGTTCCCCGCCCAGACAGGACGGGGTTAAAGGAGCAGCTGCTTCGGGGACTCTGGCTCACCCAGGCCACGGGGAGGGAGGGGTACAGAGGAGGCGGGGCGAGCCTGCGGCGTCAGAGGCCGGCGTGACTTTGCAGCAGCCTGAGGCGCGCAGTGCGTTCTCCCGGAGGATGTTGTCCCTGGATCACGGGACGCTGGCAGTGGCGGGCTGCACGGGCTCCCGGGAGGGGCGGTGTGGAGAGTGACCTGTGCTCGCACACAGGCTTCTTGGAGGCGGCAGCAGCAGCCCCAGCGTCTCACGCCCGTCTCTGGGGTCCGCGCTGATAGCCGCGGCTCGTGCCAGTTTCTGGAGTTCGTTTAGGCGGCGCTCTGAATCCCCTCTCCTTGCGCGCCGCGAAACAAAGAGGCAAGAAAAAGTCTCTTGCCTCTTCGGCAGCTGCAGACTTTTTCCCGGTCTCCCTCCCAGCCAGCTGTGGTGCGCTAACCCCTTCAGGCTGTGTTCACGCCGCCAACCCCAGTCCTCTCCCTGCGATCCGACCGAAGCCCGAGCCTCCGCTCCCAACCCCGCCCGCCCCGGCGGGGGAGCAGACAAGCCTCTCGGGCTGGTGAGCGCTGCTCAGCGCCGAGCCTCTGTGCGGGAGTCTCTCCGTTTTTCCCTCTGCGCCCCTGTTGCTATGGGATCCGCGCTGTTAGCTGCGGCTCGCGCCCGTCTCTGAAGTTCGTTTAGGCGGCGCTCTGAATCCCCTCTCCTCGCGCACCAGGAAACAGGGAAGAAAAAGTCTCTTGCCTCTTCGGCAGCTGCAGACTTTTTCCTGGACTCCCTCCCGGCTAGCTGTGGTGCACTAACCCCTTCAGGCTGTGTTCACGCCGCCAATCCCAGTCCTCTCCCTGCGATCCGACCGCAGCCCGAGCCTCAGCTCCCAGCCCCGCCCGCCCCGGCGGCTGAGCAGACAAGCCTCTCGGGCTGGTGAGTGCTGCTCGGCGCCGAGCCTCCGTGCGGGAATCTCTCCGCTTTGCCCTCCACACCCCTGTGGCTGCGCTCTCCTCCGTGGCTCCGAAGCTTCCCCCCTCTGCCACCCGCAGTCTCTGCCCGCGAAGGGGCTCCTAGTGCGTGGAAATCTTTCCTCCTTCACAGCTCCCTCCCACTGGTGCAGGTGCCGTCCCTATTCTTTTGTCTCTGTTATTTCTTTTTTCTTTTGCCCTACCCAAGTACGGGGGGAGTTTCTTGCCTTTTGGGAGGTCTGACGTTTTCTGCCAGCGTTCAGTGGGTGTTCTGTAGGAGCAGTTCCACGTGTACATGTATTTCTACTGTATCTGTGGGAAGGAAGGTGATCTCCGCGTCTTAAACTTCCGCCATCTTCTCTCCTCAGGACCACAACTTCTTTATCCATTCTTCTCTTTCCTGGGATGTTTAAGGTGTAACGAAGTGGAGGTTCTTGTCAACAGAGCAGCCCTAAACTTTGGGGTGCCTGTGTCTTGCTGATTTTTAGTTTTCCCAATTTATACGCCCATGAGTGGAAGTGCCCTATGCTCTCTAAGCTGAGTTTTTTAGATGTTTCAGGACACACCTTACACTTCTCCAGAGTGGCTGTTGGCAATTTACAGCCCGCCATTCAGCGTAGCAAGGCTCCCATTTCTCCATGGCCTGTCCTGCATTTCTGGTTTTGACACTTTATTCAGCATGGCCCTTTTGACCGATGGGAAGCGAGACTTCTTTGTAGCGCTGATTTGCCTTTCCAGGTTGCTTGGTTGGCCAAAAAGGGCGTATGCGTTTTTTCCTGAATATATTCAGGAAAAAACGCATACGCCCTTTTTGGCCAAGGGCATCATTGTCGAGGTTTTGCCGCTTTTCCTGTGCTTTAAAGGTGATTCGAATCTACCTCCTGAAATCGGTTTCCTGCAATTCTGCCTTGCTTTCAAATCCTCTTCGTAGCCTTCCCTCCATATATTTGTGGACGAGAGTTATCATTTCTAACTCTGCAGGTTTGTGAATTGCAGTGCCCCTGAGCTCCATTTTTCAACTCGCTTTCTTGGGAGCTGGCCGCAAAAGCGCAGGATTGCTTCAGGCCCTATTCTGGCTCCGGGCGGCAGGCTGAGCCTGTGGTTAATTCTGCTTCCTGATGGGAAAATAGAGTGACCTGTGCCTGTCCCAACACCTAGAGCTAGTCTCTCATTGGTTCCCCCTCTTCCCGTTCATCCTCAGGACAAATTGCAACGTGTACGGAACAGGAGGTTAAAGGTGCTGATTCTCCAAGGAGGGAGATTGCTAGTAAAGCGGCTGGAATGGCGAACCGGAGCACAAGGAGATGAGAAATGAGGTGCGTTTTAGAAACCTTTCCCGATCACACGGTGTACCATCTTCTGGGTTTCTCGTGCATGTTTTCGATGTAGGAAGATGCCCTTGACCCTGGAGATTTGGGACCCATGGGATGGGTACCACGCCGTATTACTTTAAAGGGTCTGCGTTTGCTCACCCAACCTCACCAAACCTCTCAGCCCCAAGAGTGTCCACCCTTATGTCTCAGTCATCTGTGGGTCTAGATATGGTCAATCCAGGTGGCATCGCAGCCCCTGAACGAATTTTGTAAGAATTTCTCTCTCTTTCACTGTCTTTGTTTCACGGGTTTTTAAAAGTAATTGATTTTTATAATGGTGTTTAGCTGCTTTGCACTGCTGTGTTTATGCCGCTTTACACCTACTTGACTCACTTACAGAGAGATATCAATACATAGGTTTTAAGATTCTTACTAGTCAGATATATTCTTGGGCGGTGAATAGGGGGCGTTGAGTCCAGTTCACTGAGCAAGGAGTAGGTCTTGTCTATTACATATTGGGTTTATGGAACGGTATCTGAGCTAATTTGAAACCCTTGTTTTATGCATCACCCCACCTCACCTTTCCCGTTAAGCAGCCATAGTGTGTTTTCTAAACGTGCGACTCTGTTCTGTTTTGTAATTCAGTTCAAGGGTAGCGGTTTTTACATTCTCTCTGTAAGTGATATCTTATGATAAGTGTCTTTTTCTGTGTGACTTATTTCACTTAGAATCGTCGTACCTAAATCCACTCATCATGCTGCTCCTAGCCTTATGACGTTGATTTCATGGCTGAGTGATATTCCATTGTACATAAGGACCACAACTTCTTTATCCATTCTTCTCTTTCCTGGGATGTTTCAGGTGTAACGAAGTGGAGGTTCTTGTCAACAGAGCAGCCCTAAACTTTGGGGTGCCTGTGTCTTGCTGATTTTTAGTTTTCCCAATTTATACGCCCATGAGTGGAAGTGCCCTATGCTCTCTAAGCTGAGTTTTTTAGATGTTTCAGGACACACCGTTCACTTCTCCAGAGTGGCTGTTGGCCATTTACAGCCCGCCCATCAGCGTAGCAAGGCTCCCATTTCTCCATGGCCTGTCCTGCATTTCTGGTTTTGACACTTTATTCAGCATGGCCCTTTTGACCGATGGGAAGCGAGACTTCTTTGTAGCGCTGATTTGCCTTTGCAGGTTGCTTGGTTGGCCAAAAAGGGCGTATGCGTTTTTTCCTGAATATATTCAGGAAAAAACGCATACGCCCTTTTTGGCCAAGGGCATCATTGTCGAGGTTTTGCCGCTTTTCCTGTGCTTTAAAGGCGATTCGAATCTACCTCCTGAAATCTGTTTCCTGCAATTCTGCCTTGCTTTCAAATCCTCTTCGTTGCCTTCCCTCAATATATTTGTGGACGAGAGTTATCATTTCTAACTGTGCAGGTCTGTGAATTGCAGTGCCCCTGAGCTCCATTTCTCAACTCGCTTTCTTGGGAGCTGGCCGCAAAAGCGCAGGATTGCTTCAGGCCCTATTCTGGCTCCGGGCGGCAGGCTGAGCCTGTGGTTAATTCTTCTTCCTGATGGGAAAATAGAGTGACCTGTGCCTGTCCCAACACCTAGAGCTAGTCTCTCATTGGTTCCCCCTCTTCCCGTTCATCCTCAGGACAGATTGCAACCTGTAAGGAACAGGAGGTTAAAGGTGCTGATTCTCCAAGGAGGGAGATTCCTAGTAAAGTGGCTGGAATGGCGAACCGGAGCACAAGGAGATGAGAAATGAGTTGCGTTTTAGAAACCTTTCCCGATCACACGGTGTACCATCTTCTGGGTTTCTCATGCATGTTTTCGATGTAGGAAGATGCCCTTGAACCTGGAGATTTGGGACCCATGGGATGGGTACCACGCTGTATTATTTTACAGGGTCTGCGTTAGCTCACCCAACCTCACCAAACCTCTCAGCCCCAAGAGTGTCCACCCTTATGGCTCAGTCAGCTGTGGGTCTAGATATGGTCAATCCAGGTGGCATCGCAGCCCCTGAACGAATTTTGTAAGAATTTCTCTTTCACTGTCTTTGATTCACGGGTTTTTAAAAGTAATTGATTTTTATAATGGGGTTTAGCTGCTTTGCACTGCTGTGTTTATGCCGCTTTACACCCACTTGACTCACTTACAGAGAGATAGCAATACATAGGTTTTAAGATTCTTACTAGTCAGATATATTCTTGGGCGGTGAATAGGGGGTGTTGAGTCCAGTTCACTGAGCAAGGAGTAGGTCTTGTCTATTACATATTGGGTTTATGGAACGGTATCTGAGCTAATTTGAAACCCTTGTTTTATGCATCACCCCACCTCACCTTTCCCGTTAAGCAGCCATAGTGTGTTTTCTAAACGTGTGACTCTGTTCTGTTTTGTAATTCAGTTCAAGGGTAGCGGTTTTTACATTCCCTCTATAAGTGATATCTTATGATAAGTGTCTTTTTCTGTGTGACTTATTTCACTTAGAATCGTCGTACCTAAATCCACTCATCATGCTGCTCCTAGCCTTAGGACGTTGATTTCATGGCTGAGTGATATTCCATTGTACATAAGGACCACAACTTCTTTATCCATTCTTCTCTTTCCTGGGATGTTTAAGGTGTAACGAAGTGGAGGTTCTTGTCAACAGAGCAGCCCTAAACTTTGGGGTGCCTGTGTCTTGCTGATTTTTCGTTTTCCCAATTTATACGCCCATGAGTGGAAGTGCCCTATGCTCTCTAAGCTGAGTTTTTTAGATGTTTCAGGACACACCGTACACTTCTCCAGAGTGGCTGTTGGCAATTTACAGCCCGCCCATCAGCGTAGCAAGGCTCCCATTTCTCCATGGCCTGTCCTGCATTTCTGGTTTTGACACTTTATTCAGCATGGCCCTTTTGACCGATGGGAAGCGAGACTTCTTTGTAGCGCTGATTTGCCTTTCCAGGTTGCTTGGTTGGCCAAAAAGGGCGTATGCGTTTTTTCCTGAATATATTCAGGAAAAAACGCATACGCCCTTTTTGGCCAAGGGCATCATAGTCGAGGTATTGCCGCTTTTCCTGTGCTTTAAAGGCGATTCGAATCTACCTCCTGAAATCGGTTTCCTGCAATTCTGCCTTGCTTTCAAATTCTCTTCGTTGCCTTCCCTCAATATATTTGTGGACGAGAGTTATCATTTCTAACTGTGCAGGTTTGTGAATTGCAGTGCCCCTGAGCTCCATTTCTCAACTCGCTTTCTTGGGAGCTGGCCGCAAAAGCGCAGGATTGCTTCAGGCCCTATTCTGGCTCCGGGCGGCAGGCTGAGCCTGTGGTTAATTTTTCTTCCTGATGGGAAAATAGAGTGACGTGTGCCTGTCCCAACACCTAGAGCTAGTCTCTCATTGGTTCCCCCTCTTCCCGTTCATCCTCAGGACAAATTGCAACCTATACGGAACAGGAGGTTAAAGGTGCTGATTCTCCAAGGAGGGAGATTGCTAGTAAAGCGGCTGGAATGGCAAACCGGAGCACAAGGAGATGAGAAATGAGGTGCGTTTTAGAAACCTTTCCCGATCACACGGTGTACCATCTTCTGGGTTTCTCATGCATGTTTTCGATGTAGGAAGATGCCCTTGAACCTGGAGATTTGGGACCCATGGCATGGGTACCACGCCGTACTACTTTAAAGGGTCTGCGTTAGCTCACCCAACCTCACCAAAACTCTCAGCCCCAAGAGTGTCCACCCTTATGGCTCAGTCAGCTGTGGGTCTAGATATGGTCAATCCAGGTGGCATCGCAGCCCCTGAACGAATTTTGTAAGAATTTCTCTTTCACTGTCTTTGTTTCACGGGTTTTTAAAAGTAATTGATTTTTATAATGGGGTTTAGCTGCTTTGCACTGCTGTGTTTATGCCGCTTTACACCCACTTGACTCACTTACAGAGAGATAGCAATACATAGGTTTTAAGATTCTTACTAGTCAGATATATTCTTGGGCGGTGAATAGGGGGTGTTGAGTCCAGTTCACTGAGCAAGGAGTAGGTCTTGTGTATTACATATTGGGTTTATGGAACGGTATCTGAGCTAATTTGAAACCCTTGTTTTATGCATCACCCCACCTCACCTTTCCCGTTAAGCAGCCATAGTGTGTTTTCTAAACGTGTGACTCTGTTCTGTTTTGTAATTCAGTTCAAGGGTAGCGGTTTTTACATTCCCTCTATAAGTGATATCTTATGATAAGTGTCTTTTTCTGTGTGACTTATTTCACTTAGAATCGTCGTACCTAAATCCACTCATCATGCTGCTCCTAGCCTTAGGACGTTGATTTCATGGCTGAGTGATATTCCATTGTACATAAGGACCACAACTTCTTTATCCATTCTTCTCTTTCCTGGGATGTTTCAGGTGTAACGAAGTGGAGGTTCTTGTCAACAGAGCAGCCCTAAACTTTGGGGTGCCTGTGTCTTGCTGATTTTTAGTTTTCCCAATTTATACGCCCATGAGTGGAAGTGCCCTATGCTCTGTAAGCTGAGTTTTTTAGATGTTTCAGGACACACCGTACACTTCTCCAGAGTGGCTGTTGGCAATTTACAGCCCGCCCATCAGCGTAGCAAGGCTCCCATTTCTCCATGGCCTGTCCTGCATTTCTGGTTTTGACACTTTATTCAGCATGGCCCTTTTGACCGATGGGAAGCGAGACTTCTTTGTAGCGCTGATTTGCCTTTCCAGGTTGCTTGGTTGGCCAAAAAGGGCGTATGCGTTTTTTCCTGAATATATTCAGGAAAAAACGCATACGCCCTTTTTGGCCAAGGGCATCATTGTCGAGGTTTTGCCGCTTTTCCTGTGCTTTAAATGCAATTCGAATCTACCTCCTGAAATCTGTTTCCTGCAATTCTGCCTTGCTTTCAAATCCTCTTCGTTGCCTTCCCTCAATATATTTGTGGACGAGAGTTATCATTTCTAACTGTGCAGGTCTGTGAATTGCAGTGCCCCTGAGCTCCATTTCTCAACTCGCTTTCTTGGGAGCTGGCCGCAAAAGCGCAGGATTGCTTCAGGCCCTATTCTGGCTCCGGGCGGCAGGCTGAGCCTGTGGTTAATTTTTCTTCCTGATGGGAAAATAGAGTGACGTGTGCCTGTCCCAACACCTAGAGCTAGTCTCTCATTGGTTCCCCCTCTTCCCGTTCATCCTCAGGACAAATTGCAACCTGTACGGAACAGGAGGTTAAAGGTGCTGATTCTCCAAGCAGGGAGATTGCTAGTAAAGCGGCTGGAATGGCGAACCGGAGCACAAGGAGATGAGAAATGAGGTGCGTTTTAGAAACCTTTCCCGATCACACGGTGTACCATCTTCTGGGTTTCTCATGCATGTTTTCGATGTAGGAAGATGCCCTTGAACCTGGAGATTTGGGACCCATGGGATGGGTACCACGCTGTATTAATTTACAGGGTCTGTGTTAGCTCACCCAACCACACCAAACCTCTCAGCCCCAAGAGTGTCCACCCTTATGGCTCAGTCATCTGTGGGTCTAGATATGGTCAATCCAGGTGGCATCGCAGCCCCTGAACGAATTTTGTAAGAATTTCTCTCTCTTTCACTGTCTTTGTTTCACGGGTTTTTAAAAGAAATTGATTTTTATAATGGGGTTTAGCTGCTTTGCACTGCTGTGTTTATGCCGCTTTACACCCACTTGACTCACTTACAGAGAGATAGCAATACATAGGTTTTAAGATTCTTACTAGTCAAATATGTTCTTGGGCGGGGAATAGGGGGTGTTGAGTCCAGTTCACTGAGCAAGGAGTAGGTCTTGTCTATTACATATTGGGTTTATGGAACGGTATCTGAGCTAATTTGAAACCCTTGTTTTATGCATCAACCCACCTCACCTTTCCCGTTAAGCAGCCATAGTGTGTTTTCTAAACGTGCGACTCTGTTCTGTTTTGTAATTCAGTTCAAGGGTAGCGGTTTTTACATTCCCTCTATAATTGATATCTTATGATAAGTGTCTTTTTCTGTGTGACTTATTTCACTTAGAATCGTTGTACCTAAATCCACTCATCATGCTGCTCCTAGCCTTAGGACGTTGATTTCATGGCTGAGTGATATTCCATTGTACATAAGGACCACAACTTCTTTATCCATTCTTCTCTTTCCTGGGATGTTTCAGGTGTAACGAAGTGGAGGTTCTTGTCAACAGAGCAGCCCTAAACTTTGGGGTGCCTGTGTCTTGCTGATTTTTAGTTTTCCCAATTGATACGCCCATGAGTGGAAGTGCCCTATGCTCTGTAAGCTGAGTTTTTTAGATGTTTCAGGACACACCGTACACTTCTCCAGAGTGGCTGTTGGCAATTTACAGCCCGCCCATCAGCGTAGCAAGGCTCCCATTTCTCCATGGCCTGTCCTGCATTTCTGGTTTTGACACTTTATTCAGCATGGCCCTTTTGACCGATGGGAAGTGAGACTTCTTTGTAGCGCTGATTTGCCTTTCCAGGTTGCTTGGTTGGCCAAAAAGGGCGTATGCGTTTTTTCCTGAATATATTCAGGAAAAAACGCATACGCCCTTTTTGGCCAAGGGCATCATTGTCGAGGTTTTGCCGCTTTTCCTGTGCTTTAAATGCAATTTGAATCTACCTCCTGAAATCTGTTTCCTGCAATTCTGCCTTGCTTTCAAATCCTCTTCGTTGCCTTCCCTCAATATATTTGTGGACGAGAGTTATCATTTCTAACTGTGCAGGTCTGTGAATTGCAGTGCCCCTGAGCTCCATTTCTCAACTCGCTTTCTTGGGAGCTGGCCGCAAAAGCGCAGGATTGCTTCAGGCCCTATTCTGGCTCCGGGCGGCAGGCTGAGCCTGTGGTTAATTTTTCTTCCTGATGGGAAAATAGAGTGACGTGTGCCTGTCCCAACACCTAGAGCTAGTCTCTCATTGGTTCCCCCTCTTTCTGTTCATCCTCAGGACAGATTGCAACCTGTAAGGAACAGGAGGTTAAAGGTGCTGATTCTCCAAGGAGGGAGATTGCTAGTAAAGTGGCTGGAATGGCGAACCGGAGCACAAGGAGATGAGAAATGAGGTGCGTTTTAGAAACCTTTCCCGATCACACGGTGTACCATCTTCTGGGTTTCTCATGCATGTTTTCGATGTAGGAAGATGCCCTTGAACCTGGAGATTTGGGACCCATGGGATGGGTACCACGCTGTATTATTTTACAGGGTCTGCGTTAGCTCACCCAACCTCACCAAACCTCTCAGCCCCAAGAGTGTCCACCCTTATGGCTCAGTCAGCTGTGGGTCTAGATATGGTCAATCCAGGTGGCATCGCAGCCCCTGAACGAATTTTGTAAGAATTTCTCTTTCACTGTCTTTGTTTCACGGGTTTTTAAAAGTAATTGATTTTTATAATGGGGTTTAGCTGCTTTGCACTGCTGTGTTTATGCCGCTTTACACCCACTTGACTCACTTACAGAGAGATAGCAATACATAGGTTTTAAGATTCTTACTAGTCAGATATATTCTTGGGCGGTGAATAGGGGGTGTTGAGTCCAGTTCACTGAGCAAGGAGTAGGTCTTGTGTATTACATATTGGGTTTATGGAACGGTATCTGAGCTAATTTGAAACCCTTGTTTTATGCATCACCCCACCTCACCTTTCCCGTTAAGCAGCCATAGTGTGTTTTCTAAACGTGTGACTCTGTTCTGTTTTGTAATTCAGTTCAAGGGTAGCGGTTTTTACATTCCCTCTATAAGTGATATCTTATGATAGGTGTCTTTTTCTGTGTGACTTATTTCACTTAGAATCGTCGTACCTAAATCCACTCATCATGCTGCTCCTAGCCTTAGGACGTTGATTTCATGGCTGAGTGATATTCCATTGTACATAAGGACCACAACTTCTTTATCCATTCTTCTCTTTCCTGGGATGTTTCAGGTGTAACGAAGTGGAGGTTCTTGTCAACAGAGCAGCCCTAAACTTTGGGGTGCCTGTGTCTTGCTGATTTTTAGTTTTCCCAATTTATACGCCCATGAGTGGAAGTTCCCTATGCTCTGTAAGCTGAGTTTTTTAGATGTTTCAGGACACACCGTACACTTCTCCAGAGTGGCTGTTGGCAATTTACAGCCCGCCCATCAGCGTAGCAAGGCTCCCATTTCTCCATGGCCTGTCCTGCATTTCTGGTTTTGACACTTTATTCAGCATGGCCCTTTTGACCGATGGGAAGCGAGACTTCTTTGTAGCGCTGATTTGCCTTTCCAGGTTGCTTGGTTGGCCAAAAAGGGCGTATGCGTTTTTTCCTGAATATATTCAGGAAAAAACGCATACGCCCTTTTTGGCCAAGGGCATCATAGTCGAGGTTTTGCCGCTTTTCCTGTGCTTTAAAGGCGATTCGAATCTACCTCCTGAAATCGGTTTCCTGCAATTCTGCCTTGCTTTCAAATTCTCTTCGTTGCCTTCCCTCAATATATTTGTGGACGAGAGTTATCATTTCTAACTGTGCAGGTCTGTGAATTGCAGTGCCCTTGAGCTCCATTTCTCAACTCGCTTTCTTGGGAGCTGGCCGCAAAAGCGCAGGATTTCTTCAGGCCCTATTCTGGCTCCGGGCGGCAGGCTGAGCCTGTGGTTAATTTTTCTTCCTGATGGGAAAATAGAGTGACGTGTGCCTGTCCCAACACCTAGAGCTAGTCTCTCATTGGTTCCCCCTCTTCCCGTTCATCCTCAGGACAAATTGCAACGTGTACGGAACAGGAGGTTAAAGGTGCTGATTCTCCAAGGAGGGAGATTGCTAGTAAAGCGGCTGGAATGGCGAACCGGAGCACAAGGAGATGAGAAATGAGGTGCGTTTTAGAAACCTTTCCCGGTCACACGGTGTACCGTCTTCTGGGTTTCTCATGCATGTTTTCGATGTAGGAAGATGCCCTTGAACCTGGAGATTTGGGACCCATGGCATGGGTACCACGCCGTACTACTTTAAAGGGTCTGCGTTAGCTCACCCAACCTCACCAAAACTCTCAGCCCCAAGAGTGTCCACCCTTATGGCTCAGTCAGGTGTGTGTCTAGATATGGTCAATCCAGGTGGCATCGCAGCCCCTGAACGAATTTTGTAAGAATTTCTCTTTCACTGTCTTTGTTTCACGGGTTTTTAAAAGTAATTGATTTTTATAATGGGGTTTAGCTGCTTTGCACTGCTGTGTTTATGCCGCTTTACACCCACTTGACTCACTTACAGAGAGATAGGAATACATAGGTTTTAAGATTCTTACTAGTCAGATATATTCTTGGGCGGTGAATAGGGGGTGTTGAGTCCAGTTCACTGAGCAAGGAGTAGGTCTTGTGTATTACATATTGGGTTTATGGAACGGTATCTGAGCTAATTTGAAACCCTTGTTTTATGCATCACCCCACCTCACCTTTCCCGTTAAGCAGCCATAGTGTGTTTTCTAAACGTGTGACTCTGTTCTGTTTTGTAATTCAGTTCAAGGGTAGCGGTTTTTACATTCCCTCTATAAGTGATATCTTATGATAAGTGTCTTTTTCTGTGTGACTTATTTCACCTAGAATCGTCGTACCTAAATCCACTCATCATGCTGCTCCTAGCCTTAGGACGTTGATTTCATGGCTGAGTGATATTCCATTGTACATAAGGACCACAACTTCTTTATCCATTCTTCTCTTTCCTGGGATGTTTAAGGTGTAACGAAGTGGAGGTTCTTGTCAACAGAGCAGCCCTAAACTTTGGGGTGCCTGTGTCTTGCTGATTTTTAGTTTTCCCAATTGATACGCCCATGAGTGGAAGTGCCCTATGCTCTGTAAGCTGAGTTTTTTAGATGTTTCAGGACACACCGTACACTTCTCCAGAGTGGCTGTTGGCAATTTACAGCCCGCCCATCAGCGTAGCAAGGCTCCCATTTCTCCATGGCCTGTCCTGCATTTCTGGTTTTGACACTTTATTCAGCATGGCCCTTTTGACCGATGGGAAGCGAGACTTCTTTGTAGCGCTGATTTGCCTTTCCAGGTTGCTTGGTGGGCCAAAAAGGGCGTATGCGTTTTTTCCTGAATATATTCAGGAAAAAACGCATACGCCCTTTTTGGCCAAGGGCATCATTGTCGAGGTTTTGCTGCTTTTCCTGTGCTTTAAAGGCGATTCGAATCTACCTCCTGAAATCTGTTTCCTGCAATTCTGCCTTGCTTTCAAATCCTCTTCGTTGCCTTCCCTCAATATATTTGTGGACGAGAGTTATCATTTCTAACTGTGCAGGTCTGTGAATTGCAGTGCCCCTGAGCTCCATTTCTCAACTCGCTTTCTTGGGAGCTGGCCGCAAAAGCGCAGTATTGCTTCAGGCCCTATTCTGGCTCCGGGCGGCAGGCTGAGCCTGTGGTTAATTCTTCTTCCTGATGGGAAAATAGAGTGACCTGTGCCTGTCCCAACACCTAGAGCTAGTCTCTCATTGGTTCCCCCTCTTCCTGTTCATCCTCAGGACAGATTGCAACCTGTAAGGAACAGGAGGTTAAAGGTGCTGATTCTCCAAGGAGGGAGATTGCTAGTAAAGTGGCTGGAATGGCGAACCGGAGCACAAGGAGATGAGAAATGAGGTGCGTTTTAGAAACCTTTCCCGATCACACGGTGTACCATCTTCTGGGTTTCTCATGCATGTTTTCGATGTAGGAAGATGCCCTTGAACCTGGAGATTTGGGACCCATGGGATGGGTACCACGCTGTATTATTTTACAGGGTCTGCGTTAGCTCACCCAACCTCACCAAACCTCTCAGCCCCAAGAGTGTCCACCCTTATGGCTCAGTCAGCTGTGGGTCTAGATATGGTCAATCCAGGTGGCATCGCAGCCCCTGAACGAATTTTGTAAGAATTTCTCTTTCACTGTCTTTGTTTCACGGGTTTTTAAAAGTAATTGATTTTTATAATGGGGTTTAGCTGCTTTGCACTGCTGTGTTTATGCCGCTTTACACCCACTTGACTCACTTACAGAGAGATAGCAATACATAGGTTTTAAGATTCTTACTAGTCAGATATATTCTTGGGCGGTGAATAGGGGGTGTTGAGTCCAGTTCACTGAGCAAGGAGTAGGTCTTGTGTATTACATATTGGGTTTATGGAACGGTATCTGAGCTAATTTGAAACCCTTGTTTTATGCATCACCCCACCTCACCTTTCCCGTTAAGCAGCCATAGTGTGTTTTCTAAACGTGTGACTCTGTTCTGTTTTGTAATTCAGTTCAAGGGTAGCGGTTTTTACATTCCCTCTATAAGTGATATCTTATGATAGGTGTCTTTTTCTGTGTGACTTATTTCACTTAGAATCGTCGTACCTAAATCCACTCATCATGCTGCTCCTAGCCTTAGGACGTTGATTTCATGGCTGAGTGATATTCCATTGTACATAAGGACCACAACTTCTTTATCCATTCTTCTCTTTCCTGGGATGTTTCAGGTGTAACGAAGTGGAGGTTCTTGTCAACAGAGCAGCCCTAAACTTTGGGGTGCCTGTGTCTTGCTGATTTTTAGTTTTCCCAATTTATACGCCCATGAGTGGAAGTGCCCTATGCTCTGTAAGCTGAGTTTTTTAGATGTTTCAGGACACACCGTACACTTCTCCAGAGTGGCTGTTGGCAATTTACAGCCCGCCCATCAGCGTAGCAAGGCTCCCATTTCTCCATGGCCTGTCCTGCATTTCTGGTTTTGACACTTTATTCAGCATGGCCCTTTTGACCGATGGGAAGCGAGACTTCTTTGTAGCGCTGATTTGCCTTTCCAGGTTGCTTGGTTGGCCAAAAAGGGCGTATGCGTTTTTTCCTGAATATATTCAGGAAAAAACGCATACGCCCTTTTTGGCCAAGGGCATCATAGTCGAGGTTTTGCCGCTTTTCCTGTGCTTTAAAGGCGATTCGAATCTACCTCCTGAAATCGGTTTCCTGCAATTCTGCCTTGCTTTCAAATTCTCTTCGTTGCCTTCCCTCAATATATTTGTGGACGAGAGTTATCATTTCTAACTGTGCAGGTCTGTGAATTGCAGTGCCCTTGAGCTCCATTTCTCAACTCGCTTTCTTGGGAGCTGGCCGCAAAAGCGCAGGATTTCTTCAGGCCCTATTCTGGCTCCGGGCGGCAGGCTGAGCCTGTGGTTAATTTTTCTTCCTGATGGGAAAATAGAGTGACGTGTACCTGTCCCAACACCTAGAGCTAGTCTCTCATTGGTTCCCCCTCTTCCCGTTCATCCTCAGGACAAATTGCAACGTGTACGGAACAGGAGGTTAAAGGTGCTGATTCTCCAAGGAGGGAGATTGCTAGTAAAGCGGCTGGAATGGCGAACCGGAGCACAAGGAGATGAGAAATGAGGTGCGTTTTAGAAACCTTTCCCGGTCACACGGTGTACCGTCTTCTGGGTTTCTCATGCATGTTTTCGATGTAGGAAGATGCCCTTGAACCTGGAGATTTGGGACCCATGGCATGGGTACCACGCCGTACTACTTTAAAGGGTCTGCGTTAGCTCACCCAACCTCACCAAAACTCTCAGCCCCAAGAGTGTCCACCCTTATGGCTCAGTCAGGTGTGTGTCTAGATATGGTCAATCCAGGTGGCATCGCAGCCCCTGAACGAATTTTGTAAGAATTTCTCTTTCACTGTCTTTGTTTCACGGGTTTTTAAAAGTAATTGATTTTTATAATGGGGTTTAGCTGCTTTGCACTGCTGTGTTTATGCCGCTTTACACCCACTTGACTCACTTACAGAGAGATAGCAATACATAGGTTTTAAGATTCTTACTAGTCAGATATATTCTTGGGCGGTGAATAGGGGGTGTTGAGTCCAGTTCACTGAGCAAGGAGTAGGTCTTGTCTATTACATATTGGGTTTATGGAACGGTATCTGAGCTAATTTGAAACCCTTGTTTTATGCATCACCCCACCTCACCTTTCCCGTTAAGCAGCCATAGTGTGTTTTCTAAACGTGTGACTCTGTTCTGTTTTGTAATTCAGTTCAAGGGTAGCGGTTTTTACATTCCCTCTATAAGTGATATCTTATGATAAGTGTCTTTTTCTGTGTGACTTATTTCACCTAGAATCGTCGTACCTAAATCCACTCATCATGCTGCTCCTAGCCTTAGGACGTTGATTTCATGGCTGAGTGATATTCCATTGTACATAAGGACCACAACTTCTTTATCCATTCTTCTCTTTCCTGGGATGTTTAAGGTGTAACGAAGTGGAGGTTCTTGTCAACAGAGCAGCCCTAAACTTTGGGGTGCCTGTGTCTTGCTGATTTTTAGTTTTCCCAATTGATACGCCCATGAGTGGAAGTGCCCTATGCTCTGTAAGCTGAGTTTTTTAGATGTTTCAGGACACACCGTACACTTCTCCAGAGTGGCTGTTGGCAATTTACAGCCCGCCCATCAGCGTAGCAAGGCTCCCATTTCTCCATGGCCTGTCCTGCATTTCTGGTTTTGACACTTTATTCAGCATGGCCCTTTTGACCGATGGGAAGCGAGACTTCTTTGTAGCGCTGATTTGCCTTTCCAGGTTGCTTGGTGGGCCAAAAAGGGCGTATGCGTTTTTTCCTGAATATATTCAGGAAAAAACGCATACGCCCTTTTTGGCCAAGGGCATCATTGTCGAGGTTTTGCTGCTTTTCCTGTGCTTTAAAGGCGATTCGAATCTACCTCCTGAAATCTGTTTCCTGCAATTCTGCCTTGCTTTCAAATCCTCTTCGTTGCCTTCCCTCAATATATTTGTGGACGAGAGTTATCATTTCTAACTGTGCAGGTCTGTGAATTGCAGTGCCCCTGAGCTCCATTTCTCAACTCGCTTTCTTGGGAGCTGGCCGCAAAAGCGCAGGATTGCTTCAGGCCCTATTCTGGCTCCGGGCGGCAGGCTGAGCCTGTGGTTAATTCTTCTTCCTGATGGGAAAATAGAGTGACCTGTGCCTGTCCCAACACCTAGAGCTAGTCTCTCATTGGTTCCCCCTCTTCCCGTTCATCCTCAGGACAGATTGCAACCTGTAAGGAACAGGAGGTTAAAGGTGCTGATTCTCCAAGGAGGGAGATTGCTAGTAAAGTGGCTGGAATGGCGAACCGGAGCACAAGGAGATGAGAAATGAGTTGCGTTTTAGAAACCTTTCCCGATCACACGGTGTACCATCTTCTGGGTTTCTCATGCATGTTTTCGATGTAGGAAGATGCCCTTGAACCTGGAGATTTGGGACCCATGGGATGGGTACCACGCTGTATTATTTTACAGGGTCTGCGTTAGCTCACCCAACCTCACCAAACCTCTCAGCCCCAAGAGTGTCCACCCTTATGGCTCAGTCAGCTGTGGGTCTAGATATGGTCAATCCAGGTGGCATCGCAGCCCCTGAACGAATTTTGTAAGAATTTCTCTTTCACTGTCTTTGATTCACGGGTTTTTAAAAGTAATTGATTTTTATAATGGGGTTTAGCTGCTTTGCACTGCTGTGTTTATGCCGCTTTACACCCACTTGACTCACTTACAGAGAGATAGCAATACATAGGTTTTAAGATTCTTACTAGTCAGATATATTCTTGGGCGGTGAATAGGGGGTGTTGAGTCCAGTTCACTGAGCAAGGAGTAGGTCTTGTGTATTACATATTGGGTTTATGGAACGGTATCTGAGCTAATTTGAAACCCTTGTTTTATGCATCACCCCACCTCACCTTTCCCGTTAAGCAGCCATAGTGTGTTTTCTAAACGTGTGACTCTGTTCTGTTTTGTAATTCAGTTCAAGGGTAGCGGTTTTTACATTCCCTCTATAAGTGATATCTTATGATAGGTGTCTTTTTCTGTGTGACTTATTTCACTTAGAATCGTCGTACCTAAATCCACTCATCATGCTGCTCCTAGCCTTAGGACGTTGATTTCATGGCTGAGTGATATTCCATTGTACATAAGGACCACAACTTCTTTATCCATTCTTCTCTTTCCTGGGATGTTTCAGGTGTAACGAAGTGGAGGTTCTTGTCAACAGAGCAGCCCTAAACTTTGGGGTGCCTGTGTCTTGCTGATTTTTAGTTTTCCCAATTTATACGCCCATGAGTGGAAGTGCCCTATGCTCTGTAAGCTGAGTTTTTTAGATGTTTCAGGACACACCGTACACTTCTCCAGAGTGGCTGTTGGCAATTTACAGCCCGCCCATCAGCGTAGCAAGGCTCCCATTTCTCCATGGCCTGTCCTGCATTTCTGGTTTTGACACTTTATTCAGCATGGCCCTTTTGACCGATGGGAAGTGAGACTTCTTTGTAGCGCTGATTTGCCTTTCCAGGTTGCTTGGTTGGCCAAAAAGGGCGTATGCGTTTTTTCCTGAATATATTCAGGAAAAAACGCATACGCCCTTTTTGGCCAAGGGCATCATTGTCGAGGTTTTGCCGCTTTTCCTGTGCTTTAAATGCAATTCGAATCTACCTCCTGAAATCTGTTTCCTGCAATTCTGCCTTGCTTTCAAATCCTCTTCGTTGCCTTCCCTCAATATATTTGTGGACGAGAGTTATCATTTCTAACTGTGCAGGTCTGTGAATTGCAGTGCCCCTGAGCTCCATTTCTCAACTCGCTTTCTTGGGAGCTGGCCGCAAAAGCGCAGGATTGCTTCAGGCCCTATTCTGGCTCCGGGCGGCAGGCTGAGCCTGTGGTTAATTTTTCTTCCTGATGGGAAAATAGAGTGACGTGTGCCTGTCCCAACACCTAGAGCTAGTCTCTCATTGGTTCCCCCTCTTCCTGTTCATCCTCAGGACAGATTGCAACCTGTAAGGAACAGGAGGTTAAAGGTGCTGATTCTCCAAGGAGGGAGATTGCTAGTAAAGTGGCTGGAATGGCGAACCAGAGCACAAGGAGATGAGAAATGAGGTGCGTTTTAGAAACCTTTCCCGATCACACGGTGTACCATCTTCTGGGTTTCTCATGCATGTTTTCGATGTAGGAAGATGCCCTTGAACCTGGAGATTTGGGACCCATGGGATGGGTACCACGCTGTATTATTTTACAGGGTCTGCGTTAGCTCACCCAACCTCACCAAACCTCTCAGCCCCAAGAGTGTCCACCCTTATGGCTCAGTCAGCTGTGGGTCTAGATATGGTCAATCCAGGTGGCATCGCAGCCCCTGAACGAATTTTGTAAGAATTTCTCTTTCACTGTCTTTGATTCACGGGTTTTTAAAAGTAATTGATTTTTATAATGGGGTTTAGCTGCTTTGCACTGCTGTGTTTATGCCGCTTTACACCCACTTGACTCACTTACAGAGAGATAGCAATACATAGGTTTTAAGATTCTTACTAGTCAGATATATTCTTGGGCGGTGAATAGGGGGTGTTGAGTCCAGTTCACTGAGCAAGGAGTAGGTCTTGTGTATTACATATTGGGTTTATGGAACGGTATCTGAGCTAATTTGAAACCCTTGTTTTATGCATCACCCCACCTCACCTTTCCCGTTAAGCAGCCATAGTGTGTTTTCTAAACGTGTGACTCTGTTCTGTTTTGTAATTCAGTTCAAGGGTAGCGGTTTTTACATTCCCTCTATAAGTGATATCTTATGATAGGTGTCTTTTTCTGTGTGACTTATTTCACTTAGAATCGTCGTACCTAAATCCACTCATCATGCTGCTCCTAGCCTTAGGACGTTGATTTCATGGCTGAGTGATATTCCATTGTACATAAGGACCACAACTTCTTTATCCATTCTTCTCTTTCCTGGGATGTTTCAGGTGTAACGAAGTGGAGGTTCTTGTCAACAGAGCAGCCCTAAACTTTGGGGTGCCTGTGTCTTGCTGATTTTTAGTTTTCCCAATTTATACGCCCATGAGTGGAAGTGCCCTATGCTCTGTAAGCTGAGTTTTTTAGATGTTTCAGGACACACCGTACACTTCTCCAGAGTGGCTGTTGGCAATTTACAGCCCGCCCATCAGCGTAGCAAGGCTCCCATTTCTCCATGGCCTGTCCTGCATTTCTGGTTTTGACACTTTATTCAGCATGGCCCTTTTGACCGATGGGAAGTGAGACTTCTTTGTAGCGCTGATTTGCCTTTCCAGGTTGCTTGGTTGGCCAAAAAGGGCGTATGCGTTTTTTCCTGAATATATTCAGGAAAAAACGCATACGCCCTTTTTGGCCAAGGGCATCATTGTCGAGGTTTTGCCGCTTTTCCTGTGCTTTAAATGCAATTCGTATCTACCTCCTGAAATCTGTTTCCTGCAATTCTGCCTTGCTTTCAAATCCTCTTCGTTGCCTTCCCTCAATATATTTGTGGACGAGAGTTATCATTTCTAACTGTGCAGGTCTGTGAATTGCAGTGCCCCTGAGCTCCATTTCTCAACTCGCTTTCTTGGGAGCTGGCCGCAAAAGCGCAGGATTGCTTCAGGCCCTATTCTGGCTCCGGGCGGCAGGCTGAGCCTGTGGTTAATTTTTCTTCCTGATGGGAAAATAGAGTGACGTGTGCCTGTCCCAACACCTAGAGCTAGTCTCTCATTGGTTCCCCCTCTTCCTGTTCATCCTCAGGACAGATTGCAACCTGTAAGGAACAGGAGGTTAAAGGTGCTGATTCTCCAAGGAGGGAGATTGCTAGTAAAGTGGCTGGAATGGCGAACCAGAGCACAAGGAGATGAGAAATGAGGTGCGTTTTAGAAACCTTTCCCGATCACACGGTGTACCATCTTCTGGGTTTCTCATGCATGTTTTCGATGTAGGAAGATGCCCTTGAACCTGGAGATTTGGGACCAATGGGATGGGTACCACGCTGTATTATTTTACAGGGTCTGCGTTAGCTCACCCAACCTCACCAAACCTCTCAGCCCCAAGAGTGTCCACCCTTATGGCTCAGTCAGCTGTGGGTCTAGATATGGTCAATCCAGGTGGCATCGCAGCCCCTGAACGAATTTTGTAAGAATTTCTCTTTCACTGTCTTTGTTTCACGGGTTTTTAAAAGTAATTGATTTTTATAATGGGATTTAGCTGCTTTGCACTGCTGTGTTTATGCCGCTTTACACCCACTTGACTCACTTACAGAGAGATAGCAATACATAGGTTTTAAGATTCTTACTAGTCAGATATATTCTTGGGCGGTGAATAGGGGGTGTTGAGTCCAGTTCACTGAGCAAGGAGTAGGTCTTGTGTATTACATATTGGGTTTATGGAACGGTATCTGAGCTAATTTGAAACCCTTGTTTTATGCATCACCCCACCTCACCTTTCCCGTTAAGCAGCCATAGTGTGTTTTCTAAACGTGCGACTCTGTTCTGTTTTGTAATTCAGTTCAAGGGTAGCGGTTTTTACATTCCCTCTATAAGTGATATCTTATGATAAGTGTCTTTTTCTGTGTGACTTATTTCACTTAGAATCGTCGTACCTAAATCCACTCATCATGCTGCTCCTAGCCTTAGGACGTTGATTTCATGGCTGAGTGATATTCCATTGTACATAAGGACCACAACTTCTTTATCCATTCTTCTCTTTCCTGGGATATTTCAGGTGTAACGAAGTGGAGGTTCTTGTCAACAGAGCAGCCCTAAACTTTGGGGTGCCTGTGTCTTGCTGATTTTTAGTTTTCCCAATTTATACGCCCATGAGTGGAAGTGCCCTATGCTCTGTAAGCTGAGTTTTTTAGATGTTTCAGGACACACCGTACACTTCTCCAGAGTGGCTGTTGGCCATTTACAGCCCGCCCATCAGCGTAGCAAGGCTCCCATTTCTCCATGGCCTGTCCTGCATTTCTGGTTTTGACACTTTATTCAGCATGGCCCTTTTGACCGATGGGAAGCGAGACTTCTTTGTAGCGCTGATTTGCCTTTCCAGGTTGCTTGGTTGGCCAAAAAGGGCGTATGCGTTTTTTCCTGAATATATTCAGGAAAAAACGCATACGCCCTTTTTGGCCAAGGGCATCATAGTCGAGGTTTTGCCGCTTTTCCTGTGCTTTAAAGGCGATTCGAATCTACCTCCTGAAATCGGTTTCCTGCAATTCTGCCTTGCTTTCAAATTCTCTTCGTTGCCTTCCCTCAATATATTTGTGGACGAGAGTTATCATTTCTAACTCTGCAGGTCTGTGAATTGCAGTGCCCCTGAGCTCCATTTCTCAACTCGCTTTCTTGGGAGCTGGCCGCAAAAGCGCAGGATTGCTTCAGGCCCTATTCTGGCTCCGGGCGGCAGGCTGAGCCTGTGGTTAATTTTTCTTCCTGATGGGAAAATAGAGTGACGTGTGCCTGTCCCAACACCTAGAGCTAGTCTCTCATTGGTTCCCCCTCTTCCCGTTCATCCTCAGGACAAATTGCAGCCTGTACGGAACAGGAGGTTAAAGGTGCTGATTCTCCAAGGAGGGAGATTGCTAGTAAAGCGGCTGGAATGGCGAACCGGAGCACAAGGAGATGAGAAATGAGGTGCGTTTTAGAAACCTTTCCCGATCACACGGTGTACCATCTTCTGGGTTTCTCATGCATGTTTTCGATGTAGGAAGATGCCCTTGAACCTGGAGATTTGGGACCCATGGCATGGGTACCACGCCGTACTACTTTAAAGGGTCTGTGTTAGCTCACCCAACCTCACCAAAACTCTCAGCCCCAAGAGTGTCCACCCTTATGGCTCAGTCAGCTGTGGGTCTAGATATGGTCAATCCAGGTGGCATCGCAGCCCCTGAACGAATTTTGTAAGAATTTCTCTTTCACTGTCTTTGTTTCACGGGTCTTTAAAAGTAATTGATTTTTATAATGGGGTTTAGCTGCTTTGCACTGCTGTGTTTATGCCGCTTTACACCCACTTGACTCACTTACAGAGAGATAGCAATACATAGGTTTTAAGATTCTTACTAGTCAGATATATTCTTGGGCGGTGAATAGGGGGTGTTGAGTCCAGTTCACTGAGCAAGGAGTAGGTCTTGTGTATTACATATTGGGTTTATGGAACGGTATCTGAGCTAATTTGAAACCCTTGTTTTATGCATCACCCCACCTCACCTTTCCCGTTAAGCAGCCATAGTGTGTTTTCTAAACGTGTGACTCTGTTCTGTTTTGTAATTCAGTTCAAGGGTAGCGGTTTTTACATTCCCTCTATAAGTGATATCTTATGATAGGTGTCTTTTTCTGTGTGACTTATTTCACTTAGAATCGTCGTACCTAAATCCACTCATCATGCTGCTCCTAGCCTTAGGACGTTGATTTCATGGCTGAGTGATATTCCATTGTACATAAGGACCACAACTTCTTTATCCATTCTTCTCTTTCCTGGGATATTTCAGGTGTAACGAAGTGGAGGTTCTTGTCAACAGAGCAGCCCTAAACTTTGGGGTGCCTGTGTCTTGCTGATTTTTAGTTTTCCCAATTTATACGCCCATGAGTGGAAGTGCCCTATGCTCTCTAAGCTGAGTTTTTTAGATGTTTCAGGACACACCGTACACTTCTCCAGAGTGGCTGTTGGCAATTTACAGCCCGCCCATCAGCGTAGCAAGGCTCCCATTTCTCCATGGCCTGTCCTGCATTTCTGGTTTTGACACTTTTTTCAGCATGGCCCTTTTGACCGATGGGAAGCGAGACTTCTTTGTAGCGCTGATTTGCCTTTCCAGGTTGCTTGGTTGGCCAAAAAGGGCGTATGCGTTTTTTCCTGAATATATTCAGGAAAAAACGCATACGCCCTTTTTGGCCAAGGGCATCATAGTCGAGGTTTTGCCGCTTTTCCTGTGCTTTAAAGGCGATTCGAATCTACCTCCTGAAATCGGTTTCCTGCAATTCTGCCTTGCTTTCAAATTCTCTTCGTTGCCTTCCCTCAATATATTTGTGGACGAGAGTTATCATTTCTAACTGTGCAGGTCTGTGAATTGCAGTGCCCCTGAGCTCCATTTCTCAACTCGCTTTCTTGGGAGCTGGCCGCAAAAGCGCAGGATTGCTTCAGGCCCTATTCTGGCTCCGGGCGGCAGGCTGAGCCTGTGGTTAATTTTTCTTCCTGATGGGAAAATAGAGTGCGTGTGCCTGTCCCAACACCTAGAGCTAGTCTCTCATTGGTTCCCCCTCTTCCCGTTCATCCTCAGGACAAATTGCAACCTGTACGGAACAGGAGGTTAAAGGTGCTGATTCTCCAAGGAGGGAGATTGCTAGTAAAGCGGCTGGAATGGCGAACCGGAGCACAAGGAGATGAGAAATGAGGTGCGTTTTAGAAACCTTTCCCGATCACACGGTGTACCATCTTCTGGGTTTCTCATGCATGTTTTCGATGTAGGAAGATGCCCTTGAACCTGGAGATTTGGGACCTATGGGATGGGTACCACGCTGTATTATTTTACAGGGTCTGCGTTAGCTCACCCAACCTCACCAAACCTCTCAGCCCCAAGAGTGTCCACCCTTATGGCTCAGTCGGCTGTGGGTCTAGATATGGTCAATCCAGGTGGCATCGCAGCCCCTGAACGAATTTTGTAAGAATTTCTCTTTCACTGTCTTTGTTTCACGGGTTTCTAAAAGTAATTGATTTTTATAATGGGGTTTAGCTGCTTTGCACTGCTGTGTTTATGCCGCTTTACACCCACTTGACTCACTTACAGAGAGATAGCAATACATAGGTTTTAAGATTCTTACTAGTCAGATATATTCTTGGGCGGTGACTAGGGGGTGTTGAGTCCAGTTCACTGAGCAAGGAGTAGGTCTTGTCTATTACATATTGGGTTTATGGAACGGTATCTGAGCTAATTTGAAACCCTTGTTTTATGCATCACCCCACCTCACCTTTCCCGTTAAGCAGCCATAGTGTGTTTTCTAAACGTGCGACTCTGTTCTGTTTTGTAATTCAGTTCAAGGGTAGCCGTTTTTACATTCCCTCTATAAGTGATATCTTATGATAAGTGTCTTTTTCTGTGTGACTTATTTCACTTAGAATCGTTGTACCTAAATCCACTCATCATGCTGCTCCTAGCCTTAGGACGTTGATTTCTTGGCTGAGTGATATTCCATTGTACATAAGGACCACAACTTCTTTATCCATTCTTCTCTTTCCTGGGATGTTTCAGGTGTAACGAAGTGGAGGTTCTTGTCAACAGAGCAGCCCTAAACTTTGGGGTGCCTGTGTCTTGCTGATTTTTAGTTTTCCCAATTTATACGCCCATGAGTGGAAGTGCCCTATGCTCTGTAAGCTGAGTTTTTTAGATGTTTCAGGACACACTGTACACTTCTCCAGAGTGGCTGTTGGCCATTTACAGCCCGCCCATCAGCGTAGCAAGGCTCCCATTTCTCCATGGCCTGTCCTGCATTTCTGGTTTTGACACTTTATTCAGCATGGCCCTTTTGACCGATGGGAAGCGAGACTTCTTTGTAGCGCTGATTTGCCTTTGCAGGTTGCTTGGTTGGCCAAAAAGGGCGTATGCGTTTTTTCCTGAATATATTCAGGAAAAAACGAATACGCCCTTTTTGGCCAAGGGCATCATTGTCGAGGTTTTGCCGCTTTTCCTGTGCTTTAAAGGCGATTCGAATCTACCTCCTGAAATCTGTTTCCTGCAATTCTGCCTTGCTTTCAAATCCTCTTCGTTGCCTTCCCTCAATATATTTGTGGACGAGAGTTATCATTTCTAACTGTGCAGGTCTGTGAATTGCAGTGCCCCTGAGCTCCACTTCTCAACTCGCTTTCTTGGGAGCTGGCCGCAAAAGCGCAGGATTGCTTCAGGCCCTATTCTGGCTCCGGGCGGCAGGCTGAGCCTGTGGTTAATTCTTCTTCCTGATGGGAAAATAGAGTGACGTGTGCCTGTCCCAACACCTAGAGCTAGTCTCTCATTGGTTCCCCCTCTTCCCGTTCATCCTCAGGACAGATTGCAACCTGTAAGGAACAGGAGGTTAAAGGTGCTGATTCTCCAAGGAGGGAGATTGCTAGTAAAGTGGCTGGAATGGCGAACCGGAGCACAAGGAGATGAGAAATGAGGTGCGTTTTAGAAACCTTTCCCTATCACACGGTGTACCATCTTTTGGGTTTCTCATGCATGTTTTCGATGTAGGAAGATGCCCTTGAACCTGGAGATTTGGGACCCATGGGATGGGTACCACGCTGTATTATTTTACAGGGTCTGCGTTAGCTCACCCAACCTCACCAAACCTCTCAGCCCCAAGAGTGTCCACCCTTATGGCTCAGTCAGCTGTGGGTCTAGATATGGTCAATCCAGGTGGCATCGCAGCCCCTGAACGAATTTTGTAAGAATTTCTCTTTCACTGTCTTTGTTTCACGGGTTTTTAAAAGTAATTGATTTTTATAATGGGATTTAGCTGCTTTGCACTGCTGTGTTTATGCCGCTTTACACCCACTTGACTCACTTACAGAGAGATAGCAATACATAGGTTTTAAGATTCTTACTAGTCAGATATATTCTTGGGCGGTGAATAGGGGGTGTTGAGTCCAGTTCACTGAGCAAGGAGTAGGTCTTGTGTATTACATATTGGGTTTATGGAACGGTATCTGAGCTAATTTGAAACCCTTGTTTTATGCATCACCCCACCTCACCTTTCCCGTTAAGCAGCCATAGTGTGTTTTCTAAACGTGCGACTCTGTTCTGTTTTGTAATTCAGTTCAAGGGTAGCGGTTTTTACATTCCCTCTATAAGTGATATCTTATGATAAGTGTCTTTTTCTGTGTGACTTATTTCACTTAGAATCGTCGTACCTAAATCCACTCATCATGCTGCTCCTAGCCTTAGGACGTTGATTTCATGGCTGAGTGATATTCCATTGTACATAAGGACCACAACTTCTTTATCCATTCTTCTCTTTCCTGGGATATTTCAGGTGTAACGAAGTGGAGGTTCTTGTCAACAGAGCAGCCCTAAACTTTGGGGTGCCTGTGTCTTGCTGATTTTTAGTTTTCCCAATTTATACGCCCATGAGTGGAAGTGCCCTATGCTCTGTAAGCTGAGTTTTTTAGATGTTTCAGGACACACCGTACACTTCTCCAGAGTGGCTGTTGGCCATTTACAGCCCGCCCATCAGCGTAGCAAGGCTCCCATTTCTCCATGGCCTGTCCTGCATTTCTGGTTTTGACACTTTATTCAGCATGGCCCTTTTGACCGATGGGAAGCGAGACTTCTTTGTAGCGCTGATTTGCCTTTCCAGGTTGCTTGGTTGGCCAAAAAGGGCGTATGCGTTTTTTCCTGAATATATTCAGGAAAAAACGCATACGCCCTTTTTGGCCAAGGGCATCATAGTCGAGGTTTTGCCGCTTTTCCTGTGCTTTAAAGGCGATTCGAATCTACCTCCTGAAATCGGTTTCCTGCAATTCTGCCTTGCTTTCAAATTCTCTTCGTTGCCTTCCCTCAATATATTTGTGGACGAGAGTTATCATTTCTAACTCTGCAGGTCTGTGAATTGCAGTGCCCCTGAGCTCCATTTCTCAACTCGCTTTCTTGGGAGCTGGCCGCAAAAGCGCAGGATTGCTTCAGGCCCTATTCTGGCTCCGGGCGGCAGGCTGAGCCTGTGGTTAATTTTTCTTCCTGATGGGAAAATAGAGTGACGTGTGCCTGTCCCAACACCTAGAGCTAGTCTCTCATTGGTTCCCCCTCTTCCCGTTCATCCTCAGGACAAATTGCAGCCTGTACGGAACAGGAGGTTAAAGGTGCTGATTCTCCAAGGAGGGAGATTGCTAGTAAAGCGGCTGGAATGGCGAACCGGAGCACAAGGAGATGAGAAATGAGGTGCGTTTTAGAAACCTTTCCCGATCACACGGTGTACCATCTTCTGGGTTTCTCATGCATGTTTTCGATGTAGGAAGATGCCCTTGAACCTGGAGATTTGGGACCCATGGCATGGGTACCACGCCGTACTACTTTAAAGGGTCTGTGTTAGCTCACCCAACCTCACCAAAACTCTCAGCCCCAAGAGTGTCCACCCTTATGGCTCAGTCAGCTGTGGGTCTAGATATGGTCAATCCAGGTGGCATCGCAGCCCCTGAACGAATTTTGTAAGAATTTCTCTTTCACTGTCTTTGTTTCACGGGTCTTTAAAAGTAATTGATTTTTATAATGGGGTTTAGCTGCTTTGCACTGCTGTGTTTATGCCGCTTTACACCCACTTGACTCACTTACAGAGAGATAGCAATACATAGGTTTTAAGATTCTTACTAGTCAGATATATTCTTGGGCGGTGAATAGGGGGTGTTGAGTCCAGTTCACTGAGCAAGGAGTAGGTCTTGTGTATTACATATTGGGTTTATGGAACGGTATCTGAGCTAATTTGAAACCCTTGTTTTATGCATCACCCCACCTCACCTTTCCCGTTAAGCAGCCATAGTGTGTTTTCTAAACGTGTGACTCTGTTCTGTTTTGTAATTCAGTTCAAGGGTAGCGGTTTTTACATTCCCTCTATAAGTGATATCTTATGATAGGTGTCTTTTTCTGTGTGACTTATTTCACTTAGAATCGTCGTACCTAAATCCACTCATCATGCTGCTCCTAGCCTTAGGACGTTGATTTCATGGCTGAGTGATATTCCATTGTACATAAGGACCACAACTTCTTTATCCATTCTTCTCTTTCCTGGGATATTTCAGGTGTAACGAAGTGGAGGTTCTTGTCAACAGAGCAGCCCTAAACTTTGGGGTGCCTGTGTCTTGCTGATTTTTAGTTTTCCCAATTTATACGCCCATGAGTGGAAGTGCCCTATGCTCTCTAAGCTGAGTTTTTTAGATGTTTCAGGACACACCGTACACTTCTCCAGAGTGGCTGTTGGCAATTTACAGCCCGCCCATCAGCGTAGCAAGGCTCCCATTTCTCCATGGCCTGTCCTGCATTTCTGGTTTTGACACTTTTTTCAGCATGGCCCTTTTGACCGATGGGAAGCGAGACTTCTTTGTAGCGCTGATTTGCCTTTCCAGGTTGCTTGGTTGGCCAAAAAGGGCGTATGCGTTTTTTCCTGAATATATTCAGGAAAAAACGCATACGCCCTTTTTGGCCAAGGGCATCATAGTCGAGGTTTTGCCGCTTTTCCTGTGCTTTAAAGGCGATTCGAATCTACCTCCTGAAATCGGTTTCCTGCAATTCTGCCTTGCTTTCAAATTCTCTTCGTTGCCTTCCCTCAATATATTTGTGGACGAGAGTTATCATTTCTAACTGTGCAGGTCTGTGAATTGCAGTGCCCCTGAGCTCCATTTCTCAACTCGCTTTCTTGGGAGCTGGCCGCAAAAGCGCAGGATTGCTTCAGGCCCTATTCTGGCTCCGGGCGGCAGGCTGAGCCTGTGGTTAATTTTTCTTCCTGATGGGAAAATAGAGTGCGTGTGCCTGTCCCAACACCTAGAGCTAGTCTCTCATTGGTTCCCCCTCTTCCCGTTCATCCTCAGGACAAATTGCAACCTGTACGGAACAGGAGGTTAAAGGTGCTGATTCTCCAAGGAGGGAGATTGCTAGTAAAGCGGCTGGAATGGCGAACCGGAGCACAAGGAGATGAGAAATGAGGTGCGTTTTAGAAACCTTTCCCGATCACACGGTGTACCATCTTCTGGGTTTCTCATGCATGTTTTCGATGTAGGAAGATGCCCTTGAACCTGGAGATTTGGGACCTATGGGATGGGTACCACGCTGTATTATTTTACAGGGTCTGCGTTAGCTCACCCAACCTCACCAAACCTCTCAGCCCCAAGAGTGTCCACCCTTATGGCTCAGTCGGCTGTGGGTCTAGATATGGTCAATCCAGGTGGCATCGCAGCCCCTGAACGAATTTTGTAAGAATTTCTCTTTCACTGTCTTTGTTTCACGGGTTTCTAAAAGTAATTGATTTTTATAATGGGGTTTAGCTGCTTTGCACTGCTGTGTTTATGCCGCTTTACACCCACTTGACTCACTTACAGAGAGATAGCAATACATAGGTTTTAAGATTCTTACTAGTCAGATATATTCTTGGGCGGTGACTAGGGGGTGTTGAGTCCAGTTCACTGAGCAAGGAGTAGGTCTTGTCTATTACATATTGGGTTTATGGAACGGTATCTGAGCTAATTTGAAACCCTTGTTTTATGCATCACCCCACCTCACCTTTCCCGTTAAGCAGCCATAGTGTGTTTTCTAAACGTGCGACTCTGTTCTGTTTTGTAATTCAGTTCAAGGGTAGCCGTTTTTACATTCCCTCTATAAGTGATATCTTATGATAAGTGTCTTTTTCTGTGTGACTTATTTCACTTAGAATCGTTGTACCTAAATCCACTCATCATGCTGCTCCTAGCCTTAGGACGTTGATTTCTTGGCTGAGTGATATTCCATTGTACATAAGGACCACAACTTCTTTATCCATTCTTCTCTTTCCTGGGATGTTTCAGGTGTAACGAAGTGGAGGTTCTTGTCAACAGAGCAGCCCTAAACTTTGGGGTGCCTGTGTCTTGCTGATTTTTAGTTTTCCCAATTTATACGCCCATGAGTGGAAGTGCCCTATGCTCTGTAAGCTGAGTTTTTTAGATGTTTCAGGACACACTGTACACTTCTCCAGAGTGGCTGTTGGCCATTTACAGCCCGCCCATCAGCGTAGCAAGGCTCCCATTTCTCCATGGCCTGTCCTGCATTTCTGGTTTTGACACTTTATTCAGCATGGCCCTTTTGACCGATGGGAAGCGAGACTTCTTTGTAGCGCTGATTTGCCTTTGCAGGTTGCTTGGTTGGCCAAAAAGGGCGTATGCGTTTTTTCCTGAATATATTCAGGAAAAAACGAATACGCCCTTTTTGGCCAAGGGCATCATTGTCGAGGTTTTGCCGCTTTTCCTGTGCTTTAAAGGCGATTCGAATCTACCTCCTGAAATCTGTTTCCTGCAATTCTGCCTTGCTTTCAAATCCTCTTCGTTGCCTTCCCTCAATATATTTGTGGACGAGAGTTATCATTTCTAACTGTGCAGGTCTGTGAATTGCAGTGCCCCTGAGCTCCACTTCTCAACTCGCTTTCTTGGGAGCTGGCCGCAAAAGCGCAGGATTGCTTCAGGCCCTATTCTGGCTCCGGGCGGCAGGCTGAGCCTGTGGTTAATTCTTCTTCCTGATGGGAAAATAGAGTGACGTGTGCCTGTCCCAACACCTAGAGCTAGTCTCTCATTGGTTCCCCCTCTTCCCGTTCATCCTCAGGACAGATTGCAACCTGTAAGGAACAGGAGGTTAAAGGTGCTGATTCTCCAAGGAGGGAGATTGCTAGTAAAGTGGCTGGAATGGCGAACCGGAGCACAAGGAGATGAGAAATGAGGTGCGTTTTAGAAACCTTTCCCTATCACACGGTGTACCATCTTTTGGGTTTCTCATGCATGTTTTCGATGTAGGAAGATGCCCTTGAACCTGGAGATTTGGGACCCATGGGATGGGTACCACGCTGTATTATTTTACAGGGTCTGCGTTAGCTCACCCAACCTCACCAAACCTCTCAGCCCCAAGAGTGTCCACCCTTATGGCTCAGTCAGCTGTGGGTCTAGATATGGTCAATCCAGGTGGCATCGCAGCCCCTGAACGAATTTTGTAAGAATTTCTCTTTCACTGTCTTTGTTTCACGGGTTTTTAAAAGTAATTGATTTTTATAATGGGGTTTAGCTGCTTTGCACTGCTGTGTTTATGCCGCTTTACACCCACTTGACTCACTTACAGAGAGATAGCAATACATAGGTTTTAAGATTCTTACTAGTCAAATATGTTCTTGGGCGGTGAATAGGGGGTGTTGAGTCCAGTTCACTGAGCAAGGAGTAGGTCTTGTCTATTACATATTGGGTTTATGGAACGGTATCTGAGCTAATTTGAAACCCTTGTTTTATGCATCAACCCACCTCACCTTTCCCGTTAAGCAGCCATAGTGTGTTTTCTAAACGTGCGACTCTGTTCTGTTTTGTAATTCAGTTCAAGGGTAGCGGTTTTTACATTCCCTCTATAAGTGATATCTTATGATAAGTGTCTTTTTCTGTGTGACTTATTTCACTTAGAATCGTTGTACCTAAATCCACTCATCATGCTGCTCCTAGCCTTAGGACGTTGATTTAATGGCTGAGTGATATTCCATTGTACATAAGGACCACAACTTCTTTATCCATTCTTCTCTTTCCTGGGATGTTTCAGGTGTAACGAAGTGGAGGTTCTTGTCAACAGAGCAGCCCTAAACTTTGGGGTGCCTGTGTCTTGCTGATTTTTCGTTTTCCCAATTTATACGCCCATGAGTGGAAGTGCCCTATGCTCTGTAAGCTGAGTTTTTTAGATGTTTCAGGACACACCGTACACTTCTCCAGAGTGGCTGTTGGCAATTTACAGCCCGCCCATCAGCGTAGCAAGGCTCCCATTTCTCCATGGCCTGTCCTGCATTTCTGGTTTTGACACTTTATTCAGCATGGCCCTTTTGACCGATGGGAAGCGAGACTTCTTTGTAGCGCTGATTTGCCTTTCCAGGTTGCTTGGTTGGCCAAAAAGGGCGTATGCGTTTTTTCCTGAATATATTCAGGAAAAAACGCATACGCCCTTTTTGGCCAAGGGCATCATTGTCGAGGTTTTGCCGCTTTTCCTGTGCTTTAAAGGCCATTCGAATCTACCTCCTGAAATCGGTTTCCTGCAATTCTGCCTTGCTTTCAAATCCTCTTCGTTGCCTTCCCTCAATATATTTGTGGACGAGAGTTATCATTTCTAACTGTGCAGGTCTGTGAATTGCAGTGCCCCTGAGCTCCATTTCTCAACTCGCTTTCTTGGGAGCTGGCCGCAAAAGCGCAGGATTGCTTCAGGCCCTATTCTGGCTCCGGGCGGCAGGCTGAGCCTGTGGTTAATTCTTCTTCCTGATGGGAAAATAGAGTGACGTGTGCCTGTCCCAACACCTAGAGCTAGTCTCTCATTGGTTCCCCCTCTTCCCGTTCATCCTCAGGACAGATTGCAACCTGTAAGGAACAGGAGGTTAAAGGTGCTGATTCTCCAAGGAGGGAGATTGCTAGTAAAGTGGCTGGAATGGCGAACCGGAGCACAAGGAGATGAGAAATGAGGTGCGTTTTAGAAACCTTTCCCTATCACACGGTGTACCATCTTTTGGGTTTCTCATGCATGTTTTCGATGTAGGAAGATGCCCTTGAACCTGGAGATTTGGGACCTATGGGATGGGTACCACGCTGTATTATTTTACAGGGTCTGCGTTAGCTCACCCAACCTCACCAAACCTCTCAGCCCCAAGAGTGTCCACCCTTATGGCTCAGTCAGCTGTGGGTCTAGATATGGTCAATCCAGGTGGCATCGCAGCCCCTGAACGAATTTTGTAAGAATTTCTCTTTCACTGTCTTTGTTTCACGGGTTTCTAAAAGTAATTGATTTTTATAATGGGGTTTAGCTGCTTTGCACTGCTGTGTTTATGCCGCTTTACACCCACTTGACTCACTTACAGAGAGATAGCAATACATAGGTTTTAAGATTCTTACTAGTCAAATATATTCTTGGGCGGTGACTAGGGGGTGTTGAGTCCAGTTCACTGAGCAAGGAGTAGGTCTTGTCTATTACATATTGGGTTTATGGAACGGTATCTGAGCTAATTTGAAACCCTTGTTTTATGCATCACCCCACCTCACCTTTCCCGTTAAGCAGCCATAGTGTGTTTTCTAAACGTGCGACTCTGTTCTGTTTTGTAATTCAGTTCAAGGGTAGCCGTTTTTACATTCCCTCTATAAGTGATATCTTATGATAAGTGTCTTTTTCTGTGTGACTTATTTCACTTAGAATCGTTGTACCTAAATCCACTCATCATGCAGCTCCTAGCCTTAGGACGTTGATTTCTTGGCTGAGTGATATTCCATTGTACATAAGGACCACAACTTCTTTATCCATTCTTCTCTTTCCTGGGATGTTTCAGGTGTAACGAAGTGGAGGTTCTTGTCAACAGAGCAGCCCTAAACTTTGGGGTGCCTGTGTCTTGCTGATTTTTAGTTTTCCCAATTTATACGCCCATGAGTGGAAGTGCCCTATGCTCTGTAAGCTGAGTTTTTTAGATGTTTCAGGACACACCGTACACTTCTCCAGAGTGGCTGTTGGCCATTTACAGCCCGCCCATCAGCGTAGCAAGGCTCCCATTTCTCCATGGCCTGTCCTGCATTTCTGGTTTTGACACTTTATTCAGCATGGCCCTTTTGACCGATGGGAAGCGAGACTTCTTTGTAGCGCTGATTTGCCTTTGCAGGTTGCTTGGTTGGCCAAAAAGGGCGTATGCGTTTTTTTCTGAATATATTCAGGAAAAAACGAATACGCCCTTTTTGGCCAAGGGCATCATTGTCGAGGTTTTGCCGCTTTTCCTGTGCTTTAAAGGCGATTCGAATCTACCTCCTGAAATCTGTTTCCTGCAATTCTGCCTTGCTTTCAAATCCTCTTCGTTGCCTTCCCTCAATATATTTGTGGACGAGAGTTATCATTTCTAACTGTGCAGGTCTGTGAATTGCAGTGCCCCTGAGCTCCATTTCTCAACTCGCTTTCTTGGGAGCTGGCCGCAAAAGCGCAGGATTGCTTCAGGCCCTATTCTGGCTCCGGGCGGCAGGCTGAGCCTGTGGTTAATTCTTCTTCCTGATGGGAAAATAGAGTGACGTGTGCCTGTCCCAACACCTAGAGCTAGTCTCTCATTGGTTCCCCCTCTTCCCGTTCATCCTCAGGACAGATTGCAACCTGTAAGGAACAGGAGGTTAAAGGTGCTGATTCTCCAAGGAGGGAGATTGCTAGTAAAGTGGCTGGAATGGCGAACCGGAGCACAAGGAGATGAGAAATGAGGTGCGTTTTAGAAACCTTTCCCTATCACACGGTGTACCATCTTTTGGGTTTCTCATGCATGTTTTCGATGTAGGAAGATGCCCTTGAACCTGGAGATTTGGGACCTATGGGATGGGTACCACGCTGTATTATTTTACAGGGTCTGCGTTAGCTCACCCAACCTCACCAAACCTCTCAGCCCCAAGAGTGTCCACCCTTATGGCTCAGTCAGCTGTGGGTCTAGATATGGTCAATCCAGGTGGCATCGCAGCCCCTGAACGAATTTTGTAAGAATTTCTCTTTCACTGTCTTTGTTTCACGGGTTTCTAAAAGTAATTGATTTTTATAATGGGGTTTAGCTGCTTTGCACTGCTGTGTTTATGCCGCTTTACACCCACTTGACTCACTTACAGAGAGATAGCAATACATAGGTTTTAAGATTCTTACTAGTCAAATATATTCTTGGGCGGTGACTAGGGGGTGTTGAGTCCAGTTCACTGAGCAAGGAGTAGGTCTTGTCTATTACATATTGGGTTTATGGAACGGTATCTGAGCTAATTTGAAACCCTTGTTTTATGCATCACCCCACCTCACCTTTCCCGTTAAGCAGCCATAGTGTGTTTTCTAAACGTGCGACTCTGTTCTGTTTTGTAATTCAGTTCAAGGGTAGCCGTTTTTACATTCCCTCTATAAGTGATATCTTATGATAAGTGTCTTTTTCTGTGTGACTTATTTCACTTAGAATCGTCTTACCTAAATCCACTCATCATGCTGCTCCTAGCCTTAGGACGTTGATTTCTTGGCTGAGTGATATTCCATTGTACATAAGGACCACAACTTCTTTATCCATTCTTCTCTTTCCTGGGATGTTTCAGGTGTAACGAAGTGGAGGTTCTTGTCAACAGAGCAGCCCTAAACTTTGGGGTGCCTGTGTCTTGCTGATTTTTAGTTTTCCCAATTTATACGCCCATGAGTGGAAGTGCCCTATGCTCTGTAAGCTGAGTTTTTTAGATGTTTCAGGACACACCGTACACTTCTCCAGAGTGGCTGTTGGCCATTTACAGCCCGCCCATCAGCGTAGCAAGGCTCCCATTTCTCCATGGCCTGTCCTGCATTTCTGGTTTTGACACTTTATTCAGCATGGCCCTTTTGACCGATGGGAAGCGAGACTTCTTTGTAGCGCTGATTTGCCTTTGCAGGTTGCTTGGTTGGCCAAAAAGGGCGTATGCGTTTTTTCCTGAATATATTCAGGAAAAAACGAATACGCCCTTTTTGGCCAAGGGCATCATTGTCGAGGTTTTGCCGCTTTTCCTGTGCTTTAAAGGCGATTCGAATCTACCTCCTGAAATCTGTTTCCTGCAATTCTGCCTTGCTTTCAAATCCTCTTCGTTGCCTTCCCTCAATATATTTGTGGACGAGAGTTATCATTTCTAACTGTGCAGGTCTGTGAATTGCAGTGCCCCTGAGCTCCACTTCTCAACTCGCTTTCTTGGGAGCTGGCCGCAAAAGCGCAGGATTGCTTCAGGCCCTATTCTGGCTCCGGGCGGCAGGCTGAGCCTGTGGTTAATTCTTCTTCCTGATGGGAAAATAGAGTGACGTGTGCCTGTCCCAACACCTAGAGCTAGTCTCTCATTGGTTCCCCCTCTTCCCGTTCATCCTCAGGACAGATTGCAACCTGTAAGGAACAGGAGGTTAAAGGTGCTGATTCTCCAAGGAGGGAGATTGCTAGTAAAGTGGCTGGAATGGCGAACCGGAGCACAAGGAGATGAGAAATGAGGTGCGTTTTAGAAACCTTTCCCTATCACACGGTGTACCATCTTTTGGGTTTCTCATGCATGTTTTCGATGTAGGAAGATGCCCTTGAACCTGGAGATTTGGGACCCATGGGATGGGTACCACGCTGTATTATTTTACAGGGTCTGCGTTAGCTCACCCAACCTCACCAAACCTCTCAGCCCCAAGAGTGTCCACCCTTATGGCTCAGTCAGCTGTGGGTCTAGATATGGTCAATCCAGGTGGCATCGCAGCCCCTGAACGAATTTTGTAAGAATTTCTCTTTCACTGTCTTTGTTTCACGGGTTTTTAAAAGTAATTGATTTTTATAATGGGGTTTAGCTGCTTTGCACTGCTGTGTTTATGCCGCTTTACACCCACTTGACTCACTTACAGAGAGATAGCAATACATAGGTTTTAAGATTCTTACTAGTCAAATATGTTCTTGGGCGGTGACTAGGGGGTGTTGAGTCCAGTTCACTGAGCAAGGAGTAGGTCTTGTCTATTACATATTGGGTTTATGGAACGGTATCTGAGCTAATTTGAAACCCTTGTTTTATGCATCAACCCACCTCACCTTTCCCGTTAAGCAGCCATAGTGTGTTTTCTAAACGTGCGACTCTGTTCTGTTTTGTAATTCAGTTCAAGGGTAGCGGTTTTTACATTCCCTCTATAAGTGATATCTTATGATAAGTGTCTTTTTCTGTGTGACTTATTTCACTTAGAATCGTTGTACCTAAATCCACTCATCATGCTGCTCCTAGCCTTAGGACGTTGATTTAATGGCTGAGTGATATTCCATTGTACATAAGGACCACAACTTCTTTATCCATTCTTCTCTTTCCTGGGATGTTTCAGGTGTAACGAAGTGGAGGTTCTTGTCAACAGAGCAGCCCTAAACTTTGGGGTGCCTGTGTCTTGCTGATTTTTCGTTTTCCCAATTTATACGCCCATGAGTGGAAGTGCCCTATGCTCTGTAAGCTGAGTTTTTTAGATGTTTCAGGACACACCGTACACTTCTCCAGAGTGGCTGTTGGCAATTTACAGCCCGCCCATCAGCGTAGCAAGGCTCCCATTTCTCCATGGCCTGTCCTGCATTTCTGGTTTTGACACTTTATTCAGCATGGCCCTTTTGACCGATGGGAAGCGAGACTTCTTTGTAGCGCTGATTTGCCTTTCCAGGTTGCTTGGTTGGCCAAAAAGGGCGTATGCGTTTTTTCCTGAATATATTCAGGAAAAAACGCATACACCCTTTTTGGCCAAGGGCATCATTGTCGAGGTTTTGCCGCTTTTCCTGTGCTTTAAAGGCGATTCGAATCTACCTCCTGAAATCTGTTTCCTGCAATTCTGCCTTGCTTTCAAATCCTCTTCGTTGCCTTCCCTCAATATATTTGTGGACGAGAGTTATCATTTCTAACTGTGCAGGTCTGTGAATTGCAGTGCCCCTGAGCTCCATTTCTCAACTCGCTTTCTTGGGAGCTGGCCGCAAAAGCGCAGGATTGCTTTAGGCCCTATTCTGGCTCCGGGCGGCAGGCTGAGCCTGTGGTTAATTCTTCTTCCTGATGGGAAAATAGAGTGACGTGTGCCTGTCCCAACACCTAGAGCTAGTCTCTCATTGGTTCCCCCTCTTCCCGTTCATCCTCAGGACAGATTGCAACCTGTAAGGAACAGGAGGTTAAAGGTGCTGATTCTCCAAGGAGGGAGATTGCTAGTAAAGTGGCTGGAATGGCGAACCGGAGCACAAGGAGATGAGAAATGAGGTGCGTTTTAGAAACCTTTCCCTATCACACGGTGTACCATCTTTTGGGTTTCTCATGCATGTTTTCGATGTAGGAAGATGCCCTTGAACCTGGAGATTTGGGACCTATGGGATGGGTACCACGCTGTATTATTTTACAGGGTCTGCGTTAGCTCACCCAACCTCACCAAACCTCTCAGCCCCAAGAGTGTCCACCCTTATGGCTCAGTCAGCTGTGGGTCTAGATATGGTCAATCCAGGTGGCATCGCAGCCCCTGAACGAATTTTGTAAGAATTTCTCTTTCACTGTCTTTGTTTCACGGGTTTCTAAAAGTAATTGATTTTTATAATGGGGTTTAGCTGCTTTGCACTGCTGTGTTTATGCCGCTTTACACCCACTTGACTCACTTACAGAGAGATAGCAATACATAGGTTTTAAGATTCTTACTAGTCAAATATATTCTTGGGCGGTGACTAGGGGGTGTTGAGTCCAGTTCACTGAGCAAGGAGTAGGTCTTGTCTATTACATATTGGGTTTATGGAACGGTATCTGAGCTAATTTGAAACCCTTGTTTTATGCATCACCCCACCTCACCTTTCCCGTTAAGCAGCCATAGTGTGTTTTCTAAACGTGCGACTCTGTTCTGTTTTGTAATTCAGTTCAAGGGTAGCCGTTTTTACATTCCCTCTATAAGTGATATCTTATGATAAGTGTCTTTTTCTGTGTGACTTATTTCACTTAGAATCGTCGTACCTAAATCCACTCATCATGCTGCTCCTAGCCTTAGGACGTTGATTTCTTGGCTGAGTGATATTCCATTGTACATAAGGACCACAACTTCTTTATCCATTCTTCTCTTTCCTGGGATGTTTCAGGTGTAACGAAGTGGAGGTTCTTGTCAACAGAGCAGCCCTAAACTTTGGGGTGCCTGTGTCTTGCTGATTTTTAGTTTTCCCAATTTATACGCCCATGAGTGGAAGTGCCCTATGCTCTGTAAGCTGAGTTTTTTAGATGTTTCAGGACACACCGTACACTTCTCCAGAGTGGCTGTTGGCCATTTACAGCCCGCCCATCAGCGTAGCAAGGCTCCCATTTCTCCATGGCCTGTCCTGCATTTCTGGTTTTGACACTTTATTCAGCATGGCCCTTTTGACCGATGGGAAGCGAGACTTCTTTGTAGCGCTGATTTGCCTTTCCAGGTTGCTTGGTTGGCCAAAAAGGGCGTATGCGTTTTTTTCTGAATATATTCAGGAAAAAACGAATACGCCCTTTTTGGCCAAGGGCATCATTGTCGAGGTTTTGCCGCTTTTCCTGTGCTTTAAAGGCGATTCGAATCTACCTCCTGAAATCTGTTTCCTGCAATTCTGCCTTGCTTTCAAATCCTCTTCGTTGCCTTCCCTCAATATATTTGTGGACGAGAGTTATCATTTCTAACTGTGCAGGTCTGTGAATTGCAGTGCCCCTGAGCTCCATTTCTCAACTCGCTTTCTTGGGAGCTGGCCGCAAAAGCGCAGGATTGCTTCAGGCCCTATTCTGGCTCCGGGCGGCAGGCTGAGCCTGTGGTTAATTCTTCTTCCTGATGGGAAAATAGAGTGACGTGTGCCTGTCCCAACACCTAGAGCTAGTCTCTCATTGGTTCCCCCTCTTCCCGTTCATCCTCAGGACAGATTGCAACCTGTAAGGAACAGGAGGTTAAAGGTGCTGATTCTCCAAGGAGGGAGATTGCTAGTAAAGTGGCTGGAATGGCGAACCGGAGCACAAGGAGATGAGAAATGAGGTGCGTTTTAGAAACCTTTCCCTATCACACGGTGTACCATCTTTTGGGTTTCTCATGCATGTTTTCGATGTAGGAAGATGCCCTTGAACCTGGAGATTTGGGACCCATGGGATGGGTACCACGCTGTATTATTTTACAGGGTCTGCGTTAGCTCACCCAACCTCACCAAACCTCTCAGCCCCAAGAGTGTCCACCCTTATGGCTCAGTCAGCTGTGGGTCTAGATATGGTCAATCCAGGTGGCATCGCAGCCCCTGAACGAATTTTGTAAGAATTTCTCTTTCACTGTCTTTGTTTCACGGGTTTTTAAAAGTAATTGATTTTTATAATGGGGTTTAGCTGCTTTGCACTGCTGTGTTTATGCCGCTTTACACCCACTTGACTCACTTACAGAGAGATAGCAATACATAGGTTTTAAGATTCTTACTAGTCAAATATGTTCTTGGGCGGTGAATAGGGGGTGTTGAGTCCAGTTCACTGAGCAAGGAGTAGGTCTTGTCTATTACATATTGGGTTTATGGAACGGTATCTGAGCTAATTTGAAACCCTTGTTTTATGCATCAACCCACCTCACCTTTCCCGTTAAGCAGCCATAGTGTGTTTTCTAAACGTGCGACTCTGTTCTGTTTTGTAATTCAGTTCAAGGGTAGCGGTTTTTACATTCCCTCTATAAGTGATATCTTATGATAAGTGTCTTTTTCTGTGTGACTTATTTCACTTAGAATCGTTGTACCTAAATCCACTCATCATGCTGCTCCTAGCCTTAGGACGTTGATTTCATGGCTGAGTGATATTCCATTGTACATAAGGACCACAACTTCTTTATCCATTCTTCTCTTTCCTGGGATGTTTCAGGTGTAACGAAGTGGAGGTTCTTGTCAACAGAGCAGCCCTAAACTTTGGGGTGCCTGTGTCTTGCTGATTTTTAGTTTTCCCAATTTATACGCCCATGAGTGGAAGTGCCCTATGCTCTGTAAGCTGAGTTTTTTAGATGTTTCAGGACACACCGTACACTTCTCCAGAGTGGCTGTTGGCCATTTACAGCCCGCCCATCAGCGTAGCAAGGCTCCCATTTCTCCATGGCCTGTCCTGCATTTCTGGTTTTGACACTTTATTCAGCATGGCCCTTTTGACCGATGGGAAGCGAGACTTCTTTGTAGCGCTGATTTGCCTTTCCAGGTTGCTTGGTTGGCCAAAAAGGGCGTATGCGTTTTTTCCTGAATATATTCAGGAAAAAACGCATACGCCCTTTTTGGCCAAGGGCATCATTGTCGAGGTTTTGCCGCTTTTCCTGTGCTTTAAAGGCCATTCGAATCTACCTCCTGAAATCGGTTTCCTGCAATTCTGCCTTGCTTTCAAATCCTCTTCGTTGCCTTCCCTCAATATATTTGTGGACGAGAGTTATCATTTCTAACTGTGCAGGTCTGTGAATTGCAGTGCCCCTGAGCTCCATTTCTCAACTCGCTTTCTTGGGAGCTGGCCGCAAAAGCGCAGGATTGCTTCAGGCCCTATTCTGGCTCCGGGCGGCAGGCTGAGCCTGTGGTTAATTCTTCTTCCTGATGGGAAAATAGAGTGACGTGTGCCTGTCCCAACACCTAGAGCTAGTCTCTCATTGGTTCCCCCTCTTCCCGTTCATCCTCAGGACAGATTGCAACCTGTAAGGAACAGGAGGTTAAAGGTGCTGATTCTCCAAGGAGGGAGATTGCTAGTAAAGTGGCTGGAATGGCGAACCGGAGCACAAGGAGATGAGAAATGAGGTGCGTTTTAGAAACCTTTCCCTATCACACGGTGTACCATCTTTTGGGTTTCTCATGCATGTTTTCGATGTAGGAAGATGCCCTTGAACCTGGAGATTTGGGACCCATGGGATGGGTACCACGCTGTATTATTTTACAGGGTCTGCGTTAGCTCACCCAACCTCACCAAACCTCTCAGCCCCAAGAGTGTCCACCCTTATGGCTCAGTCAGCTGTGGGTCTAGATATGGTCAATCCAGGTGGCATCGCAGCCCCTGAACGAATTTTGTAAGAATTTCTCTTTCACTGTCTTTGTTTCACGGGTTTTTAAAAGTAATTGATTTTTATAATGGGGTTTAGCTGCTTTGCACTGCTGTGTTTATGCCGCTTTACACCCACTTGACTCACTTACAGAGAGATAGCAATACATAGGTTTTAAGATTCTTACTAGTCAGATATATTCTTGGGCGGTGAATAGGGGGTGTTGAGTCCAGTTCACTGAGCAAGGAGTAGGTCTTGTCTATTACATATTGGGTTTATGGAATGGTATCTGAGCTAATTTGAAACCCTTGTTTTATGCATCACCCCACCTCACCTTTCCCGTTAAGCAGCCATAGTGTGTTTTCTAAACGTGTGACTCTGTTCTGTTTTGTAATTCAGTTCAAGGGTAGCGGTTTTTACATTCCCTCTATAAGTGATATCTTATGATAAGTGTCTTTTTCTGTGTGACTTATTTCACTTAGAATCGTCGTACCTAAATCCACTCATCATGCTGCTCCTAGCCTTAGGACGTTGATTTCATGGCTGAGTGATATTCCATTGTACATAAGGACCACAACTTCTTTATCCATTCTTCTCTTTCCTGGGATGTTTCAGGTGTAACGAAGTGGAGGTTCTTGTCAACAGAGCAGCCCTAAACTTTGGGGTGCCTGTGTCTTGCTGATTTTTAGTTTTCCCAATTTATACGCCCATGAGTGGAAGTTCCCTATGCTCTCTAAGCTGAGTTTTTTAGATGTTTCAGGACACACCATACACTTCTCCAGAGTGGCTGTTGGCAATTTACAGCCCGCCCATCAGCGTAGCAAGGCTCCCATTTCTCCATGGCCTGTCCTGCATTTCTGGTTTTGACACTTTATTCAGCATGGCCCTTTTGACCGATGGGAAGCGAGACTTCTTTGTAGCGCTGATTTGCCTTTGCAGGTTGCTTGGTTGGCCAAAAAGGGCGTATGCGTTTTTTCCTGAATATATTCAGGAAAAAACGCATACGCCCTTTTTGGCCAAGGGCATCATTGTCGAGGTTTTGCCGCTTTTCCTGTGCTTTAAAGGCGATTCGAATCTACCTCCTGAAATCTGTTTCCTGCAATTCTGCCTTGCTTTCAAATCCTCTTCGTTGCCTTCCCTCAATATATTTGTGGACGAGAGTTATCATTTCTAACTGTGCAGGTCTGTGAATTGCAGTGCCCCTGAGCTCCATTTCTCAACTCGCTTTCTTGGGAGCTGGCCGCAAAAGCGCAGGATTGCTTCAGGCCCTATTCTGGCTCCGGGCGGCAGGCTGAGCCTGTGGTTAATTCTTCTTCCTGATGGGAAAATAGAGTGACCTGTGCCTGTCCCAACACCTAGAGCTAGTCTCTCATTGGTTCCCCCTCTTCCCGTTCATCCTCAGGACAGTTTGCAACCTGTAAGGAACAGGAGGTTAAAGGTGCTGATTCTCCAAGGAGGGAGATTCCTAGTAAAGTGGCTGGAATGGCGAACCGGAGCACAAGGAGATGAGAAATGAGTTGCGTTTTAGAAACCTTTCCCGATCACACGGTGTACCATCTTCTGGGTTTCTCATGCATGTTTTCGATGTAGGAAGATGCCCTTGAACCTGGAGATTTGGGACCCATGGGATGGGTACCACGCTGTATTATTTTACAGGGTCTGCGTTAGCTCACCCAACCTCACCAAACCTCTCAGCCCCAAGAGTGTCCACCCTTATGGCTCAGTCAGCTGTGGGTCTAGATATGGTCAATCCAGGTGGCATCGCAGCCCCTGAACGAATTTTGTAAGAATTTCTCTTTCACTGTCTTTGATTCATGGGTTTTTAAAAGTAATTGATTTTTATAATGGGGTTTAGCTGCTTTGCACTGCTGTGTTTATGCCGCTTTACACCCACTTGACTCACTTACAGAGAGATAGCAATACATAGGTTTTAAGATTCTTACTAGTCAGATATATTCTTGGGCGGTGAATAGGGGGTGTTGAGTCCAGTTCACTGAGCAAGGAGTAGGTCTTGTGTATTACATATTGGGTTTATGGAACGGTATCTGAGCTAATTTGAAACCCTTGTTTTATGCATCACCCCACCTCACCTTTCCCGTTAAGCAGCCATAGTGTGTTTTCTAAACGTGTGACTCTGTTCTGTTTTGTAATTCAGTTCAAGGGTAGCGGTTTTTACATTCCCTCTATAAGTGATATCTTATGATAAGTGTCTTTTTCTGTGTGACTTATTTCACTTAGAATCGTCGTACCTAAATCCACTCATCATGCTGCTCCTAGCCTTAGGACGTTGATTTCATGGCTGAGTGATATTCCATTGTACATAAGGACCACAACTTCTTTATCCATTCTTCTCTTTCCTGGGATGTTTAAGGTGTAACGAAGTGGAGGTTCTTGTCAACAGAGCAGCCCTAAACTTTGGGGTGCCTGTGTCTTGCTGATTTTTCGTTTTCCCAATTTATACGCCCATGAGTGGAAGTGCCCTATGCTCTGTAAGCTGAGTTTTTTAGATGTTTCAGGACACACCGTACACTTCTCCAGAGTGGCTGTTGGCAATTTACAGCCCGCCCATCAGCGTAGCAAGGCTCCCATTTCTCCATGGCCTGTCCTGCATTTCTGGTTTTGACACTTTATTCAGCATGGCCCTTTTGACCGATGGGAAGCGAGACTTCTTTGTAGCGCTGATTTGCCTTTCCAGGTTGCTTGGTTGGCCAAAAAGGGCGTATGCGTTTTTTCCTGAATATATTCAGGAAAAAACGCATACGCCCTTTTTGGCCAAGGGCATCATAGTCGAGGTATTGCCGCTTTTCCTGTGCTTTAAAGGCGATTCGAATCTACCTCCTGAAATCGGTTTCCTGCAATTCTGCCTTGCTTTCAAATTCTCTTCGTTGCCTTCCCTCAATATATTTGTGGACGAGAGTTATCATTTCTAACTGTGCAGGTTTGTGAATTGCAGTGCCCCTGAGCTCCATTTCTCAACTCGCTTTCTTGGGAGCTGGCCGCAAAAGCGCAGGATTGCTTCAGGCCCTATTCTGGCTCCGGGCGGCAGGCTGAGCCTGTGGTTAATTTTTCTTCCTGATGGGAAAATAGAGTGACGTGTGCCTGTCCCAACACCTAGAGCTAGTCTCTCATTGGTTCCCCCTCTTCCCGTTCATCCTCAGGACAAATTGCAACCTATACGGAACAGGAGGTTAAAGGTGCTGATTCTCCAAGGAGGGAGATTGCTAGTAAAGCGGCTGGAATGGCAAACCGGAGCACAAGGAGATGAGAAATGAGGTGCGTTTTAGAAACCTTTCCCGATCACACGGTTTACCATCTTCTGGGTTTCTCATGCATGTTTTCGATGTAGGAAGATGCCCTTGAACCTGGAGATTTGGGACCCATGGCATGGGTACCACGCCGTACTACTTTAAAGGGTCTGCGTTAGCTCACCCAACCTCACCAAAACTCTCAGCCCCAAGAGTGTCCACCCTTATGGCTCAGTCAGCTGTGGGTCTAGATATGGTCAATCCAGGTGGCATCGCAGCCCCTGAACGAATTTTGTAAGAATTTCTCTTTCACTGTCTTTGTTTCACGGGTTTTTAAAAGTAATTGATTTTTATAATGGGGTTTAGCTGCTTTGCACTGCTGTGTTTATGCCGCTTTACACCCACTTGACTCACTTACAGAGAGATAGCAATACATAGGTTTTAAGATTCTTACTAGTCAGATATATTCTTGGGCGGTGAATAGGGGGTGTTGAGTCCAGTTCACTGAGCAAGGAGTAGGTCTTGTGTATTACATATTGGGTTTATGGAACGGTATCTGAGCTAATTTGAAACCCTTGTTTTATGCATCACCCCACCTCACCTTTCCCGTTAAGCAGCCATAGTGTGTTTTCTAAACGTGTGACTCTGTTCTGTTTTGTAATTCAGTTCAAGGGTAGCGGTTTTTACATTCCCTCTATAAGTGATATCTTATGATAAGTGTCTTTTTCTGTGTGACTTATTTCACTTAGAATCGTCGTACCTAAATCCACTCATCATGCTGCTCCTAGCCTTAGGACGTTGATTTCATGGCTGAGTGATATTCCATTGTACATAAGGACCACAACTTCTTTATCCATTCTTCTCTTTCCTGGGATGTTTCAGGTGTAACGAAGTGGAGGTTCTTGTCAACAGAGCAGCCCTAAACTTTGGGGTGCCTGTGTCTTGCTGATTTTTCGTTTTCCCAATTTATACGCCCATGAGTGGAAGTGCCCTATGCTCTGTAATCTGAGTTTTTTAGATGTTTCAGGACACACCGTACACTTCTCCAGAGTGGCTGTTGGCAATTTACAGCCCGCCCATCAGCGTAGCAAGGCTCCCATTTCTCCATGGCCTGTCCTGCATTTCTGGTTTTGACACTTTATTCAGCATGGCCCTTTTGACCGATGGGAAGCGAGACTTCTTTGTAGCGCTGATTTGCCTTTCCAGGTTGCTTGGTTGGCCAAAAAGGGCGTATGCGTTTTTTCCTGAATATATTCAGGAAAAAACGCATACGCCCTTTTTGGCCAAGGGCATCATAGTCGAGGTTTTGCCGCTTTTCCTGTGCTTTAAAGGCGATTCGAATCTACCTCCTGAAATCGGTTTCCTGCAATTCTGCCTTGCTTTCAAATTCTCTTCGTTGCCTTCCCTCAATATATTTGTGGACGAGAGTTATCATTTCTAACTGTGCAGGTTTGTGAATTGCAGTGCCCCTGAGCTCCATTTCTCAACTCGCTTTCTTGGGAGCTGGCCGCAAAAGCGCAGGATTGCTTCAGGCCCTATTCTGGCTCCGGGCGGCAGGCTGAGCCTGTGGTTAATTTTTCTTCCTGATGGGAAAATAGAGTGACGTGTGCCTGTCCCAACACCTAGAGCTAGTCTCTCATTGGTTCCCCCTCTTCCCGTTCATCCTCAGGACAAATTGCAACCTATACGGAACAGGAGGTTAAAGGTGCTGATTCTCCAAGGAGGGAGATTGCTAGTAAAGCGGCTGGAATGGCAAACCGGAGCACAAGGAGATGAGAAATGAGGTGCGTTTTAGAAACCTTTCCCGATCACACGGTGTACCATCTTCTGGGTTTCTCATGCATGTTTTCGATGTAGGAAGATGCCCTTGAACCTGGAGATTTGGGACCCATGGCATGGGTACCACGCCGTACTACTTTAAAGGGTCTGCGTTAGCTCACCCAACCTCACCAAAACTCTCAGCCCCAAGAGTGTCCACCCTTATGGCTCAGTCAGCTGTGGGTCTAGATATGGTCAATCCAGGTGGCATCGCAGCCCCTGAACGAATTTTGTAAGAATTTCTCTTTCACTGTCTTTGTTTCACGGGTTTTTAAAAGTAATTGATTTTTATAATGGGGTTTAGCTGCTTTGCACTGCTGTGTTTATGCCGCTTTACACCCACTTGACTCACTTACAGAGAGATAGCAATACATAGGTTTTAAGATTCTTACTAGTCAGATATATTCTTGGGCGGTGAATAGGGGGTGTTGAGTCCAGTTCACTGAGCAAGGAGTAGGTCTTGTGTATTACATATTGGGTTTATGGAACGGTATCTGAGCTAATTTGAAACCCTTGTTTTATGCATCACCCCACCTCACCTTTCCCGTTAAGCAGCCATAGTGTGTTTTCTAAACGTGTGACTCTGTTCTGTTTTGTAATTCAGTTCAAGGGTAGCGGTTTTTACATTCCCTCTATAAGTGATATCTTATGATAAGTGTCTTTTTCTGTGTGACTTATTTCACTTAGAATCGTCGTACCTAAATCCACTCATCATGCTGCTCCTAGCCTTAGGACGTTGATTTCATGGCTGAGTGATATTCCATTGTACATAAGGACCACAACTTCTTTATCCATTCTTCTCTTTCCTGGGATGTTTCAGGTGTAACGAAGTGGAGGTTCTTGTCAACAGAGCAGCCCTAAACTTTGGGGTGCCTGTGTCTTGCTGATTTTTAGTTTTCCCAATTTATACGCCCATGAGTGGAAGTGCCCTATGCTCTGTAAGCTGAGTTTTTTAGATGTTTCAGGACACACCGTACACTTCTCCAGAGTGGCTGTTGGCAATTTACAGCCCGCCCATCAGCGTAGCAAGGCTCCCATTTCTCCATGGCCTGTCCTGCATTTCTGGTTTTGACACTTTATTCAGCATGGCCCTTTTGACCGATGGGAAGTGAGACTTCTTTGTAGCGCTGATTTGCCTTTCCAGGTTGCTTGGTTGGCCAAAAAGGGCGTATGCGTTTTTTCCTGAATATATTCAGGAAAAAACGCATACGCCCTTTTTGGCCAAGGGCATCATTGTCGAGGTTTTGCCGCTTTTCCTGTGCTTTAAATGCAATTTGAATCTACCTCCTGAAATCTGTTTCCTGCAATTCTGCCTTGCTTTCAAATCCTCTTCGTTGCCTTCCCTCAATATATTTGTGGACGAGAGTTATCATTTCTAACTGTGCAGGTCTGTGAATTGCAGTGCCCCTGAGCTCCATTTCTCAACTCGCTTTCTTGGGAGCTGGCCGCAAAAGCGCAGGATTGCTTCAGGCCCTATTCTGGCTCCGGGCGGCAGGCTGAGCCTGTGGTTAATTTTTCTTCCTGATGGGAAAATAGAGTGACGTGTGCCTGTCCCAACACCTAGAGCTAGTCTCTCATTGGTTCCCCCTCTTCCTGTTCATCCTCAGGACAGATTGCAACCTGTAAGGAACAGGAGGTTAAAGGTGCTGATTCTCCAAGGAGGGAGATTGCTAGTAAAGTGGCTGGAATGGCGAACCGGAGCACAAGGAGATGAGAAATGAGGTGCGTTTTAGAAACCTTTCCCGATCACACGGTGTACCATCTTCTGGGTTTCTCATGCATGTTTTCGATGTAGGAAGATGCCCTTGAACCTGGAGATTTGGGACCCATGGGATGGGTACCACGCTGTATTATTTTACAGGGTCTGCGTTAGCTCACCCAACCTCACCAAACCTCTCAGCCCCAAGAGTGTCCACCCTTATGGCTCAGTCAGCTGTGGGTCTAGATATGGTCAATCCAGGTGGCATCGCAGCCCCTGAACGAATTTTGTAAGAATTTCTCTTTCACTGTCTTTGTTTCACGGGTTTTTAAAAGTAATTGATTTTTATAATGGGGTTTAGCTGCTTTGCACTGCTGTGTTTATGCCGCTTTACACCCACTTGACTCACTTACAGAGAGATAGCAATACATAGGTTTTAAGATTCTTACTAGTCAGATATATTCTTGGGCGGTGAATAGGGGGTGTTGAGTCCAGTTCACTGAGCAAGGAGTAGGTCTTGTGTATTACATATTGGGTTTATGGAACGGTATCTGAGCTAATTTGAAACCCTTGTTTTATGCATCACCCCACCTCACCTTTCCCGTTAAGCAGCCATAGTGTGTTTTCTAAACGTGTGACTCTGTTCTGTTTTGTAATTCAGTTCAAGGGTAGCGGTTTTTACATTCCCTCTATAAGTGATATCTTATGATAGGTGTCTTTTTCTGTGTGACTTATTTCACTTAGAATCGTCGTACCTAAATCCACTCATCATGCTGCTCCTAGCCTTAGGACGTTGATTTCATGGCTGAGTGATATTCCATTGTACATAAGGACCACAACTTCTTTATCCATTCTTCTCTTTCCTGGGATGTTTCAGGTGTAACGAAGTGGAGGTTCTTGTCAACAGAGCAGCCCTAAACTTTGGGGTGCCTGTGTCTTGCTGATTTTTCGTTTTCCCAATTTATACGCCCATGAGTGGAAGTGCCCTATGCTCTGTAAGCTGAGTTTTTTAGATGTTTCAGGACACACCGTACACTTCTCCAGAGTGGCTGTTGGCCATTTACAGCCCGCCCATCAGCGTAGCAAGGCTCCCATTTCTCCATGGCCTGTCCTGCATTTCTGGTTTTGACACTTTATTCAGCATGGCCCTTTTGATCGATGGGAAGCGAGACTTCTTTGTAGCGCTGATTTGCCTTTCCAGGTTGCTTGGTTGGCCAAAAAGGGCGTATGCGTTTTTTCCTGAATATATTCAGGAAAAAACGCATACGCCCTTTTTGGCCAAGGGCATCATAGTCGAGGTTTTGCTGCTTTTCCTGTGCTTTAAAGGCGATTCGAATCTACCTCCTGAAATCGGTTTCCTGCAATTCTGCCTTGCTTTCAAATTCTCTTCGTTGCCTTCCCTCAATATATTTGTGGACGAGAGTTATCATTTCTAACTCTGCAGGTCTGTGAATTGCAGTGCCCCTGAGCTCCATTTCTCAACTCGCTTTCTTGGGAGCTGGCCGCAAAAGCGCAGGATTGCTTCAGGCCCTATTCTGGCTCCGGGCGGCAGGCTGAGCCTGTGGTTAATTTTTCTTCCTGATGGGAAAATAGAGTGACGTGTGCCTGTCCCAACACCTAGAGCTAGTCTCTCATTGGTTCCCCCTCTTCCCGTTCATCCTCAGGACAAATTGCAGCCTGTACGGAACAGGAGGTTAAAGGTGCTGATTCTCCAAGGAGGGAGATTGCTAGTAAAGCGGCTGGAATGGCGAACCGGAGCACAAGGAGATGAGAAATGAGGTGCGTTTTAGAAACCTTTCCCGATCACACGGTGTACCATCTTCTGGGTTTCTCATGCATGTTTTCGATGTAGGAAGATGCCCTTGAACCTGGAGATTTGGGACCCATGGCATGGGTACCACGCCGTACTACTTTAAAGGGTCTGTGTTAGCTCACCCAACCTCACCAAAACTCTCAGCCCCAAGAGTGTCCACCCTTATGGCTCAGTCAGCTGTGGGTCTAGATATGGTCAATCCAGGTGGCATCGCAGCCCCTGAACGAATTTTGTAAGAATTTCTCTTTCACTGTCTTTGTTTCACGGGTTTTTAAAAGTAATTGATTTTTATAATGGGGTTTAGCTGCTTTGCACTGCTGTGTTTATGCCGCTTTACACCCACTTGACTCACTTACAGAGAGATAGCAATACATAGGTTTTAAGATTCTTACTAGTCAGATATATTCTTGGGCGGTGAATAGGGGTTGTTGAGTCCAGTTCACTGAGCAAGGAGTAGGTCTTGTGTATTACATATTGGGTTTATGGAACGGTATCTGAGCTAATTTGAAACCCTTGTTTTATGCATCACCCCACCTCACCTTTCCCGTTAAGCAGCCATAGTGTGTTTTCTAAACGTGCGACTCTGTTCTGTTTTGTAATTCAGTTCAAGGGTAGCGGTTTTTACATTCCCTCTATAAGTGATATCTTATGATAAGTGTCTTTTTCTGTGTGACTTATTTCACTTAGAATCGTCGTACCTAAATCCACTCATCATGCTGCTCCTAGCCTTAGGACGTTGATTTCATGGCTGAGTGATATTCCATTGAACATAAGGACTACAACTTCTTTATCCATTCTTCTCTTTCCTGGGATGTTTCAGGTGTAACGAAGTGGAGGTTCTTGTCAACAGAGCAGCCCTAAACTTTGGGGTGCCTGTGTCTTGCTGATTTTTAGTTTTCCCAATTTATACGCCCATGAGTGGAAGTGCCCTATGCTCTGTAAGCTGAGTTTTTTCGATGTTTCAGGACACACCGTACACTTCTCCAGAGTGGCTGTTGGCCATTTACAGCCCGCCCATCAGCGTAGCAAGGCTCCCATTTCTCCATGGCCTGTCCTGCATTTCTGGTTTTGACACTTTTTTCAGCATGGCCCTTTTGACCGATGGGAAGCGAGACTTCTTTGTAGCGCTGATTTGCCTTTCCAGGTTGCTTGGTTGGCCAAAAAGGGCGTATGCGTTTTTTCCTGAATATATTCAGGAAAAAACGCATACGCCCTTTTTGGCCAAGGGCATCTTAGTCGAGGTTTTGCCGCTTTTCCTGTGCTTTAAAGGCGATTCGAATCTACCTCCTGAAATCGGTTTCCTGCAATTCTGCCTTGCTTTCAAATTCTCTTCGTTGCCTTCCCTCAATATATTTGTGGACGAGAGTTATCATTTCTAACTGTGCAGGTCTGTGAATTGCAGTGCCCCTGAGCTCCATTTCTCAACTCGCTTTCTTGGGAGCTGGCCGCAAAAGCGCAGGATTGCTTCAGGCCCTATTCTGGCTCCGGGCGGCAGGCTGAGCCTGTGGTTAATTTTTCTTCCTGATGGGAAAATAGAGTGACGTGTGCCTGTCCCAACACCTAGAGCTAGTCTCTCATTGGTTCCCCCTCTTCCCGTTCATCCTCAGTACAAATTGCAACCTGTACGGAACAGGAGGTTAAAGGTGCTGATTCTCCAAGGAGGGAGATTGCTAGTAAAGCGGCTGGAATGGCGAACCGGAGCACAAGGAGATGAGAAATGAGGTGCGTTTTAGAAACCTTTCCCGATCACACGGTGTACCATCTTCTGGGTTTCTCATGCATGTTTTCGATGTAGGAAGATGCCCTTGAACCTGGAGATTTGGGACCTATGGGATGGGTACCACGCTGTATTATTTTACAGGGTCTGCGTTAGCTCACCCAACCTCACCAAACCTCTCAGCCCCAAGAGTGTCCACCCTTATGGCTCAGTCAGCTGTGGGTCTAGATATGGTCAATCCAGGTGGCATCGCAGCCCCTGAACGAATTTTGTAAGAATTTCTCTTTCACTGTCTTTGTTTCACGGGTTTCTAAAAGTAATTGATTTTTATAATGGGGTTTAGCTGCTTTGCACTGCTGTGTTTATGCCGCTTTACACCCACTTGACTCACTTACAGAGAGATAGCAATACATAGGTTTTAAGATTCTTACTAGTCAAATATATTCTTGGGCGGTGACTAGGGGGTGTTGAGTCCAGTTCACTGAGCAAGGAGTAGGTCTTGTGTATTACATATTGGGTTTATGGAACGGTATCTGAGCTAATTTGAAACCCTTGTTTTATGCATCACCCCACCTCACCTTTCCCGTTAAGCAGCCATAGTGTGTTTTCTAAACGTGCGACTCTGTTCTGTTTTGTAATTCAGTTCAAGGGTAGCCGTTTTTACATTCCCTCTATAAGTGATATCTTATGATAAGTGTCTTTTTCTGTGTGACTTATTTCACTTAGAATCGTTGTACCTAAATCCACTCATCATGCTGCTCCTAGCCTTAGGACGTTGATTTCTTGGCTGAGTGATATTCCATTGTACATAAGGACCACAACTTCTTTATCCATTCTTCTCTTTCCTGGGATGTTTCAGGTGTAACGAAGTGGAGGTTCTTGTCAACAGAGCAGCCCTAAACTTTGGGGTGCCTGTGTCTTGCTGATTTTTAGTTTTCCCAATTTATACGCCCATGAGTGGAAGTGCCCTATGCTCTGTAAGCTGAGTTTTTTAGATGTTTCAGGACACACCGTACACTTCTCCAGAGTGGCTGTTGGCCATTTACAGCCCGCCCATCAGCGTAGCAAGGCTCCCATTTCTCCATGGCCTGTCCTGCATTTCTGGTTTTGACACTTTATTCAGCATGGCCCTTTTGACCGATGGGAAGCGAGACTTCTTTGTAGCGCTGATTTGCCTTTCCAGGTTGCTTGGTTGGCCAAAAAGGGCGTATGCGTTTTTTCCTGAATATATTCAGGAAAAAACGCATACGCCCTTTTTGGCCAAGGGCATCATTGTCGAGGTTTTGCCGCTTTTCCTGTGCTTTAAAGGCGATTCGAATCTACCTCCTGAAATCGGTTTCCTGCAATTCTGCATTGCTTTCAAATCCTCTTCGTTGCCTTCCCTCAATATATTTGTGGACGAGAGTTATCATTTCTAACTGTGCAGGTCTGTGAATTGCAGTGCCCCTGAGCTCCACTTCTCAACTCGCTTTCTTGGGAGCTGGCCGCAAAAGCGCAGGATTGCTTCAGGCCCTATTCTGGCTCCGGGCGGCAGGCTGAGCCTGTGGTTAATTCTTCTTCCTGATGGGAAAATAGAGTGACCTGTGCCTGTCCCAACACCTAGAGCTAGTCTCTCATTGGTTCCCCCTCTTCCCGTTCATCCTCAGGACAGATTGCAACCTGTAAGGAACAGGAGGTTAAAGGTGCTGATTCTCCAAGGAGGGAGATTGCTAGTAAAGTGGCTGGAATGGCGAACCGGAGCACAAGGAGATGAGAAATGAGGTGCGTTTTAGAAACCTTTCCCTATCACACGGTGTACCATCTTTTGGGTTTCTCATGCATGTTTTCGATGTAGGAAGATGCCCTTGAACCTGGAGATTTGGGACCCATGGGATGGGTACCACGCTGTATTATTTTACAGGGTCTGCGTTAGCTCACCCAACCTCACCAAACCTCTCAGCCCCAAGAGTGTCCACCCTTATGGCTCAGTCAGCTGTGGGTCTAGATATGGTCAATCCAGGTGGCATCGCAGCCCCTGAACGAATTTTGTAAGAATTTCTCTTTCACTGTCTTTGTTTCACGGGTTTTTAAAAGTAATTGATTTTTATAATGGGGTTTAGCTGCTTTGCACTGCTGTGTTTATGCCGCTTTACACCCACTTGACTCACTTACAGAGAGATAGCAATACATAGGTTTTAAGATTCTTACTAGTCAAATATGTTCTTGGGCGGTGAATAGGGGGTGTTGAGTCCAGTTCACTGAGCAAGGAGTAGGTCTTGTCTATTACATATTGGGTTTATGGAACGGTATCTGAGCTAATTTGAAACCCTTGTTTTATGCATCAACCCACCTCACCTTTCCCGTTAAGCAGACATAGTGTGTTTTCTAAACGTGCGACTCTGTTCTGTTTTGTAATTCAGTTCAAGGGTAGCGGTTTTTACATTCCCTCTATAAGTGATATCTTATGATAAGTGTCTTTTTCTGTGTGACTTATTTCACTTAGAATCGTTGTACCTAAATCCACTCATCATGCTGCTCCTAGCCTTAGGACGTTGATTTCATGGCTGAGTGATATTCCATTGTACATAAGGACCACAACTTCTTTATCCATTCTTCTCTTTCCTGGGATGTTTCAGGTGTAACGAAGTGGAGGTTCTTGTCAACAGAGCAGCCCTAAACTTTGGGGTGCCTGTGTCTTGCTGATTTTTAGTTTTCCCAATTTATACACCCATGAGTGGAAGTGCCCTATGCTCTGTAAGCTGAGTTTTTTAGATGTTTCAGGACACACCGTACACTTCTCCAGAGTGGCTGTTGGCCATTTACAGCCCGCCCATCAGCGTAGCAAGGCTCCCATTTCTCCATGGCCTGTCCTGCATTTCTGGTTTTGACACTTTATTCAGCATGGCCCTTTTGACCGATGGGAAGCGAGACTTCTTTGTAGCACTGATTTGCCTTTCCAGGTTGCGTGGTTGGCCAAAAAGGGCGTATGCGTTTTTTCCTGAATATATTCAGGAAAAAATGCATACGCCCTTTTTGGCCAAGGGCATCATTGTCGAGGTTTTGCCGCTTTTCCTGTGCTTTAAAGGCGATTCGAATCTACCTCCTGAAATCTGTTTCCTGCAATTCTGCCTTGCTTTCAAATCCTCTTCGTTGCCTTCCCTCAATATATTTGTGGACGAGAGTTATCATTTCTAACTCTGCAGGTCTGTGAATTGCAGTGCCCCTGAGCTCCATTTCTCAACTCGCTTTCTTGGGAGCTGGCCGCAAAAGCGCAGGATTGCTTCAGGCCCTATTCTGGCTCCGGGCGGCAGGCTGAGCCTGTGGTTAATTCTTCTTCCTGATGGGAAAATAGAGTGACCTGTGCCTGTCCCAACACCTAGAGCTAGTCTCTCATTGGTTCCCCCTCTTCCCGTTCATCCTCAGGACAGATTGCAACCTGTAAGGAACAGGAGGTTAAAGGTGCTGATTCTCCAAGGAGGGAGATTGCTAGTAAAGTGGCTGGAATGGCGAACAGGAGCACAAGGAGATGAGAAATGAGGTGCGTTTTAGAAACCTTTCCCTATCACACGGTGTACCATCTTTTGGGTTTCTCATGCATGTTTTCGATGTAGGAAGATGCCCTTGAACCTGGAGATTTGGGACCCATGGGATGGGTACCACGCTGTATTATTTTACAGGGTCTGCGTTAGCTCACCCAACCTCACCAAACCTCTCAGCCCCAAGAGTGTCCACCCTTATGGCTCAGTCAGCTGTGCGTCTAGATATGGTCAATCCAGGTGGCATCGCAGCCCCTGAACGAATTTTGTAAGAATTTCTCTTTCACTGTCTTTGTTTCACGGGTTTTTAAAAGTAATTGATTTTTATAATGGGGTTTAGCTGCTTTACACTGCTGTGTTTATGCCGCTTTACACCCACTTGACTCACTTACAGAGAGATAGCAATACATAGGTTTTAAGATTCTTACTAGTCAGATATATTCTTGGGCGGTGAATAGGGGGTGTTGAGTCCAGTTCACTGAGCAAGGAGTAGGTCTTGTCTATTACATATTGGGTTTATGGAATGGTATCTGAGCTAATTTGAAACCCTTGTTTTATGCATCACCCCACCTCACCTTTCCCGTTAAGCAGCCATAGTGTGTTTTCTAAACGTGCGACTCTGTTCTGTTTTGTAATTCAGTTCAAGGGTAGCGGTTTTTACATTCCCTCTATAAGTGATATCTTATGATAAGTGTCTTTTTCTGTGTGACTTATTTCACTTAGAATCGTCGTACCTAAATCCACTCATCATGCTGCTCGTAGCCTTAGGACGTTGATTTCATGGCTGAGTGATATTCCATTGTACATAAGGACCACAACTTCTTTATCCATTCTTCTCTTTCCTGGGATGTTTCAGGTGTAACGAAGTGGAGGTTCTTGTCAACAGAGCAGCCCTAAACTTTGGGGTGCCTGTGTCTTGCTGATTTTTAGTTTTCCCAATTTATACGCCCATGAGTGGAAGTGCCCTATGCTCTGTAAGCTGAGTTTTTTAGATGTTTCAGGACACACCGTACACTTCTCCAGAGTGGCTGTTGGCCATTTACAGCCCGCCCATCAGCGTAGCAAGGCTCCCATTTCTCCATGGCCTGTCCTGCATTTCTGGTTTTGACACTTTATTCAGCATGGCCCTTTTGACCGATGGGAAGCGAGACTTCTTTGTAGCGCTGATTTGCCTTTCCAGGTTGCTTGGTTGGCCAAAAAGGGCGTATGCGTTTTTTCCTGAATATATTCAGGAAAAAACGCATACGCCCTTTTTGGCCAAGGGCATCATAGTCGAGGTTTTGCTGCTTTTCCTGTGCTTTAAAGGCGATTCGAATCTACCTCCTGAAATCGGTTTCCTGCAATTCTGCCTTGCTTTCAAATTCTCTTCGTTGCCTTCCCTCAATATATTTGTGGACGAGAGTTATCATTTCTAACTCTGCAGGTCTGTGAATTGCAGTGCCCCTGAGCTCCATTTCTCAACTCGCTTTCTTGGGAGCTGGCCGCAAAAGCGCAGGATTGCTTCAGGCCCTATTCTGGCTCCGGGCGCCAGGCTGAGCCTGTGGTTAATTTTTCTTCCTGATGGGAAAATAGAGTGACGTGTGCCTGTCCCAACACCTAGAGCTAGTCTCTCATTGGTTCCCCCTCTTCCCGTTCATCCTCAGGACAAATTGCAGCCTGTACGGAACAGGAGGTTAAAGGTGCTGATTCTCCAAGGAGGGAGATTGCTAGTAAAGCGGCTGGAATGGCGAACCGGAGCACAAGGAGATGAGAAATGAGGTGCGTTTTAGAAACCTTTCCCGATCACACGGTGTACCATCTTCTGGGTTTCTCATGCATGTTTTCGATGTAGGAAGATGCCCTTGAACCTGGAGATTTGGGACCCATGGCATGGGTACCACGCCGTACTACTTTAAAGGGTCTGTGTTAGCTCACCCAACCTCACCAAAACTCTCAGCCCCAAGAGTGTCCACCCTTATGGCTCAGTCAGCTGTGGGTCTAGATATGGTCAATCCAGGTGGCATCGCAGCCCCTGAACGAATTTTGTAAGAATTTCTCTTTCACTGTCTTTGTTTCACGGGTTTTTAAAAGTAATTGATTTTTATAATGGGGTTTAGCTGCTTTGCACTGCTGTGTTTATGCCGCTTTACACCCACTTGACTCACTTACAGAGAGATATCAATACATAGGTTTTAAGATTCTTACTAGTCAGATATATTCTTGGGCGGTGAATAGGGGGTGTTGAGTCCAGTTCACTGAGCAAGGAGTAGGTCTTGTGTATTACATATTGGGTTTATGGAACGGTATCTGAGCTAATTTGAAACCCTTGTTTTATGCATCACCCCACCTCACCTTTCCCGTTAAGCAGCCATAGTGTGTTTTCTAAACGTGCGACTCTGTTCTGTTTTGTAATTCAGTTCAAGGGTAGCGGTTTTTACATTCCCTCTATAAGTGATATCTTATGATAAGTGTCTTTTTCTGTGTGACTTATTTCACTTAGAATCGTCGTACCTAAATCCACTCATCATGCTGCTCCTAGCCTTAGGACGTTGATTTCATGGCTGAGTGATATTCCATTGAACATAAGGACTACAACTTCTTTATCCATTCTTCTCTTTCCTGGGATGTTTCAGGTGTAACGAAGTGGAGGTTCTTGTCAACAGAGCAGCCCTAAACTTTGGGGTGCCTGTGTCTTGCTGATTTTTAGTTTTCCCAATTTATACGCCCATGAGTGGAAGTGCCCTATGCTCTGTAAGCTGAGTTTTTTCGATGTTTCAGGACACACCGTACACTTCTCCAGAGTGGCTGTTGGCAATTTACAGCCCGCCCATCAGCGTAGCAAGGCTCCCATTTCTCCATGGCCTGTCCTGCATTTCTGGTTTTGACACTTTTTTCAGCATGGCCCTTTTGACCGATGGGAAGCGAGACTTCTTTGTAGCGCTGATTTGCCTTTCCAGGTTGCTTGGTTGGCCAAAAAGGGCGTATGCGTTTTTTCCTGAATATATTCAGGAAAAAACGCATACGCCCTTTTTGGCCAAGGGCATCATAGTCGAGGTTTTGCCGCTTTTCCTGTGCTTTAAAGGCGATTCGAATCTACCTCCTGAAATCGGTTTCCTGCAATTCTGCCTTGCTTTCAAATTCTCTTCGTTGCCTTCCCTCAATATATTTGTGGACGAGAGTTATCATTTCTAACTGTGCAGGTCTGTGAATTGCAGTGCCCCTGAGCTCCATTTCTCAACTCGCTTTCTTGGGAGCTGGCCGCAAAAGCGCAGGATTGCTTCAGGCCCTATTCTGGCTCCGGGCGGCAGGCTGAGCCTGTGGTTAATTTTTCTTCCTGATGGGAAAATAGAGTGACGTGTGCCTGTCCCAACACCTAGAGCTAGTCTCTCATTGGTTCCCCCTCTTCCCGTTCATCCTCAGTACAAATTGCAACCTGTACGGAACAGGAGGTTAAAGGTGCTGATTCTCCAAGGAGGGAGATTGCTAGTAAAGCGGCTGGAATGGCGAACCGGAGCACAAGGAGATGAGAAATGAGGTGCGTTTTAGAAACCTTTCCCGATCACACGGTGTACCATCTTCTGGGTTTCTCATGCATGTTTTCGATGTAGGAAGATGCCCTTGAACCTGGAGATTTGGGACCTATGGGATGGGTACCACGATGTATTATTTTACAGGGTCTGCGTTAGCTCACCCAACCTCACCAAACCTCTCAGCCCCAAGAGTGTCCACCCTTATGGCTCAGTCAGCTGTGGGTCTAGATATGGTCAATCCAGGTGGCATCGCAGCCCCTGAACGAATTTTGTAAGAATTTCTCTTTCACTGTCTTTGTTTCACGGGTTTCTAAAAGTAATTGATTTTTATAATGGGGTTTAGCTGCTTTGCACTGCTGTGTTTATGCCGCTTTACACCCACTTGACTCACTTACAGAGAGATAGCAATACATAGGTTTTAAGATTCTTACTAGTCAAATATATTCTTGGGCGGTGAATAGGGGGTGTTGAGTCCAGTTCACTGAGCAAGGAGTAGGTCTTGTGTATTACATATTGGGTTTATGGAACGGTATCTGAGCTAATTTGAAACCCTTGTTTTATGCATCACCCCACCTCACCTTTCCCGTTAAGCAGCCATAGTGTGTTTTCTAAACGTGCGACTCTGTTCTGTTTTGTAATTCAGTTCAAGGGTAGCCGTTTTTACATTCCCTCTATAAGTGATATCTTATGATAAGTGTCTTTTTCTGTGTGACTTATTTCACTTAGAATCGTTGTACCTAAATCCACTCATCATGCTGCTCCTAGCCTTAGGACGTTGATTTCTTGGCTGAGTGATATTCCATTGTACATAAGGACCACAACTTCTTTATCCATTCTTCTCTTTCCTGGGATGTTTCAGGTGTAACGAAGTGGAGGTTCTTGTCAACAGAGCAGCCCTAAACTTTGGGGTGCCTGTGTCTTGCTGATTTTTAGTTTTCCCAATTTATACGCCCATGAGTGGAAGTGCCCTATGCTCTGTAAGCTGAGTTTTTTAGATGTTTCAGGACACACCGTACACTTCTCCAGAGTGGCTGTTGGCCATTTACAGCCCGCCCATCAGCATAGCAAGGCTCCCATTTCTCCATGGCCTGTCCTGCATTTCTGGTTTTGACACTTTATTCAGCATGGCCCTTTTGACCGATGGGAAGCGAGACTTCTTTGTAGCGCTGATTTGCCTTTCCAGGTTGCTTGGTTGGCCAAAAAGGGCGTATGCGTTTTTTCCTGAATATATTCAGGAAAAAACGCATACGCCCTTTTTGGCCAAGGGCATCATTGTCGAGGTTTTGCCGCTTTTCCTGTGCTTTAAAGGCGATTCGAATCTACCTCCTGAAATCGGTTTCCTGCAATTCTGCATTGCTTTCAAATCCTCTTCGTTGCCTTCCCTCAATATATTTGTGGACGAGAGTTATCATTTCTAACTGTGCAGGTCTGTGAATTGCAGTGCCCCTGAGCTCCACTTCTCAACTCGCTTTCTTGGGAGCTGGCCGCAAAAGCGCAGGATTGCTTCAGGCCCTATTCTGGCTCCGGGCGGCAGGCTGAACCTGTGGTTAATTCTTCTTCCTGATGGGAAAATAGAGTGACCTGTGCCTGTCCCAACACCTAGAGCTAGTCTCTCATTGGTTCCCCCTCTTCCCGTTCATCCTCAGGACAGATTGCAACCTGTAAGGAACAGGAGGTTAAAGGTGCTGATTCTCCAAGGAGGGAGATTGCTAGTAAAGTGGCTGGAATGGCGAACCGGAGCACAAGGAGATGAGAAATGAGGTGCGTTTTAGAAACCTTTCCCTATCACACGGTGTACCATCTTTTGGGTTTCTCATGCATGTTTTCGATGTAGGAAGATGCCCTTGAACCTGGAGATTTGGGACCCATGGGATGGGTACCACGCTGTATTATTTTACAGGGTCTGCGTTAGCTCACCCAACCTCACCAAACCTCTCAGCCCCAAGAGTGTCCACCCTTATGGCTCAGTCAGCTGTGGGTCTAGATATGGTCAATCCAGGTGGCATCGCAGCCCCTGAACGAATTTTGTAAGAATTTCTCTTTCACTGTCTTTGTTTCACGGGTTTTTAAAAGTAATTGATTTTTATAATGGGGTTTAGCTGCTTTGCACTGCTGTGTTTATGCCGCTTTACACCCACTTGACTCACTTACAGAGAGATAGCAATACATAGGTTTTAAGATTCTTACTAGTCAAATATGTTCTTGGGCGGTGAATAGGGGGTGTTGAGTCCAGTTCACTGAGCAAGGAGTAGGTCTTGTCTATTACATATTGGGTTTATGGAACGGTATCTGAGCTAATTTGAAACCCTTGTTTTATGCATCAACCCATCTCACCTTTCCCGTTAAGCAGACATAGTGTGTTTTCTAAACGTGCGACTCTGTTCTGTTTTGTAATTCAGTTCAAGGGTAGCGGTTTTTACATTCCCTCTATAAGTGATATCTTATGATAAGTGTCTTTTTCTGTGTGACTTATTTCACTTAGAATCGTTGTACCTAAATCCACTCATCATGCTGCTCCTAGCCTTAGGACGTTGATTTCATGGCTGAGTGATATTCCATTGTACATAAGGACCACAACTTCTTTATCCATTCTTCTCTTTCCTGGGATGTTTCAGGTGTAACGAAGTGGAGGTTCTTGTCAACAGAGCAGCCCTAAACTTTGGGGTGCCTGTGTCTTGCTGATTTTTAGTTTTCCCAATTTATACGCCCATGAGTGGAAGTGCCCTATGCTCTGTAAGCTGAGTTTTTTAGATGTTTCAGGACACACCGTACACTTCTCCAGAGTGGCTGTTGGCAATTTACAGCCCGCCCATCAGCGTAGCAAGGCTCCCATTTCTCCATGGCCTGTCCTGCATTTCTGGTTTTGACACTTTTTTCAGCATGGCCCTTTTGACCGATGGGAAGCGAGACTTCTTTGTAGCGCTGATTTGCCTTTCCAGGTTGCTTGGTTGGCCAAAAAGGGCGTATGCGTTTTTTCCTGAATATATTCAGGAAAAAACGCATACGCCCGTTTTGGCCAAGGGCATCATTGTCGAGGTTTTGCCGCTTTTCCTGTGCTTTAAAGGCGATTCGAATCTACCTCCTGAAATCTGTTTCCTGCAATTCTGCCTTGCTTTCAAATCCTCTTCGTTGCCTTCCCTCAATATATTTGTGGACGAGAGTTATCATTTCTAACTGTGCAGGTCTGTGAATTGCAGTGCCCCTGAGCTCCATTTCTCAACTCGCTTTCTTGGGAGCTGGCCGCAAAAGCGCAGGATTGCTTCAGGCCCTATTCTGGCTCCGGGCGGCAGGCTGAGCCTGTGGTTAATTCTTCTTCCTGATGGGAAAATAGAGTGACGTGTGCCTGTCCCAACACCTAGAGCTAGTCTCTCATTGGTTCCCCCTCTTCCCGTTCATCCTCAGGACAGATTGCAACCTGTAAGGAACAGGAGGTTAAAGGTGCTGATTCTCCAAGGAGGGAGATTGCTAGTAAAGTGGCTGGAATGGCGAACAGGAGCACAAGGAGATGAGAAATGAGGTGCGTTTTAGAAACCTTTCCCTATCACACGGTGTACCATCTTTTGGGTTTCTCATGCATGTTTTCGATGTAGGAAGATGCCCTTGAACCTGGAGATTTGGGACCCATGGGATGGGTACCACGCTGTATTATTTTACAGGGTCTGCGTTAGCTCACCCAACCTCACCAAACCTCTCAGCCCCAAGAGTGTCCACCCTTATGGCTCAGTCAGCTGTGGGTCTAGATATGGTCAATCCAGGTGGCATCGCAGCCCCTGAACGAATTTTGTAAGAATTTCTCTTTCACTGTCTTTGTTTCACGGGTTTTTAAAAGTAATTGATTTTTATAATGGGGTTTAGCTGCTTTGCACTGCTGTGTTTATGCCGCTTTACACCCACTTGACTCACTTACAGAGAGATATCAATACATAGGTTTTAAGATTCTTACTAGTCAGATATATTCTTGGGCGGTGAATAGGGGGTGTTGAGTCCAGTTCACTGAGCAAGGAGTAGGTCTTGTGTATTACATATTGGGTTTATGGAACGGTATCTGAGCTAATTTGAAACCCTTGTTTTATGCATCACCCCACCTCACCTTTCCCGTTAAGCAGCCATAGTGTGTTTTCTAAACGTGCGACTCTGTTCTGTTTTGTAATTCAGTTCAAGGGTAGCGGTTTTTACATTCCCTCTATAAGTGATATCTTATGATAAGTGTCTTTTTCTGTGTGACTTATTTCACTTAGAATCGTCGTACCTAAATCCACTCATCATGCTGCTCCTAGCCTTAGGACGTTGATTTCATGGCTGAGTGATATTCCATTGAACATAAGGACTACAACTTCTTTATCCATTCTTCTCTTTCCTGGGATGTTTCAGGTGTAACGAAGTGGAGGTTCTTGTCAACAGAGCAGCCCTAAACTTTGGGGTGCCTGTGTCTTGCTGATTTTTAGTTTTCCCAATTTATACGCCCATGAGTGGAAGTGCCCTATGCTCTCTAAGCTGAGTTTTTTCGATGTTTCAGGACACACCGTACACTTCTCCAGAGTGGCTGTTGGCAATTTACAGCCCGCCCATCAGCGTAGCAAGGCTCCCATTTCTCCATGGCCTGTCCTGCATTTCTGGTTTTGACACTTTTTTCAGCATGGCCCTTTTGACCGATGGGAAGCGAGACTTCTTTGTAGCGCTGATTTGACTTTCCAGGTTGCTTGGTTGGCCAAAAAGGGCGTATGCGTTTTTTCCTGAATATATTCAGGAAAAAACGCATACGCCCTTTTTGGCCAAGGGCATCATAGTCGAGGTTTTGCCGCTTTTCCTGTGCTTTAAAGGCGATTCGAATCTACCTCCTGAAATCGGTTTCCTGCAATTCTGCCTTGCTTTCAAATTCTCTTCGTTGCCTTCCCTCAATATATTTGTGGACAAGAGTTATCATTTCTAACTGTGCAGGTCTGTGAATTGCAGTGCCCCTGAGCTCCATTTCTCAACTCGCTTTCTTGGGAGCTGGCCGCAAAAGCGCAGGATTGCTTCAGGCCCTATTCTGGCTCCGGGCGGCAGGCTGAGCCTGTGGTTAATTTTTCTTCCTGATGGGAAAATAGAGTGACGTGTGCCTGTCCCAACACCTAGAGCTAGTCTCTCATTGGTTCCCCCTCTTCCCGTTCATCCTCAGTACAAATTGCAACCTGTACGGAACAGGAGGTTAAAGGTGCTGATTCTCCAAGGAGGGAGATTGCTAGTAAAGCGGCTGGAATGGCGAACCGGAGCACAAGGAGATGAGAAATGAGGTGCGTTTTAGAAACCTTTCCCGATCACACGGTGTACCATCTTCTGGGTTTCTCATGCATGTTTTCGATGTAGGAAGATGCCCTTGAACCTGGAGATTTGGGACCTATGGGATGGGTACCACGATGTATTATTTTACAGGGTCTGCGTTAGCTCACCCAACCTCACCAAACCTCTCAGCCCCAAGAGTGTCCACCCTTATGGCTCAGTCAGCTGTGGGTCTAGATATGGTCAATCCAGGTGGCATCGCAGCCCCTGAACGAATTTTGTAAGAATTTCTCTTTCACTGTCTTTGTTTCACGGGTTTCTAAAAGTAATTGATTTTTATAATGGGGTTTAGCTGCTTTGCACTGCTGTGTTTATGCCGCTTTACACCCACTTGACTCACTTACAGAGAGATAGCAATACATAGGTTTTAAGATTCTTACTAGTCAAATATATTCTTGGGCGGTGACTAGGGGGTGTTGAGTCCAGTTCACTGAGCAAGGAGTAGGTCTTGTGTATTACATATTGGGTTTATGGAACGGTATCTGAGCTAATTTGAAACCCTTGTTTTATGCATCACCCCACCTCACCTTTCCCGTTAAGCAGCCATAGTGTGTTTTCTAAACGTGCGACTCTGTTCTGTTTTGTAATTCAGTTCAAGGGTAGCCGTTTTTACATTCCCTCTATAAGTGATATCTTATGATAAGTGTCTTTTTCTGTGTGACTTATTTCACTTAGAATCGTTGTACCTAAATCCACTCATCATGCTGCTCCTAGCCTTAGGACGTTGATTTCTTGGCTGAGTGATATTCCATTGTACATAAGGACCACAACTTCTTTATCCATTCTTCTCTTTCCTGGGATGTTTCAGGTGTAACGAAGTGGAGGTTCTTGTCAACAGAGCAGCCCTAAACTTTGGGGTGCCTGTGTCTTGCTGATTTTTAGTTTTCCCAATTTATACGCCCATGAGTGGAAGTGCCCTATGCTCTGTAAGCTGAGTTTTTTAGATGTTTCAGGACACACCGTACACTTCTCCAGAGTGGCTGTTGGCCATTTACAGCCCGCCCATCAGCGTAGCAAGGCTCCCATTTCTCCATGGCCTGTCCTGCATTTCTGGTTTTGACACTTTATTCAGCATGGCCCTTTTGACCGATGGGAAGCGAGACTTCTTTGTAGCGCTGATTTGCCTTTCCAGGTTGCTTGGTTGGCCAAAAAGGGCGTATGCGTTTTTTCCTGAATATATTCAGGAAAAAACGCATACGCCCTTTTTGGCCAAGGGCATCATTGTCGAGGTTTTGCCGCTTTTCCTGTGCTTTAAAGGCGATTCGAATCTACCTCCTGAAATCGGTTTCCTGCAATTCTGCATTGCTTTCAAATCCTCTTCGTTGCCTTCCCTCAATATATTTGTGGACGAGAGTTATCATTTCTAACTGTGCAGGTCTGTGAATTGCAGTGCCCCTGAGCTCCATTTCTCAACTCGCTTTCTTGGGAGCTGGCCGCAAAAGCGCAGGATTGCTTCAGGCCCTATTCTGGCTCCGGGCGGCAGGCTGAGCCTGTGGTTAATTCTTCTTCCTGATGGGAAAATAGAGTGACCTGTGCCTGTCCCAACACCTAGAGCTAGTCTCTCATTGGTTCCCCCTCTTCCCGTTCATCCTCAGGACAGATTGCAACCTGTAAGGAACAGGAGGTTAAAGGTGCTGATTCTCCAAGGAGGGAGATTGCTAGTAAAGTGGCTGGAATGGCGAACCGGAGCACAAGGAGATGAGAAATGAGTTGCGTTTTAGAAACCTTTCCCGATCACACGGTGTACCATCTTCTGGGTTTCTCATGCATGTTTTCGATGTAGGAAGATGCCCTTGAACCTGGAGATTTGGGACCCATGGGATGGGTACCACGCTGTATTATTTTACAGGGTCTGCGTTAGCTCACCCCACCTCACCAAACCTCTCAGCCCCAAGAGTGTCCACCCTTATGGCTCAGTCAGCTGTGGGTCTAGATATGGTCAATCCAGGTGGCATCGCAGCCCCTGAACGAATTTTGTAAGAATTTCTCTTTCACTGTCTTTGTTTCACGGGTTTCTAAAAGTAATTGATTTTTATAATGGGGTTTAGCTGCTTTGCACTGCTGTGTTTATGCCGCTTTACACCCACTTGACTCACTTACAGAGAGATAGCAATACATAGGTTTTAAGATTCTTACTAGTCAAATATATTCTTGGGCGGTGACTAGGGGGTGTTGAGTCCAGTTCACTGAGCAAGGAGTAGGTCTTGTGTATTACATATTGGGTTTATGGAACGGTATCTGAGCTAATTTGAAACCCTTGTTTTATGCATCACCCCACCTCACCTTTCCCGTTAAGCAGCCATAGTGTGTTTTCTAAACGTGCGACTCTGTTCTGTTTTGTAATTCAGTTCAAGGGTAGCCGTTTTTACATTCCCTCTATAAGTGATATCTTATGATAAGTGTCTTTTTCTGTGTGACTTATTTCACTTAGAATCGTTGTACCTAAATCCACTCATCATGCTGCTCCTAGCCTTAGGACGTTGATTTCTTGGCTGAGTGATATTCCATTGTACATAAGGACCACAACTTCTTTATCCATTCTTCTCTTTCCTGGGATGTTTCAGGTGTAACGAAGTGGAGGTTCTTGTCAACAGAGCAGCCCTAAACTTTGGGGTGCCTGTGTCTTGCTGATTTTTAGTTTTCCCAATTTATACGCCCATGAGTGGAAGTGCCCTATGCTCTGTAAGCTGAGTTTTTTAGATGTTTCAGGACACACCGTACACTTCTCCAGAGTGGCTGTTGGCCATTTACAGCCCGCCCATCAGCGTAGCAAGGCTCCCATTTCTCCATGGCCTGTCCTGCATTTCTGGTTTTGACACTTTATTCAGCATGGCCCTTTTGACCGATGGGAAGCGAGACTTCTTTGTAGCGCTGATTTGCCTTTCCAGGTTGCTTGGTTGGCCAAAAAGGGCGTATGCGTTTTTTCCTGAATATATTCAGGAAAAAACGCATACGCCCTTTTTGGCCAAGGGCATCATTGTCGAGGTTTTGCCGCTTTTCCTGTGCTTTAAAGGCGATTCGAATCTACCTCCTGAAATCGGTTTCCTGCAATTCTGCATTGCTTTCAAATCCTCTTCGTTGCCTTCCCTCAATATATTTGTGGACGAGAGTTATCATTTCTAACTGTGCAGGTCTGTGAATTGCAGTGCCCCTGAGCTCCACTTCTCAACTCGCTTTCTTGGGAGCTGGCCGCAAAAGCGCAGGATTGCTTCAGGCCCTATTCTGGCTCCGGGCGGCAGGCTGAGCCTGTGGTTAATTCTTCTTCCTGATGGGAAAATAGAGTGACCTGTGCCTGTCCCAACACCTAGAGCTAGTCTCTCATTGGTTCCCCCTCTTCCCGTTCATCCTCAGGACAGATTGCAACCTGTAAGGAACAGGAGGTTAAAGGTGCTGATTCTCCAAGGAGGGAGATTGCTAGTAAAGTGGCTGGAATGGCGAACCGGAGCACAAGGAGATGAGAAATGAGGTGCGTTTTAGAAACCTTTCCCTATCACACGGTGTACCATCTTTTGGGTTTCTCATGCATGTTTTCGATGTAGGAAGATGCCCTTGAACCTGGAGATTTGGGACCCATGGGATGGGTACCACGCTGTATTATTTTACAGGGTCTGCGTTAGCTCACCCAACCTCACCAAACCTCTCAGCCCCAAGAGTGTCCACCCTTATGGCTCAGTCAGCTGTGGGTCTAGATATGGTCAATCCAGGTGGCATCGCAGCCCCTGAACGAATTTTGTAAGAATTTCTCTTTCACTGTCTTTGTTTCACGGGTTTTTAAAAGTAATTGATTTTTATAATGGGGTTTAGCTGCTTTGCACTGCTGTGTTTATGCCGCTTTACACCCACTTGACTCACTTACAGAGAGATAGCAATACATAGGTTTTAAGATTCTTACTAGTCAAATATGTTCTTGGGCGGTGAATAGGGGGTGTTGAGTCCAGTTCACTGAGCAAGGAGTAGGTCTTGTCTATTACATATTGGGTTTATGGAACGGTATCTGAGCTAATTTGAAACCCTTGTTTTATGCATCAACCCACCTCACCTTTCCCGTTAAGCAGACATAGTGTGTTTTCTAAACGTGCGACTCTGTTCTGTTTTGTAATTCAGTTCAAGGGTAGCGGTTTTTACATTCCCTCTATAAGTGATATCTTATGATAAGTGTCTTTTTCTGTGTGACTTATTTCACTTAGAATCGTTGTACCTAAATCCACTCATCATGCTGCTCCTAGCCTTAGGACGTTGATTTCATGGCTGAGTGATATTCCATTGTACATAAGGACCACAACTTCTTTATCCATTCTTCTCTTTCCTGGGATGTTTCAGGTGTAACGAAGTGGAGGTTCTTGTCAACAGAGCAGCCCTAAACTTTGGGGTGCCTGTGTCTTGCTGATTTTTAGTTTTCCCAATTTATACGCCCATGAGTGGAAGTGCCCTATGCTCTGTAAGCTGAGTTTTTTAGATGTTTCAGGACACACCGTACACTTCTCCAGAGTGGCTGTTGGCCATTTACAGCCCGCCCATCAGCGTAGCAAGGCTCCCATTTCTCCATGGCCTGTCCTGCATTTCTGGTTTTGACACTTTATTCAGCATGGCCCTTTTGACCGATGGGAAGCGAGACTTCTTTGTAGCGCTGATTTGCCTTTCCAGGTTGCTTGGTTGGCCAAAAAGGGCGTATGCGTTTTTTCCTGAATATATTCAGGAAAAAACGCATACGCCCTTTTTGGCCAAGGGCATCATTGTCGAGGTTTTGCCGCTTTTCCTGTGCTTTAAAGGCGATTCGAATCTACCTCCTGAAATCTGTTTCCTGCAATTCTGCCTTGCTTTCAAATCCTCTTCGTTGCCTTCCCTCAATATATTTGTGGACGAGAGTTATCATTTCTAACTGTGCAGGTCTGTGAATTGCAGTGCCCCTGAGCTCCATTTCTCAACTCGCTTTCTTGGGAGCTGGCCGCAAAAGCGCAGGATTGCTTCAGGCCCTATTCTGGCTCCGGGTGGCAGGCTGAGCCTGTGGTTAATTCTTCTTCCTGATGGGAAAATAGAGTGACGTGTGCCTGTCCCAACACCTAGAGCTAGTCTCTCATTGGTTCCCCCTCTTCCCGTTCATCCTCAGGACAGATTGCAACCTGTAAGGAACAGGAGGTTAAAGGTGCTGATTCTCCAAGGAGGGAGATTGCTAGTAAAGTGGCTGGAATGGCGAACAGGAGCACAAGGAGATGAGAAATGAGGTGCGTTTTAGAAACCTTTCCCTATCACACGGTGTACCATCTTTTGGGTTTCTCATGCATGTTTTCGATGTAGGAAGATGCCCTTGAACCTGGAGATTTGGGACCCATGGGATGGGTACCACGCTGTATTATTTTACAGGGTCTGCGTTAGCTCACCCAACCTCACCAAACCTCTCAGCCCCAAGAGTGTCCACCCTTATGGCTCAGTCAGCTGTGGGTCTAGATATGGTCAATCCAGGTGGCATCGCAGCCCCTGAACGAATTTTGTAAGAATTTCTCTTTCACTGTCTTTGTTTCACGGGTTTTTAAAAGTAATTGATTTTTATAATGGGGTTTAGCTGCTTTACACTGCTGTGTTTATGCCGCTTTACACCCACTTGACTCACTTACAGAGAGATAGCAATACATAGGTTTTAAGATTCTTACTAGTCAGATATATTCTTGGGCGGTGAATAGGGGGTGTTGAGTCCAGTTCACTGAGCAAGGAGTAGGTCTTGTCTATTACATATTGGGTTTATGGAATGGTATCTGAGCTAATTTGAAACCCTTGTTTTATGCATCACCCCACCTCACCTTTCCCGTTAAGCAGCCATAGTGTGTTTTCTAAACGTGCGACTCTGTTCTGTTTTGTAATTCAGTTCAAGGGTAGCGGTTTTTACATTCCCTCTATAAGTGATATCTTATGATAAGTGTCTTTTTCTGTGTGACTTATTTCACTTAGAATCGTCGTACCTAAATCCACTCATCATGCTGCTCGTAGCCTTAGGACGTTGATTTCATGGCTGAGTGATATTCCATTGTACATAAGGACCACAACTTCTTTATCCATTCTTCTCTTTCCTGGGATGTTTCAGGTGTAACGAAGTGGAGGTTCTTGTCAACAGAGCAGCCCTAAACTTTGGGGTGCCTGTGTCTTGCTGATTTTTAGTTTTCCCAATTTATACGCCCATGAGTGGAAGTGCCCTATGCTCTCTAAGCTGAGTTTTTTAGATGTTTCAGGACACACCATACACTTCTCCAGAGTGGCTGTTTGCAATTTACAGCCCGCCCATCAGCGTAGCAAGGCTCCCATTTCTCCATGGCCTGTCCTGCATTTCTGGTTTTGACACTTTATTCAGCATGGCCCTTTTGACCGATGGGAAGCGAGACTTCTTTGTAGCGCTGATTTGCCTTTGCAGGTTGCTTGGTTGGCCAAAAAGGGCGTATGCGTTTTTTCCTGAATATATTCAGGAAAAAACGCATACGCCCTTTTTGGCCAAGGGCATCATTGTCGAGGTTTTGCCGCTTTTCCTGTGCTTTAAAGGCGATTCGAATCTACCTCCTGAAATCTGTTTCCTGCAATTCTGCCTTGCTTTCAAATCCTCTTCGTTGCCTTCCCTCAATATATTTGTGGACGAGAGTTATCATTTCTAACTGTGCAGGTCTGTGAATTGCAGTGCCCCTGAGCTCCACTTCTCAACTCGCTTTCTTGGGAGCTGGCCGCAAAAGCGCAGGATTGCTTCAGGCCCTATTCTGGCTCCGGGCGGCAGGCTGAGCCTGTGGTTAATTCTTCTTCCTGATGGGAAAATAGAGTGACCTGTGCCTGTCCCAACACCTAGAGCTAGTCTCTCATTGGTTCCCCCTCTTCCGGTTCATCCTCAGGACAGATTGCAACCTGTAAGGAACAGGAGGTTAAAGGTGCTGATTCTCCAAGGAGGGAGATTGCTAGTAAAGTGGCTGGAATGGCGAACCGGAGCCCAAGGAGATGAGAAATGAGGTGCGTTTTAGAAACCTTTCCCTATCACACGGTGTACCATCTTTTGGGTTTCTCATGCATGTTTTCGATGTAGGAAGATGCCCTTGAACCTGGAGATTTGGGACCCATGGGATGGGTACCACGCTGTATTATTTTACAGGGTCTGCGTTAGCTCACCCAACCTCACCAAACCTCTCAGCCCCAAGAGTGTCCACCCTTATGGCTCAGTCAGCTGTGGGTCTAGATATGGTCAATCCAGGTGGCATCGCAGCCCCTGAACGAATTTTGTAAGAATTTCTCTTTCACTGTCTTTGTTTCACGGGTTTTTAAAAGTAATTGATTTTTATAATGGGGTTTAGCTGCTTTGCACTGCTGTGTTTATGCCGCTTTACACCCACTTGACTCACTTACAGAGAGATAGCAATACATAGGTTTTAAGATTCTTACTAGTCAGATATATTCTTGGGCGGTGAATAGGGGGTGTTGAGTCCAGTAAACTGAGCAAGGAGTAGGTCTTGTCTATTACATATTGGGTTTATGGAACGGTATCTGAGCTAATTTGAAACCCTTGTTTTATGCATCACCCCACCTCACCTTTCCCGTTAAGCAGCCATAGTGTGTTTTCTAAACGTGCGACTCTGTTCTGTTTTGTAATTCAGTTCAAGGGTAGCGGTTTTTACATTAGCCTCTATAAGTGATATCTTATGATAAGTGTCTTTTTCTGTGTGACTTATTTCACTTAGAATCGTTGTACCTATATCCACTCATCATGCTGCTCCTAGCCTTATGACGTTGATTTCATGGCTGAGTGATATTCCATTGTACATAAGGACCACAACTTCTTTATCCATTCTTCTCTTTCCTTGGATGTTTCAGGTGTAATGAAGTGGAGGTTCTTGTCAACAGAGCAGCCCTAAACTTTGGGGTGCCTGTGTCTTGCTGATTTTTAGTTTTCCCAATTTATACGCCCATGAGTGGAACTGCCCTATGCTCTCTAAGCTGAGTTTTTTAGATGTTTCAGGACACACCGTACACTTCTCCAGAGTGGCTGTTGGCAATTTACAGTCCGCCCATCAGCGTAGCAAGGCTCCCATTTCTCCATGGCCTGTCCTGCATTTCTGGTTTTGACAATTTATTCAGCATGGCCCTTTTGACCGATGGGAAGCGAGACTTCTTTGTAGCGCTGATTTGCCTTTCCAGGTTGCTTGGTTGGCCAAAAAGGGCGTATGCGTTTTTTCCTGAATATATTCAGGAAAAAACGCATACGCCCTTTTTGGCCAAGGGCATCATTGTCGAGGTTTTGCCGCTTTTCCTGTGCTTTAAAGGCGATTCGAATCTACCTCCTGAAATCTGTTTCCTGCAATTCTGCCTTGCTTTCAAATCCTCTTCGTTGCCTTCCCTCAATATATTTGTGGACGAGAGTTATCATTTCTAACTGTGCAGGTCTGTGAATTGCAGTGCCCCTGAGCTCCATTTCTCAACTCGCTTTCTTGGGAGCTGGCCGCAAAAGCGCAGGATTGCTTCAGGCCCTATTCTGGCTCCGGGCGGCAGGCTGAGCCTGTGGTTAATTCTTCTTCCTGATGGGAAAATAGAGTGACCTGTGCCTGTCCCAACACCTAGAGCTAGTCGCTCATTGGTTCCCCCTCTTCCCGTTCATCCTCAGGACAGATTGCAACCTGTAAGGAACAGGAGGTTAAAGGTGCTGATTCTCCAAGGAGGGAGATTGCTAGTAAAGTGGCTGGAATGGCGAACCGGAGCACAAGGAGATGAGAAATGAGGTGCGTTTTAGAAACCTTTCCCTATCACACGGTGTACCATCTTCTGGGTTTCTCATGCATGTTTTTGATGTAGGAAGATGCCCTTGAACCTGGAGATTTGGGACCCATGGGATGGGTACCACGCTGTATTATTTTACAGGGTCTGCGTTAGCTCACCCAACCTCACCAAACCTCTCAGCCCCAAGAGTGTCCACCCTTATGGCTCAGTCAGCTGTGGGTCTAGATATGGTCAATCCAGGTGGCATCGCAGCCCCTGAACGAATTTTGTAAGAATTTCTCTTTCACTGTCTTTGTTTCACGGGTTTTTAAAAGTAATTGATTTTTATAATGGGGTTTAGCTGCTTTGCACTGCTGTGTTTATGCCGCTTTACACCCACTTGACTCACTTACAGAGAGATAGCAATACATAGGTTTTAAGATTCTTACTAGTCAGATATATTCTTGGGCGGTGAATAGGGGGTGTTGAGTCCAGTTCACTGAGCAAGGAGTAGGTCTTGTCTATTACATATTGGGTTTATGGAACGGTATCTGAGCTAATTTGAAACCCTTGTTTTATGCATCACCCCACCTCACCTTTCCCGTTAAGCAGCCATAGTGTGTTTTCTAAACGTGTGACTCTGTTCTGTTTTGTAATTCAGTTCAAGGGTAGCGGTTTTTACATTCCCTCTATAAGTGATATCTTATGATAAGTGTCTTTTTCTGTGTGACTTATTTCACTTAGAATCGTCGTACCTAAATCCACTCATCATGCTGCTCCTAGCCTTAGGACGTTGATTTCATGGCTGAGTGATATTCCATTGTACATAAGGACCACAACTTCTTTATCCATTCTTCTCTTTCCTGGGATGTTTAAGGTGTAACGAAGTGGAGGTTCTTGTCAACAGAGCAGCCCTAAACTTTGGGGTGCCTGTGTCTTGCTGATTTTTAGTTTTCCCAATTTATACGCCCATGAGTGGAAGTGCCCTATGCTCTCTAAGCTGAGTTTTTTAGATGTTTCAGGACACACCGTACACTTCTCCAGAGTGGCTGTTGGCCATTTACAGCCCGCCCATCAGCGTAGCAAGGCTCCCATTTCTCCATGGCCTGTCCTGCATTTCTGGTTTTGACAATTTATTCAGCATGGCCCTTTTGACCGATGGGAAGCGAGACTTCTTTGTAGCGCTGATTTGCCTTTCCAGGTTGCTTGGTTGGCCAAAAAGGGCGTATGCGTTTTTTCCTGAATATATTCAGGAAAAAACGCATACGCCCTTTTTGGCCAAGGGCATCATTGTCGAGGTTTTGCCGCTTTTCCTGTGCTTTAAAGGCGATTCGAATCTACCTCCTGAAATCTGTTTCCTGCAATTCTGCCTTGCTTTCAAATCCTCTTCGTTGCCTTCCCTCAATATATTTGTGGACGAGAGTTATCATTTCTAACTGTGCAGGTCTGTGAATTGCAGTGCCCCTGAGCTCCATTTCTCAACTCGCTTTCTTGGGAGCTGGCCGCAAAAGCGCAGGATTGCTTCAGGCCCTATTCTGGCTCCGGGCGGCAGGCTGAGCCTGTGGTTAATTCTTCTTCCTGATGGGAAAATAGAGTGACCTGTGCCTGTCCCAACACCTAGAGCTAGTCGCTCATTGGTTCCCCCTCTTCCCGTTCATCCTCAGGACAGATTGCAACCTGTAAGGAACAGGAGGTTAAAGGTGCTGATTCTCCAAGGAGGGAGATTGCTAGTAAAGTGGCTGGAATGGCGAACCGGAGCACAAGGAGATGAGAAATGAGGTGCGTTTTAGAAACCTTTCCCTATCACACGGTGTACCATCTTCTGGGTTTCTCATGCATGTTTTCGATGTAGGAAGATGCCCTTGAACCTGGAGATTTGGGACCCATGGGATGGGTACCACGCTGTATTATTTTACAGGGTCTGCGTTAGCTCACCCAACCTCACCAAACCTCTCAGCCCCAAGAGTGTCCACCCTTATGGCTCAGTCAGCTGTGGGTCTAGATATGGTCAATCCAGGTGGCATCGCAGCCCCTGAACGAATTTTGTAAGAATTTCTCTTTCACTGTCTTTGTTTCACGGGTTTTTAAAAGTAATTGATTTTTATAATGGGGTTTAGCTGCTTTGCACTGCTGTGTTTATGCCGCTTTACACCCACTTGACTCACTTACAGAGAGATAGCAATACATAGGTTTTAAGATTCTTACTAGTCAGATATATTCTTGGGCGGTGAATAGGGGGTGTTGAGTCCAGTTCACTGAGCAAGGAGTAGGTCTTGTCTATTACATATTGGGTTTATGGAACGGTATCTGAGCTAATTTGAAACCCTTGTTTTATGCATCACCCCACCTCACCTTTCCCGTTAAGCAGCCATAGTATGTTTTCTAAACGTGTGACTCTGTTCTGTTTTGTAATTCAGTTCAAGGGTAGCGGTTTTTACATTCCCTCTATAAGTGATATCTTATGATAAGTGTCTTTTTCTGTGTGACTTATTTCACTTAGAATCGTCGTACCTAAATCCACTCATCATGCTGCTCCTAGTCTTAGGACGTTGATTTCATGGCTGAGTGATATTCCATTGTACATAAGGACCACAACTTCTTTATCCATTCTTCTCTTTCCTGGGATGTTTAAGGTGTAACGAAGTGGAGGTTCTTGTCAACAGAGCAGCCCTAAACTTTGGGGTGCCTGTGTCTTGCTGATTTTTAGTTTTCCCAATTTATACGCCCATGAGTGGAAGTGCCCTATGCTCTCTAAGCTGAGTTTTTTAGATGTTTCAGGACACACCGTACACTTCTCCAGAGTGGCTGTTGGCCATTTACAGCCCGCCCATCAGCGTAGCAAGGCTCCCATTTCTCCATGGCCTGTCCTGCATTTCTGGTTTTGACACTTTATTCAGCATGGCCCTTTTGACCGATGGGAAGCGAGACTTCTTTGTAGCGCTGATTTGCCTTTGCAGGTTGCTTGGTTGGCCAAAAAGGGCGTATGCGTTTTTTCCTGAATATATTCAGGAAAAAACGCATACGCCCTTTTTGGCCAAGGGCATCATTGTCGAGGTTTTGCCGCTTTTCCTGTGCTTTAAAGGCGATTCGAATCTACCTCCTGAAATCTGTTTCCTGCAATTCTGCCTTGCTTTCAAATCCTCTTCGTTGCCTTCCCTCAATATATTTGTGGACGAGAGTTATCATTTCTAACTGTGCAGGTCTGTGAATTGCAGTGCCCCTGAGCTCCATTTCTCAACTCGCTTTCTTGGGAGCTGGCCGCAAAAGCGCAGGATTGCTTCAGGCCCTATTCTGGCTCCGGGCGGCAGGCTGAGCCTGTGGTTAATTCTTCTTCCTGATGGGAAAATAGAGTGACCTGTGCCTGTCCCAACACCTAGAGCTAGTCTCTCATTGGTTCCCCCTCTTCCCGTTCATCCTCAGGACAGTTTGCAACCTGTAAGGAACAGGAGGTTAAAGGTGCTGATTCTCCAAGGAGGGAGATTGCTAGTAAAGTGGCTGGAATGGCGAACCGGAGCACAAGGAGATGAGAAATGAGGTGCGTTTTAGAAACCTTTCCCTATCACACGGTGTACCATCTTCTGGGTTTCTCATGCATGTTTTCGATGTAGGAAGATGCCCTTGAACCTGGAGATTTGGGACCCATGGGATGGGTACCACGCTGTATTATTTTACAGGGTCTGCGTTAGCTCACCCAACCTCACCAAACCTCTCAGCCCCAAGAGTGTCCACCCTTATGGCTCAGTCAGCTGTGGGTCTAGATATGGTCAATCCAGGTGGCATCGCAGCCCCTGAACGAATTTTGTAAGAATTTCTCTTTCACTGTCTTTGTTTCACGGGTTTTTAAAAGTAATTGATTTTTATAATGGGGTTTAGCTGCTTTGCACTGCTGTGTTTATGCCGCTTTACACCCACTTGACTCACTTACAGAGAGATAGCAATACATAGGTTTTAAGATTCTTACTAGTCAGATATATTCTTGGGCGGTGAATAGGGGGTGTTGAGTCCAGTTCACTGAGCAAGGAGTAGGTCTTGTCTATTACATATTGGGTTTATGGAACGGTATCTGAGCTAATTTGAAACCCTTGTTTTATGCATCACCCCACCTCACCTTTCCCGTTAAGCAGCCATAGTGTGTTTTCTAAACGTGTGACTCTGTTCTGTTTTGTAATTCAGTTCAAGGGTAGCGGTTTTTACATTCCCTCTATAAGTGATATCTTATGATAAGTGTCTTTTTCTGTGTGACTTATTTCACTTAGAATCGTCGTACCTAAATCCACTCATCATGCTGCTCCTAGCCTTATGACGTTGATTTCATGGCTGAGTGATATTCCATTGTACATAAGGACCACAACTTCTTTATCCATTCTTCTCTTTCCTGGGATGTTTAAGGTGTAACGAAGTGGAGGTTCTTGTCAACAGAGCAGCCCTAAACTTTGGGGTGCCTGTGTCTTGCTGATTTTTAGTTTTCCCAATTTATACGCCCATGAGTGGAAGTGCCCTATGCTCTCTAAGCTGAGTTTTTTAGATGTTTCAGGACACACCGTACACTTCTCCAGAGTGGCTGTTGGCCATTTACAGCCCGCCCATCAGCGTAGCAAGGCTCCCATTTCTCCATGGCCTGTCCTGCATTTCTGGTTTTGACACTTTATTCAGCATGGCCCTTTTGACCGATGGGAAGCGAGACTTCTTTGTAGCGCTGATTTGCCTTTGCAGGTTGCTTGGTTGGCCAAAAAGGGCGTATGCGTTTTTTCCTGAATATATTCAGGAAAAAACGCATACGCCCTTTTTGGCCAAGGGCATCATTGTCGAGGTTTTGCCGCTTTTCCTGTGCTTTAAAGGCGATTCGAATCTACCTCCTGAAATCTGTTTCCTGCAATTCTGCCTTGCTTTCAAATCCTCTTCGTTGCCTTCCCTCAATATATTTGTGGACGAGAGTTATCATTTCTAACTGTGCAGGTCTGTGAATTGCAGTGCCCCTGAGCTCCATTTCTCAACTCGCTTTCTTGGGAGCTGGCCGCAAAAGCGCAGGATTGCTTCAGGCCCTATTCTGGCTCCGGGCGGCAGGCTGAGCCTGTGGTTAATTCTTCTTCCTGATGGGAAAATAGAGTGACCTGTGCCTGTCCCAACACCTAGAGCTAGTCTCTCATTGGTTCCCCCTCTTCCCGTTCATCCTCAGGACAGTTTGCAACCTGTAAGGAACAGGAGGTTAAAGGTGCTGATTCTCCAAGGAGGGAGATTGCTAGTAAAGTGGCTGGAATGGCGAACCGGAGCCCAAGGAGATGAGAAATGAGGTGCGTTTTAGAAACCTTTCCCTAACACACGGTGTACCATCTTCTGGGTTTCTCATGCATGTTTTCGATGTAGGAAGATGCCCTTGAACCTGGAGATTTGGGACCCATGGGATGGGTACCACGCTGTATTATTTTACAGGGTCTGCGTTAGCTCACCCAACCTCACCAAACCTCTCAGCCCCAAGAGTGTCCACCCTTATGGCTCAGTCAGCTGTGGGTCTAGATATGGTCAATCCAGGTGGCATCGCAGCCCCTGAACGAATTTTGTAAGAATTTCTCTTTCACTGTCTTTGTTTCACGGGTTTTTAAAAGTAATTGATTTTTATAATGGGGTTTAGCTGCTTTGCACTGCTGTGTTTATGCCGCTTTACACCCACTTGACTCACTTACAGAGAGATAGCAATACATAGGTTTTAAGATTCTTACTAGTCAGATATATTCTTGGGCGGTGAATAGGGGGTGTTGAGTCCAGTTCACTGAGCAAGGAGTAGGTCTTGTCTATTACATATTGGGTTTATGGAACGGTATCTGAGCTAATTTGAAACCCTTGTTTTATGCATCACCCCACCTCACCTTTCCCGTTAAGCAGCCATAGTGTGTTTTCTAAACGTGTGACTCTGTTCTGTTTTGTAATTCAGTTCAAGGGTAGCGGTTTTTACATTCCCTCTATAAGTGATATCTTATGATAAGTGTCTTTTTCTGTGTGACTTATTTCACTTAGAATCGTCGTACCTAAATCCACTCATCATGCTGCTCCTAGCCTTAGGACGTTGATTTCATGGCTGAGTGATATTCCATTGTACATAAGGACCACAACTTCTTTATCCATTCTTCTCTTTCCTTGGATGTTTCAGGTGTAACGAAGTGGAGGTTCTTGTCAACAGAGCAGCCCTAAACTTTGGGGTGCCTGTGTCTTGCTGATTTTTAGTTTTCCCAATTTATACGCCCATGAGTGGAAGTGCCCTATGCTCTCTAAGCTGAGTTTTTTAGATGTTTCAGGACACACCGTACACTTCTCCAGAGTGGCTGTTGGCCATTTACAGCCCGCCCATCAGCGTAGCAAGGCTCCCATTTCTCCATGGCCTGTCCTGCATTTCTGGTTTTGACAATTTATTCAGCATGGCCCTTTTGACCGATGGGAAGCGAGACTTCTTTGTAGCGCTGATTTGCCTTTCCAGGTTGCTTGGTTGGCCAAAAAGGGCGTATGCGTTTTTTCCTGAATATATTCAGGAAAAAACGCATACGCCCTTTTTGGCCAAGGGCATCATTGTCGAGGTTTTGCCGCTTTTCCTGTGCTTTAAAGGCGATTCGAATCTACCTCCTGAAATCTGTTTCCTGCAATTCTGCCTTGCTTTCAAATCCTCTTCGTTGCCTTCCCTCAATATATTTGTGGACGAGAGTTATCATTTCTAACTGTGCAGGTCTGTGAATTGCAGTGCCCCTGAGCTCCATTTTTCAACTCGCTTTCTTGGGAGCTGGCCGCAAAAGCGCAGGATTGCTTCAGGCCCTATTCTGGCTCCGGGCGGTAGGCTGAGCCTGTGGTTAATTCTACTTTCTGATGGGAAAATAGAGTGACCTGTGCCTGTCCCAACACCTAGAGCTAGTCTCTCATTGGTTCCCCCTCTTCCCGTTCATCCTCAAGACAAATTGCAACCTGTACGGAACAGGAGGTTAAAGGTGCTGATTCTCCAAGGAGGGAGATTGCTAGTAAAGCGGCTGGAATGGCGAACCGGAGCACAAGGAGATGAAAAATGAGGTGCGTTTTAGAAACCTTTCCCGATCACACGGTGTACCATCTTCTGGGTTTCTCATGCATGTTTTCGATGTAGGAAGATGCCCTTGAACCTGGAGATTTGGGACCATGGCATGGGTACCACGCCGTACTACTTTAAAGGGTCTGCATTGGCTCACCCAACCTCACCAAACCTCTCAGCCCCAAGAGTGTCCACCCTTATGGCTCAGTCAGCTGTGGGTCTAGATATGGTCAATCCAGGTGGCATCGCAGCCCCTGAACGAATTTTGTAAGAATTTCTCTTTCACTGTCTTTGTTTCACGGGTTTTTAAAAGTAATTGATTTTTATAATGGGGTTTAGCTGCTTTGCACTGCTGTGTTTATGCCGCTTTACACCCACTTGACTCACTTACAGAGAGATAGCAATACATAGGTTTTAAGATTCTTACTAGTCAAATATATTCTTGGGCGGTGAATAGGGGGTGTTGAGTCCAGTTCACTGAGCAAGGAGTAGGTCTTTTCTATTACATATTGGGTTTATGGAACGGTATCTGAGCTAATTTGAAACCCTTGTTTTATGCATCACCCCACCTCACCTTTCCCGTTAAGCAGCCATAGTGTGTTTTCTAAACGTGCGACTCTGTTCTGTTTTGTAATTCAGTTCAAGGGTAGCGGTTTTTACATTAGCCTCTGTAAGTGATATCTTATGATAAGTGTCTTTTTCTGTGTGACTTATTTCACTTAGAATCGTCGTACCTAAATCCACTCATCATGCTGCTCGTAGCCTTAGGACGTTGATTTCATGGCTGAGTGATATTCCATTGTACATAAGGACCACAACTTCTTTATCCATTCTTCTCTTTCCTGGGATGTTTCAGGTGTAACGAAGTGGAGGTTCTTGTCAACAGAGCAGCCCTAAACTTTGGGGTGCCTGTGTCTTGCTGATTTTTAGTTTTCCCAATTTATACGCCCATGAGTGGAAGTGCCCTATGCTCTCTAAGCTGAGTTTTTTAGATGTTTCAGGACACACCGTACACTTCTCCAGAGTGGCTGTTGGCCATTTACAGCCCGCCCATCAGCGTAGCAAGGCTCCCATTTCTCCATGGCCTGTCCTGCATTTCTGGTTTTGACACTTTATTCAGCATGGCCCTTTTGACCGATGGGAAGCGAGACTTCTTTGTAGCGCTGATTTGCCTTTCCAGGTTGCTTGGTTGGCCAAAAAGGGCGTATGCGTTTTTTCCTGAATATATTCAGGAAAAAACGCATACGCCCTTTTTGGCCAAGGGCATCATTGTCGAGGTTTTGCCGCTTTTCCTGTGCTTTAAAGGCGATTCGAATCTACCTCCTGAAATCTGTTTCCTGCAATTCTGCCTTGCTTTCAAATTCTCTTCGTTGCCTTCCCTCAATATATTTGTGGACGGGAGTTATCATTTCTAACTGTGCAGGTCTGTGAATTGCAGTGCCCCTGAGCTCCATTTCTCAACTCGCTTTCTTGGGAGCTGGCCGCAAAAGCGCAGGATTGCTTCAGGCCCTATTCTGGCTCCGGGCGGCAGGCTGAGCCTGTGGTTAATTTTTCTTCCTGATGGGAAAATAGAGTGACGTGTGCCTGTCCCAACACCTAGAGCTAGTCTCTCATTGGTTCCCCCTCTTCCCGTTCATCCTCAGGACAGATTGCAACCTGTAAGGAACAGGAGGTTAAAGGTGCTGATTCTCCAAGGAGGGAGATTGCTAGTAAAGCGGCTGGAATGGCGAACCGGAGCACAAGGAGATGAAAAATGAGGTGCGTTTTAGAAACCTTTCCCGATCACACGGTGTACCATCTTCTGGGTTTCTCATGCATGTTTTCGATGTAGGAAGATGCCCTTGAACCTGGAGATTTGGGACCCATGGGATGGGTACCACGCTGTATTATTTTACAGGGTCTGCGTTAGCTCACCCAACCTCACCAAACCTCTCAGCCCCAAGAGTGTCCACCCTTATGGCTCAGTCAGCTGTGGGTCTAGATATGGTCAATCCAGGTGGCATCGCAGCCCCTGAACGAATTTTGTAAGAATTTCTCTTTCACTGTCTTTGTTTCACGGGTTTTTAAAAGTAATTGATTTTTATAATGGGGTTTAGCTGCTTTGCACTGCTGTGTTTATGCTGCTTTACACCCACTTGACTCACTTACAGAGAGATAGCAATACATAGGTTTTAAGATTCTTACTAGTCAGATATATTCTTGGGCGGTGAATAGGGGGTGTTGAGTCCAGTTCACTGAGCAAGGAGTAGGTCTTGTCTATTACATATTGGGTTTATGGAACGGTATCTGAGCTAATTTGAAACCCTTGTTTTATGCATCACCCCACCTCACCTTTCCCGTTAAGCAGCCATAGTGTGTTTTCTAAACGTGTGACTCTGTTCTGTTTTGTAATTCAGTTCAAGGGTAGCGGTTTTTACATTCCCTCTATAAGTGATATCTTATGATAGGTGTCTTTTTCTGTGTGACTTATTTCACTTAGAATCGTCGTACCTAAATCCACTCATCATGCTGCTCGTAGCCTTAGGACGTTGATTTCATGGCTGAGTGATATTCCATTGTACATAAGGACCACAACTTCTTTATCCATTCTTCTCTTTCCTGGGATGTTTCAGGTGTAACGAAGTGGAGGTTCTTGTCAACAGAGCAGCCCTAAACTTTGGGGTGCCTGTGTCTTGCTGATTTTTCGTTTTCCCAATTTATACGCCCATGAGTGGAAGTGCCCTATGCTCTCTAAGCTGTGTTTTTTCGATGTTTCAGGACACACCGTACACTTCTCCAGAGTGGCTGTTGGCAATTTACAGCCCGCCCATCAGCGTAGCAAGGCTCCCATTTCTCCATGGCCTGTCCTGCATTTCTGGTTTTGACACTTTATTCAGCATGGCCCTTTTGACCGATGGGAAGCGAGACTTCTTTGTAGCGCTGATTTGCCTTTGCAGGTTGCTTGGTTGGCCAAAAAGGGCGTATGCGTTTTTTCCTGAATATATTCAGGAAAAAACGCATACGCCCTTTTTGGCCAAGGGCATCATAGTCGAGGTTTTGCCGCTTTTCCTGTGCTTTAAAGGCGATTCGAATCTACCTCCTGAAATCTGTTTCCTGCAATTCTGCCTTGCTTTCAAATTCTCTTCGTTGCCTTCCCTCAATATATTTGTGGACGAGAGTTATCATTTCTAACTCTGCAGGTCTGTGAATTGCAGTGCCCCTGAGCTCCATTTCTCAACTCGCTTTCTTGGGAGCTGGCCGCAAAAGCGCAGGATTGCTTCAGGCCCTATTCTGGCTCCGGGCGGCAGGCTGAGCCTGTGGTTAATTTTTCTTCCTGATGGGAAAATAGAGTGACGTGTGCCTGTCCCAACACCTAGAGCTAGTCTCTCATTGGTTCCCCCTCTTCCCGTTCATCCTCAGGACAAATTGCAACCTGTACGGAACAGGAGGTTAAAGGTGCTGATTCTCCAAGGAGGGAGATTGCTAGTAAAGCGGCTGGAATGGCGAACCGGAGCACAAGGAGATGAGAAATGAGGTGCGTTTTAGAAACCTTTCCCGATCACACGGTGTACCATCTTCTGGGTTTCTCATGCATGTTTTCGATGTAGGAAGATGCCCTTGAACCTGGAGATTTGGGACCCATGGCATGGGTACCACGCCGTACTACTTTAAAGGGTCTGTGTTAGCTCACCCAACCTCACCAAAACTCTCAGCCCCAAGAGTGTCCACCCTTATGGCTCAGTCAGCTGTGGGTCTAGATATGGTCAATCCAGGTGGCATCGCAGCCCCTGAACGAATTTTGTAAGAATTTCTCTTTCACTGTCTTTGTTTCACGGGTTTTTAAAAGTAATTGATTTTTATAATGGGATTTAGCTGCTTTGCACTGCTGTGTTTATGCCGCTTTACACCCACTTGACTCACTTACAGAGAGATAGCAATACATAGGTTTTAAGATTCTTACTAGTCAGATATATTCTTGGGCGGTGAATAGGGGGTGTTGAGTCCAGTTCACTGAGCAAGGAGTAGGTCTTGTCTATTACATATTGGGTTTATGGAACGGTATCTGAGCTAATTTGAAACCCTTGTTTTATGCATCACCCCACCTCACCTTTCCCGTTAAGCAGCCATAGTGTGTTTTCTAAACGTGCGACTCTGTTCTGTTTTGTAATTCAGTTCAAGGGTAGCGGTTTTTACATTCCCTCTATAAGTGATATCTTATGATAAGTGTCTTTTTCTGTGTGACTTATTTCACTTAGAATCGTCGTACCTAAATCCACTCATCATGCTGCTCCTAGCCTTAGGACGTTGATTTCATGGCTGAGTGATATTCCATTGTACATAAGGACCACAACTTCTTTATCCATTCTTCTCTTTCCTGGGATGTTTCAGGTGTAACGAAGTGGAGGTTCTTGTCAACAGAGCAGCCCTAAACTTTGGGGTGCCTGTGTCTTGCTGATTTTTAGTTTTCCCAATTTATACGCCCATGAGTGGAAGTGCCCTATGCTCTGTAAGCTGAGTTTTTTCGATGTTTCAGGACACACCGTACACTTCTCCAGAGTGGCTGTTGGCCATTTACAGCCCGCCCATCAGCGTAGCAAGGCTCCCATTTCTCCATGGCCTGTCCTGCATTTCTGGTTTTGACACTTTATTCAGCATGGCCCTTTTGACCGATGGGAAGCGAGACTTCTTTGTAGCGCTGATTTGCCTTTCCAGGTTGCTTGGTTGGCCAAAAAGGGCGTATGCGTTTTTTCCTGAATATATTCAGGAAAAAACGAATACGCCCTTTTTGGCCAAGGGCATCATTGTCGAGGTTTTGCCGCTTTTCCTGTGCTTTAAAGGCGATTCGAATCTACCTCCTGAAATCTGTTTCCTGCAATTCTGCCTTGCTTTCAAATCCTCTTCGTTGCCTTCCCTCAATATATTTGTGGACGAGAGTTATCATTTCTAACTGTGCAGGTCTGTGAATTGCAGTGCCCCTGAGCTCCATTTCTCAACTCGCTTTCTTGGGAGCTGGCCGCAAAAGCGCAGGATTGCTTCAGGCCCTATTCTGGCTCCGGGCGGCAGGCTGAGCCTGTGGTTAATTCTTCTTCCTGATGGGAAAATAGAGTGACGTGTGCCTGTCCCAACACCTAGAGCTAGTCTCTCATTGGTTCCCCCTCTTCCCGTTCATCCTCAGGACAGATTGCAACCTGTAAGGAACAGGAGGTTAAAGGTGCTGATTCTCCAAGGAGGGAGATTGCTAGTAAAGTGGCTGGAATGGCGAACCGGAGCCCAAGGAGATGAGAAATGAGGTGCGTTTTAGAAACCTTTCCCTATCACACGGTGTACCATCTTTTGGGTTTCTCATGCATGTTTTCGATGTAGGAAGATGCCCTTGAACCTGGAGATTTGGGACCCATGGGATGGGTACCACGCTGTATTATTTTACAGGGTCTGCGTTAGCTCACCCAACCTCACCAAACCTCTCAGCCCCAAGAGTGTCCACCCTTATGGCTCAGTCAGCTGTGGGTCTAGATATGGTCAATCCAGGTGGCATCGCAGCCCCTGAACGAATTTTGTAAGAATTTCTCTTTCACTGTCTTTGTTTCACGGGTTTTTAAAAGTAATTGATTTTTATAATGGGGTTTAGCTGCTTTGCACTGCTGTGTTTATGCCGCTTTACACCCACTTGACTCACTTACAGAGAGATAGCAATACATAGGTTTTAAGATTCTTACTAGTCAAATATGTTCTTGGACGGTGAATAGGGGGTGTTGAGTCCAGTTCACTGAGCAAGGAGTAGGTCTTGTCTATTACATATTGGGTTTATGGAACGGTATCTGAGCTAATTTGAAACCCTTGTTTTATGCATCAACCCACCTCACCTTTCCCGTTAAGCAGCCATAGTGTGTTTTCTAAACGTGCGACTCTGTTCTGTTTTGTAATTCAGTTCAAGGGTAGCGGTTTTTACATTCCCTCTATAAGTGATATCTTATGATAAGTGTCTTTTTCTGTGTGACTTATTTCACTTAGAATCGTTGTACCTAAATCCACTCATCATGCTGCTCCTAGCCTTAGGACGTTGATTTCATGGCTGAGTGATATTCCATTGTACATAAGGACCACAACTTCTTTATCCATTCTTCTCTTTCCTGGGATGTTTCAGGTGTAACGAAGTGGAGGTTCTTGTCAACAGAGCAGCCCTAAACTTTGGGGTGCCTGTGTCTTGCTGATTTTTAGTTTTCCCAATTTATACGCCCATGAGTGGAAGTGCCCTATGCTCTGTAAGCTGAGTTTTTTAGATGTTTCAGGACACACCGTACACTTCTCCAGAGTGGCTGTTGGCCATTTACAGCCCGCCCATCAGCGTAGCAAGGCTCCCATTTCTCCATGGCCTGTCCTGCATTTCTGGTTTTGACACTTTATTCAGCATGGCCCTTTTGACCGATGGGAAGCGAGACTTCTTTGTAGCGCTGATTTGCCTTTCCAGGTTGCTTGGTTGGCCAAAAAGGGCGTATGCGTTTTTTCCTGAATATATTCAGGAAAAAACGCATACGCCCTTTTTGGCCAAGGGCATCATAGTCGAGGTTTTGCCGCTTTTCCTGTGCTTTAAAGGCGATTCGAATCTACCTCCTGAAATCTGTTTCCTGCAATTCTGCCTTGCTTTCAAATCCTCTTCGTTGCCTTCCCTCAATATATTTGTGGACGAGAGTTATCATTTCTAACTGTGCAGGTCTGTGAATTGCAGTGCCCCTGAGCTCCACTTCTCAACTCGCTTTCTTGGGAGCTGGCCGCAAAAGCACAGGATTGCTTCAGGCCCTATTCTGGCTCCGGGCGGCAGGCTGAGCCTGTGGTTAATTCTTCTTCCTGATGGGAAAATAGAGTGACCTGTGCCTGTCCCAACACCTAGAGCTAGTCTCTCATTGGTTCCCCCTCTTCCCGTTCATCCTCAGGACAGATTGCAACCTGTAAGGAACAGGAGGTTAAAGGTGCTGATTCTCCAAGGAGGGAGATTGCTAGTAAAGTGGCTGGAATGGCGAACCGGAGCACAAGGAGATGAGAAATGAGGTGCGTTTTAGAAACCTTTCCCTATCACACGGTGTACCATCTTTTGGGTTTCTCATGCATGTTTTCGATGTAGGAAGATGCCCTTGAACCTGGAGATTTGGGACCCATGGGATGGGTACCACGCTGTATTATTTTACAGGGTCTGCGTTAGCTCACCCAACCTCACCAAACCTCTCAGCCCCAAGAGTGTCCACCCTTATGGCTCAGTCAGCTGTGGGTCTAGATATGGTCAATCCAGGTGGCATCGCAGCCCCTGAACGAATTTTGTAAGAATTTCTCTTTCACTGTCTTTGTTTCACGGGTTTTTAAAAGTAATTGATTTTTATAATGGGGTTTAGCTGCTTTGCACTGCTGTGTTTATGCCGCTTTACACCCACTTGACTCACTTACAGAGAGATAGCAATACATAGGTTTTAAGATTCTTACTAGTCAATTATGTTCTTGGGCGGTGAATAGGGGGTGTTGAGTCCAGTTCACTGAGCAAGGAGTAGGTCTTGTCTATTACATATTGGGTTTATGGAACGGTATCTGAGCTAATTTGAAACCCTTGTTTTATGCATCAACCCACCTCACCTTTCCCGTTAAGCAGCCATAGTGTGTTTTGTAAACGTGCGACTCTGTTCTGTTTTGTAATTCAGTTCAAGGGTAGCGGTTTTTACATTCCCTCTATAAGTGATATCTTATGATAAGTGTCTTTTTCTGTGTGACTTATTTCACTTAGAATCGTTGTACCTAAATCCACTCATCATGCTGCTCCTAGCCTTAGGACGTTGATTTCATGGCTGAGTGATATTCCATTGTACATAAGGACCACAACTTCTTTATCCATTCTTCTCTTTCCTGGGATGTTTCAGGTGTAACGAAGTGGAGGTTCTTGTCAACAGAGCAGCCCTAAACTTTGGGGTGCCTGTGTCTTGCTGATTTTTAGTTTTCCCAATTTATACGCCCATGAGTGGAAGTGCCCTATGCTCTCTAAGCTGAGTTTTTTAGATGTTTCAGGACACACCGTACACTTCTCCAGAGTGGCTGTTGGCAATTTACAGCCCGCCCATCAGCGTAGCAAGGCTCCCATTTCTCCATGGCCTGTCCTGCATTTCTGGTTTTGACACTTTATTCAGCATGGCCCTTTTGACCGATGGGAAGCGAGACTTCTTTGTAGCGCTGATTTGCCTTTGCAGGTTGCTTGGTTGGCCAAAAAGGGCGTATGCGTTTTTTCCTGAATATATTCAGGAAAAAACGCATACGCCCTTTTTGGCCAAGGGCATCATAGTCGAGGTTTTGCCGCTTTTCCTGTGCTTTAAAGGCGATTCGAATCTACCTCCTGAAATCTGTTTCCTGCAATTCTGCCTTGCTTTCAAATTCTCTTCGTTGCCTTCCCTCAATATATTTGTGGACGAGAGTTATCATTTCTAACTCTGCAGGTCTGTGAATTGCAGTGCCCCTGAGCTCCATTTCTCAACTCGCTTTCTTGGGAGCTGGCCGCAAAAGCGCAGGATTGCTTCAGGCCCTATTCTGGCTCCGGGCGGCAGGCTGAGCCTGTGGTTAATTTTTCTTCCTGATGGGAAAATAGAGTGACGTGTGCCTGTCCCAACACCTAGAGCTAGTCTCTCATTGGTTCCCCCTCTTCCCGTTCATCCTCAGGACAAATTGCAACCTGTACGGAACAGGAGGTTAAAGGTGCTGATTCTCCAAGGAGGGAGATTGCTAGTAAAGCGGCTGGAATGGCGAACCGGAGCACAAGGAGATGAGAAATGAGGTGCGTTTTAGAAACCTTTCCCGATCACACGGTGTACCATCTTCTGGGTTTCTCATGCATGTTTTCGATGTAGGAAGATGCCCTTGAACCTGGAGATTTGGAACCCATGGCATGGGTACCACGCCGTACTACTTTAAAGGGTCTGTGTTAGCTCACCCAACCTCACCAAAACTCTCAGCCCCAAGAGTGTCCACCCTTATGGCTCAGTCAGCTGTGGGTCTAGATATGGTCAATCCAGGTGGCATCGCAGCCCCTGAACGAATTTTGTAAGAATTTCTCTTTCACTGTCTTTGTTTCACGGGTTTTTAAAAGTAATTGATTTTTATAATGGGATTTAGCTGCTTTGCACTGCTGTGTTTATGCCGCTTTACACCCACTTGACTCACTTACAGAGAGATAGCAATACATAGGTTTTAAGATTCTTACTAGTCAGATATATTCTTGGGCGGTGAATAGGGGGTGTTGAGTCCAGTTCACTGAGCAAGGAGTAGGTCTTGTCTATTACATATTGGGTTTATGGAACGGTATCTGAGCTAATTTGAAACCCTTGTTTTATGCATCACCCCACCTCACCTTTCCCGTTAAGCAGCCATAGTGTGTTTTCTAAACGTGCGACTCTGTTCTGTTTTGTAATTCAGTTCAAGGGTAGCGGTTTTTACATTCCCTCTATAAGTGATATCTTATGATAAGTGTCTTTTTCTGTGTGACTTATTTCACTTAGAATCGTCGTACCTAAATCCACTCATCATGCTGCTCCTAGCCTTAGGACGTTGATTTCATGGCTGAGTGATATTCCATTGTACATAAGGACCACAACTTCTTTATCCATTCTTCTCTTTCCTGGGATGTTTCAGGTGTAACGAAGTGGAGGTTCTTGTCAACAGAGCAGCCCTAAACTTTGGGGTGCCTGTGTCTTGCTGATTTTTAGTTTTCCCAATTTATACGCCCATGAGTGGAAGTGCCCTATGCTCTGTAAGCTGAGTTTTTTAGATGTTTCAGGACACACCGTACACTTCTCCAGAGTGGCTGTTGGCCATTTACAGCCCGCCCATCAGCGTAGCAAGGCTCCCATTTCTCCATGGCCTGTCCTGCATTTCTGGTTTTGACACTTTATTCAGCATGGCCCTTTTGACCGATGGGAAGCGAGACTTCTTTGTAGCGCTGATTTGCCTTTCCAGGTTGCTTGGTTGGCCAAAAAGGGCGTATGCGTTTTTTCCTGAATATATTCAGGAAAAAACGCATACGCCCTTTTTGGCCAAGGGCATCATAGTCGAGGTTTTGCCGCTTTTCCTGTGCTTTAAAGGCGATTCGAATCTACCTCCTGAAATCTGTTTCCTGCAATTCTGCCTTGCTTTCAAATCCTCTTCGTTGCCTTCCCTCAATATATTTGTGGACGAGAGTTATCATTTCTAACTGTGCAGGTCTGTGAATTGCAGTGCCCCTGAGCTCCACTTCTCAACTCGCTTTCTTGGGAGCTGGCCGCAAAAGCACAGGATTGCTTCAGGCCCTATTCTGGCTCCGGGCGGCAGGCTGAGCCTGTGGTTAATTCTTCTTCCTGATGGGAAAATAGAGTGACCTGTGCCTGTCCCAACACCTAGAGCTAGTCTCTCATTGGTTCCCCCTCTTCCCGTTCATCCTCAGGACAGATTGCAACCTGTAAGGAACAGGAGGTTAAAGGTGCTGATTCTCCAAGGAGGGAGATTGCTAGTAAAGTGGCTGGAATGGCGAACCGGAGCACAAGGAGATGAGAAATGAGGTGCGTTTTAGAAACCTTTCCCTATCACACGGTGTACCATCTTTTGGGTTTCTCATGCATGTTTTCGATGTAGGAAGATGCCCTTGAACCTGGAGATTTGGGACCCATGGGATGGGTACCACGCTGTATTATTTTACAGGGTCTGCGTTAGCTCACCCAACCTCACCAAACCTCTCAGCCCCAAGAGTGTCCACCCTTATGGCTCAGTCAGCTGTGGGTCTAGATATGGTCAATCCAGGTGGCATCGCAGCCCCTGAACGAATTTTGTAAGAATTTCTCTTTCACTGTCTTTGTTTCACGGGTTTTTAAAAGTAATTGATTTTTATAATGGGGTTTAGCTGCTTTGCACTGCTGTGTTTATGCCGCTTTACACCCACTTGACTCACTTACAGAGAGATAGCAATACATAGGTTTTAAGATTCTTACTAGTCAATTATGTTCTTGGGCGGTGAATAGGGGGTGTTGAGTCCAGTTCACTGAGCAAGGAGTAGGTCTTGTCTATTACATATTGGGTTTATGGAACGGTATCTGAGCTAATTTGAAACCCTTGTTTTATGCATCAACCCACCTCACCTTTCCCGTTAAGCAGCCATAGTGTGTTTTGTAAACGTGCGACTCTGTTCTGTTTTGTAATTCAGTTCAAGGGTAGCGGTTTTTACATTCCCTCTATAAGTGATATCTTATGATAAGTGTCTTTTTCTGTGTGACTTATTTCACTTAGAATCGTTGTACCTAAATCCACTCATCATGCTGCTCCTAGCCTTAGGACGTTGATTTCATGGCTGAGTGATATTCCATTGTACATAAGGACCACAACTTCTTTATCCATTCTTCTCTTTCCTGGGATGTTTCAGGTGTAACGAAGTGGAGGTTCTTGTCAACAGAGCAGCCCTAAACTTTGGGGTGCCTGTGTCTTGCTGATTTTTAGTTTTCCCAATTTATACGCCCATGAGTGGAAGTGCCCTATGCTCTCTAAGCTGAGTTTTTTAGATGTTTCAGGACACACCGTACACTTCTCCAGAGTGGCTGTTGGCAATTTACAGCCCGCCCATCAGCGTAGCAAGGCTCCCATTTCTCCATGGCCTGTCCTGCATTTCTGGTTTTGACACTTTATTCAGCATGGCCCTTTTGACCGATGGGAAGCGAGACTTCTTTGTAGCGCTGATTTGCCTTTGCAGGTTGCTTGGTTGGCCAAAAAGGGCGTATGCGTTTTTTCCTGAATATATTCAGGAAAAAACGCATACGCCCTTTTTGGCCAAGGGCATCATAGTCGAGGTTTTGCCGCTTTTCCTGTGCTTTAAAGGCGATTCGAATCTACCTCCTGAAATCTGTTTCCTGCAATTCTGCCTTGCTTTCAAATTCTCTTCGTTGCCTTCCCTCAATATATTTGTGGACGAGAGTTATCATTTCTAACTCTGCAGGTCTGTGAATTGCAGTGCCCCTGAGCTCCATTTCTCAACTCGCTTTCTTGGGAGCTGGCCGCAAAAGCGCAGGATTGCTTCAGGCCCTATTCTGGCTCCGGGCGGCAGGCTGAGCCTGTGGTTAATTTTTCTTCCTGATGGGAAAATAGAGTGACGTGTGCCTGTCCCAACACCTAGAGCTAGTCTCTCATTGGTTCCCCCTCTTCCCGTTCATCCTCAGGACAAATTGCAACCTGTACGGAACAGGAGGTTAAAGGTGCTGATTCTCCAAGGAGGGAGATTGCTAGTAAAGCGGCTGGAATGGCGAACCGGAGCACAAGGAGATGAGAAATGAGGTGCGTTTTAGAAACCTTTCCCGATCACACGGTGTACCATCTTCTGGGTTTCTCATGCATGTTTTCGATGTAGGAAGATGCCCTTGAACCTGGAGATTTGGAACCCATGGCATGGGTACCACGCCGTACTACTTTAAAGGGTCTGTGTTAGCTCACCCAACCTCACCAAAACTCTCAGCCCCAAGAGTGTCCACCCTTATGGCTCAGTCAGCTGTGGGTCTAGATATGGTCAATCCAGGTGGCATCGCAGCCCCTGAACGAATTTTGTAAGAATTTCTCTTTCACTGTCTTTGTTTCACGGGTTTTTAAAAGTAATTGATTTTTATAATGGGATTTAGCTGCTTTGCACTGCTGTGTTTATGCCGCTTTACACCCACTTGACTCACTTACAGAGAGATAGCAATACATAGGTTTTAAGATTCTTACTAGTCAGATATATTCTTGGGCGGTGAATAGGGGGTGTTGAGTCCAGTTCACTGAGCAAGGAGTAGGTCTTGTCTATTACATATTGGGTTTATGGAACGGTATCTGAGCTAATTTGAAACCCTTGTTTTATGCATCACCCCACCTCACCTTTCCCGTTAAGCAGCCATAGTGTGTTTTCTAAACGTGCGACTCTGTTCTGTTTTGTAATTCAGTTCAAGGGTAGCGGTTTTTACATTCCCTCTATAAGTGATATCTTATGATAAGTGTCTTTTTCTGTGTGACTTATTTCACTTAGAATCGTCGTACCTAAATCCACTCATCATGCTGCTCCTAGCCTTAGGACGTTGATTTCATGGCTGAGTGATATTCCATTGTACATAAGGACCACAACTTCTTTATCCATTCTTCTCTTTCCTGGGATGTTTCAGGTGTAACGAAGTGGAGGTTCTTGTCAACAGAGCAGCCCTAAACTTTGGGGTGCCTGTGTCTTGCTGATTTTTAGTTTTCACAATTTATACGCCCATGAGTGGAAGTGCCCTATGCTCTGTAAGCTGAGTTTTTTAGATGTTTCAGGACACACCGTACACTTCTCCAGAGTGGCTGTTGGCCATTTACAGCCCGCCCATCAGCGTAGCAAGGCTCCCATTTCTCCATGGCCTGTCCTGCATTTCTGGTTTTGACACTTTATTCAGCATGGTCCTTTTGACCGATGGGAAGCGAGACTTCTTTGTAGCGCTGATTTGCCTTTCCAGGTTGCTTGGTTGGCCAAAAAGGGCGTATGCGTTTTTTCCTGAATATATTCAGGAAAAAACGAATACGCCCTTTTTGGCCAAGGGCATCATTGTCGAGGTTTTGCCGCTTTTCCTGTGCTTTAAAGGCGATTCGAATCTACCTCCTGAAATCTGTTTCCTGCAATTCTGCCTTGCTTTCAAATCCTCTTCGTTGCCTTCCCTCAATATATTTGTGGACGAGAGTTATCATTTCTAACTGTGCAGGTCTGTGAATTGCAGTGCCCCTGAGCTCCATTTCTCAACTCGCTTTCTTGGGAGCTGGCCGCAAAAGCGCAGGATTGCTTCAGGCCCTATTCTGGCTCCGGGCGGCAGGCTGAGCCTGTGGTTAATTCTTCTTCCTGATGGGAAAATAGAGTGACGTGTGCCTGTCCCAACACCTAGAGCTAGTCTCTCATTGGTTCCCCCTCTTCCCGTTCATCCTCAGGACAGATTGCAACCTGTAAGGAACAGGAGGTTAAAGGTGCTGATTCTCCAAGGAGGGAGATTGCTAGTAAAGTGGCTGGAATGGCGAACCGGAGCCCAAGGAGATGAGAAATGAGGTGCGTTTTAGAAACCTTTCCCTATCACACGGTGTACCATCTTTTGGGTTTCTCATGCATGTTTTCGATGTAGGAAGATGCCCTTGAACCTGGAGATTTGGGACCCATGGGATGGGTACCACGCTGTATTATTTTACAGGGTCTGCGTTAGCTCACCCAACCTCACCAAACCTCTCAGCCCCAAGAGTGTCCACCCTTATGGCTCAGTCAGCTGTGGGTCTAGATATGGTCAATCCAGGTGGCATCGCAGCCCCTGAACGAATTTTGTAAGAATTTCTCTTTCACTGTCTTTGTTTCACGGGTTTTTAAAAGTAATTGATTTTTATAATGGGGTTTAGCTGCTTTGCACTGCTGTGTTTATGCCGCTTTACACCCACTTGACTCACTTACAGAGAGATAGCAATACATAGGTTTTAAGATTCTTACTAGTCAAATATGTTCTTGGACGGTGAATAGGGGGTGTTGAGTCCAGTTCACTGAGCAAGGAGTAGGTCTTGTCTATTACATATTGGGTTTATGGAACGGTATCTGAGCTAATTTGAAACCCTTGTTTTATGCATCAACCCACCTCACCTTTCCCGTTAAGCAGCCATAGTGTGTTTTCTAAACGTGCGACTCTGTTCTGTTTTGTAATTCAGTTCAAGGGTAGCGGTTTTTACATTCCCTCTATAAGTGATATCTTATGATAAGTGTCTTTTTCTGTGTGACTTATTTCACTTAGAATCGTTGTACCTAAATCCACTCATCATGCTGCTCCTAGCCTTAGGACGTTGATTTCATGGCTGAGTGATATTCCATTGTACATAAGGACCACAACTTCTTTATCCATTCTTCTCTTTCCTGGGATGTTTCAGGTGTAACGAAGTGGAGGTTCTTGTCAACAGAGCAGCCCTAAACTTTGGGGTGCCTGTGTCTTGCTGATTTTTAGTTTTCCCAATTTATACGCCCATGAGTGGAAGTGCCCTATGCTCTGTAAGCTGAGTTTTTTAGATGTTTCAGGACACACCGTACACTTCTCCAGAGTGGCTGTTGGCCATTTACAGCCCGCCCATCAGCGTAGCAAGGCTCCCATTTCTCCATGGCCTGTCCTGCATTTCTGGTTTTGACACTTTATTCAGCATGGCCCTTTTGACCGATGGGAAGCGAGACTTCTTTGTAGCGCTGATTTGCCTTTCCAGGTTGCTTGGTTGGCCAAAAAGGGCGTATGCGTTTTTTCCTGAATATATTCAGGAAAAAACGCATACGCCCTTTTTGGCCAAGGGCATCATAGTCGAGGTTTTGCCGCTTTTCCTGTGCTTTAAAGGCGATTCGAATCTACCTCCTGAAATCTGTTTCCTGCAATTCTGCCTTGCTTTCAAATCCTCTTCGTTGCCTTCCCTCAATATATTTGTGGACGAGAGTTATCATTTCTAACTGTGCAGGTCTGTGAATTGCAGTGCCCCTGAGCTCCACTTCTCAACTCGCTTTCTTGGGAGCTGGCCGCAAAAGCACAGGATTGCTTCAGGCCCTATTCTGGCTCCGGGCGGCAGGCTGAGCCTGTGGTTAATTCTTCTTCCTGATGGGAAAATAGAGTGACCTGTGCCTGTCCCAACACCTAGAGCTAGTCTCTCATTGGTTCCCCCTCTTCCCGTTCATCCTCAGGACAGATTGCAACCTGTAAGGAACAGGAGGTTAAAGGTGCTGATTCTCCAAGGAGGGAGATTGCTAGTAAAGTGGCTGGAATGGCGAACCGGAGCACAAGGAGATGAGAAATGAGGTGCGTTTTAGAAACCTTTCCCTATCACACGGTGTACCATCTTTTGGGTTTCTCATGCATGTTTTCGATGTAGGAAGATGCCCTTGAACCTGGAGATTTGGGACCCATGGGATGGGTACCACGCTGTATTATTTTACAGGGTCTGCGTTAGCTCACCCAACCTCACCAAACCTCTCAGCCCCAAGAGTGTCCACCCTTATGGCTCAGTCAGCTGTGGGTCTAGATATGGTCAATCCAGGTGGCATCGCAGCCCCTGAACGAATTTTGTAAGAATTTCTCTTTCACTGTCTTTGTTTCACGGGTTTTTAAAAGTAATTGATTTTTATAATGGGGTTTAGCTGCTTTGCACTGCTGTGTTTATGCCGCTTTACACCCACTTGACTCACTTACAGAGAGATAGCAATACATAGGTTTTAAGATTCTTACTAGTCAATTATGTTCTTGGGCGGTGAATAGGGGGTGTTGAGTCCAGTTCACTGAGCAAGGAGTAGGTCTTGTCTATTACATATTGGGTTTATGGAACGGTATCTGAGCTAATTTGAAACCCTTGTTTTATGCATCAACCCACCTCACCTTTCCCGTTAAGCAGCCATAGTGTGTTTTCTAAACGTGCGACTCTGTTCTGTTTTGTAATTCAGTTCAAGGGTAGCGGTTTTTACATTCCCTCTATAAGTGATATCTTATGATAAGTGTCTTTTTCTGTGTGACTTATTTCACTTAGAATCGTTGTACCTAAATCCACTCATCATGCTGCTCCTAGCCTTAGGACGTTGATTTCATGGCTGAGTGATATTCCATTGTACATAAGGACCACAACTTCTTTATCCATTCTTCTCTTTCCTGGGATGTTTCAGGTGTAACGAAGTGGAGGTTCTTGTCAACAGAGCAGCCCTAAACTTTGGGGTGCCTGTGTCTTGCTGATTTTTAGTTTTCCCAATTTATACGCCCATGAGTGGAAGTGCCCTATGCTCTCTAAGCTGAGTTTTTTAGATGTTTCAGGACACACCGTACACTTCTCCAGAGTGGCTGTTGGCCATTTACAGCCCGCCCATCAGCGTAGCAAGGCTCCCATTTCTCCATGGCCTGTCCTGCATTTCTGGTTTTGACACTTTATTCAGCATGGCCCTTTTGACCGATGGGAAGCGAGACTTCTTTGTAGCGCTGATTTGCCTTTCCAGGTTGCTTGGTTGGCCAAAAAGGGCGTATGCGTTTTTTCCTGAATATATTCAGGAAAAAACGCATACGCCCTTTTTGGCCAAGGGCATCATAGTCGAGGTTTTGCCGCTTTTCCTGTGCTTTAAAGGCGATTCGAATCTACCTCCTGAAATCTGTTTCCTGCAATTCTGCCTTGCTTTCAAATCCTCTTCGTTGCCTTCCCTCAATATATTTGTGGACGAGAGTTATCATTTCTAACTGTGCAGGTCTGTGAATTGCAGTGCCCCTGAGCTCCACTTCTCAACTCGCTTTCTTGGGAGCTGGCCGCAAAAGCACAGGATTGCTTCAGGCCCTATTCTGGCTCCGGGCGGCAGGCTGAGCCTGTGGTTAATTCTTCTTCCTGATGGGAAAATAGAGTGACCTGTGCCTGTCCCAACACCTAGAGCTAGTCTCTCATTGGTTCCCCCTCTTCCCGTTCATCCTCAGGACAGATTGCAACCTGTAAGGAACAGGAGGTTAAAGGTGCTGATTCTCCAAGGAGGGAGATTGCTAGTAAAGTGGCTGGAATGGCGAACCGGAGCACAAGGAGATGAGAAATGAGGTGCGTTTTAGAAACCTTTCCCTATCACACCGTGTACCATCTTTTGGGTTTCTCATGCATGTTTTCGATGTAGGAAGATGCCCTTGAACCTGGAGATTTGGGACCCATGGGATGGGTACCACGCTGTATTATTTTACAGGGTCTGCGTTAGCTCACCCAACCTCACCAAACCTCTCAGCCCCAAGAGTGTCCACCCTTATGGCTCAGTCAGCTGTGGGTCTAGATATGGTCAATCCAGGTGGCATCGCAGCCCCTGAACGAATTTTGTAAGAATTTCTCTTTCACTGTCTTTGTTTCACGGGTTTTTAAAAGTAATTGATTTTTATAATGGGGTTTAGCTGCTTTGCACTGCTGTGTTTATGCCGCTTTACACCCACTTGACTCACTTACAGAGAGATAGCAATACATAGGTTTTAAGATTCTTACTAGTTAATTATGTTCTTGGGCGGTGAATAGGGGGTGTTGAGTCCAGTTCACTGAGCAAGGAGTAGGTCTTGTCTATTACATATTGGGTTTATGGAACGGTATCTGAGCTAATTTGAAACCCTTGTTTTATGCATCAACCCACCTCACCTTTCCCGTTAAGCAGCCATAGTGTGTTTTGTAAACGTGCGACTCTGTTCTGTTTTGTAATTCAGTTCAAGGGTAGCGGTTTTTACATTCCCTCTATAAGTGATATCTTATGATAAGTGTCTTTTTCTGTGTGACTTATTTCACTTAGAATCGTTGTACCTAAATCCACTCATCATGCTGCTCCTAGCCTTAGGACGTTGATTTCATGGCTGAGTGATATTCCATTGTACATAAGGACCACAACTTCTTTATCCATTCTTCTCTTTCCTGGGATGTTTCAGGTGTAACGAAGTGGAGGTTCTTGTCAACAGAGCAGCCCTAAACTTTGGGGTGCCTGTGTCTTGCTGATTTTTAGTTTTCCCAATTTATACGCCCATGAGTGGAAGTGCCCTATGCTCTCTAAGCTGAGTTTTTTCGATGTTTCAGGACACACCGTACACTTCTCCAGAGTGGCTGTTGGCCATTTACAGCCCGCCCATCAGCGTAGCAAGGCTCCCATTTCTCCATGGCCTGTCCTGCATTTCTGGTTTTGACACTTTATTCAGCATGGCCCTTTTGACCGATGGGAAGCGAGACTTCTTTGTAGCGCTGATTTGCCTTTCCAGGTTGCTTGGTTGGCCAAAAAGGGCGTATGCGTTTTTTCCTGAATATATTCAGGAAAAAACGCATACGCCCTTTTTGGCCAAGGGCATCATTGTCGAGGTTTTGCCGCTTTTCCTGTGCTTTAAAGGCGATTCGAATCTACCTCCTGAAATCGGTTTCCTGCAATTCTGCCTTGCTTTCAAATCCTCTTCGTTGCCTTCCCTCAATATATTTGTGGACGAGAGTTATCATTTCTAACTGTGCAGGTCTGTGAATTGCAGTGCCCCTGAGCTCCATTTCTCAACTCGCTTTCTTGGGAGCTGGCCGCAAAAGCGCAGGATTGCTTCAGGCCCTATTCTGGCTCCGGGCGGCAGGCTGAGCCTGTGGTTAATTCTTCTTCCTGATGGGAAAATAGAGTGACCTGTGCCTGTCCCAACACCTAGAGCTAGTCTCTCATTGGTTCCCCCTCTTCCCGTTCATCCTCAGGACAGATTGCAACCTGTAAGGAACAGGAGGTTAAAGGTGCTGATTCTCCAAGGAGGGAGATTGCTAGTAAAGTGGCTGGAATGGCGAACCGGAGCACAAGGAGATGAGAAATGAGGTGCGTTTTAGAAACCTTTCCCTATCACACGGTGTACCATCTTTTGGGTTTCTCATGCATGTTTTCGATGTAGGAAGATGCCGTTGAACCTGGAGATTTGGGACCCATGGGATGGGTACCACGCTGTATTATTTTACAGGGTCTGCGTTAGCTCACCCAACCTCACCAAACCTCTCAGCCCCAAGAGTGTCCACCCTTATGGCTCAGTCAGCTGTGGGTCTAGATATGGTCAATCCAGGTGGCATCGCAGCCCCTGAACGAATTTTGTAAGAATTTCTCTTTCACTGTCTTTGTTTCACGGGTTTTTAAAAGTAATTGATTTTTATAATGGGGTTTAGCTGCTTTGCACTGCTGTGTTTATGCCGCTTTACACCCACTTGACTCACTTACAGAGAGATAGCAATACATAGGTTTTAAGATTCTTACTAGTCAGATATATTCTTGGGCGGTGAATAGGGGGTGTTGAGTCCAGTTCACTGAGCAAGGAGTAGGTCTTGTCTATTACATATTGGGTTTATGGAACAGTATCTGAGCTAATTTGAAACCCTTGTTTTATGCATCACCCCACCTCACCTTTCCCGTTAAGCAGCCATAGTGTGTTTTCTAAACGTGTGACTCTGTTCTGTTTTGTAATTCAGTTCAAGGGTAGCGGTTTTTACATTCCCTCTATAAGTGATATCTTATGATAAGTGTCTTTTTCTGTGTGACTTATTTCACTTAGAATCGTCGTACCTAAATCCACTCATCATGCTGCTCCTAGCCTTAGGGCGTTGATTTCATGGCTGAGTGATATTCCATTGTACATAAGGACCACAACTTCTTTATCCATTCTTCTCTTTCCTGGGATGTTTCAGGTGTAACGAAGTGGAGGTTCTTGTCAACAGAGCAGCCCTAAACTTTGGGGTGCCTGTGTCTTGCTGATTTTTAGTTTTCCCAATTTATACGCCCATGAGTGGAAGTGCCCTATGCTCTCTAAGCTGAGTTTTTTCGATGTTTCAGGACACACCGTACACTTCTCCAGAGTGGCTGTTGGCAATTTACAGCCCGCCCATCAGCGTAGCAAGGCTCCCATTTCTCCATGGCCTGTCCTGCATTTCTGGTTTTGACACTTTATTCAGCATGGCCCTTTTGACCGATGGGAAGCGAGACTTCTTTGTAGCGCTGATTTGCCTTTCCAGGTTGCTTGGTTGGCCAAAAAGGGCGTATGCGTTTTTTCCTGAATATATTCAGGAAAAAACGCATACGCCCTTTTTGGCCAAGGGCATCATTGTCGAGGTTTTGCCGCTTTTCCTGTGCTTTAAAGGCGATTCGAATCTACCTCCTGAAATCTGTTTCCTGCAATTCTGCCTTGCTTTCAAATCCTCTTCGTTGCCTTCCCTCAATATATTTGTGGACGAGAGTTATCATTTCTAACTGTGCAGGTCTGTGAATTGCAGTGCCCCTGAGCTCCATTTCTCAACTCGCTTTCTTGGGAGCTGGCCGCAAAAGCGCAGGATTGCTTCAGGCCCTATTCTGGCTCCGGGCGGCAGGCTGAGCCTGTGGTTAATTCTTCTTCCTGATGGGAAAATAGAGTGACCTGTGCCTGTCCCAACACCTAGAGCTAGTCTCTCATTGGTTCCCCCTCTTCCCGTTCATCCTCAGGACAGATTGCAACCTGTAAGGAACAGGAGGTTAAAGGTGCTGATTCTCCAAGGAGGGAGATTGCTAGTAAAGTGGCTGGAATGGCGAACCGGAGCACAAGGAGATGAGAAATGAGGTGCGTTTTAGAAACCTTTCCCTATCACATGGTGTACCATCTTCTGGGTTTCTCATGCATGTTTTCGATGTAGGAAGATGCCCTTGAACCTGGAGATTTGGGACCCATGGGATGGGTACCACGCTGTATTATTTTACAGGGTGTGCGTTAGCTCACCCAACCTCACCAAACCTCTCAGCCCCAAGAGTGTCCACCCTTATGGCTCAGTCAGCTGTGGGTCTAGATATGGTCAATCCAGGTGGCATCGCAGCCCCTGAACGAATTTTGTAAGAATTTCTCTTTCACTGTCTTTGTTTCACGAGTTTTTAAAAGTAATTGATTTTTATAATGGGGTTTAGCTGCTTTGCACTGCTGTGTTTATGCCGCTTTACACCCACTTGACTCACTTACAGAGAGATAGCAATACATAGGTTTTAAGATTCTTACTAGTCAGATATATTCTTGGGCGGTGAATAGGGGGTGTTGAGTCCAGTTCACTGAGCAAGGAGTAGGTCTTGTCTATTACATATTGGGTTTATGGAACGGTATCTGAGCTAATTTGAAACCCTTGTTTTATGCATCACCCCACCTCACCTTTCCCGTTAAGCAGCCATAGTGTGTTTTCTAAACGTGTGACTCTGTTCTGTTTTGTAGTTCAGTTCAAGGGTAGCGGTTTTTACATTCCCTCTATAAGTGATATCTTATGATAAGTGTCTTTTTCTGTGTGACTTATTTCACTTAGAATCGTGGTACCTAAATCCACTCATCATGCTGCTCCTAGCCTTAGGACGTTGATTTCATGGCTGAGTGATATTCCATTGTACATAAGGACCACAACTTCTTTATCCATTCTTCTCTTTCCTGGGATGTTTCAGGTGTAACGAAGTGGAGGTTCTTGTCAACAGAGCAGCCCTAAACTTTGGGGTGCCTGTGTCTTGCTGATTTTTAGTTTTCCCAATTTATACGCCCATGAGTGGAAGTGCCCTATGCTCTCTAAGCTGAGTTTTTTCGATGTTTCAGGACACACCGTACACTTCTCCAGAGTGGCTGTTGGCAATTTACAGCCCGCCCATCAGCGTAGCAAGGCTCCCATTTCTCCATGGCCTGTCCTGCATTTCTGGTTTTGACACTTTATTCAGCATGGCCCTTTTGACCGATGGGAAGCGAGACTTCTTTGTAGCGCTGATTTGCCTTTCCAGGTTGCTTGGTTGGCCAAAAAGGGCGTATGCGTTTTTTCCTGAATATATTCAGGAAAAAACGCATACGCCCTTTTTGGCCAAGGGCATCATTGTCGAGGTTTTGCCGCTTTTCCTGTGCTTTAAAGGCGATTCGAATCTACCTCCTGAAATCGGTTTCCTGCAATTCTGCCTTGCTTTCAAATCCTCTTCGTTGCCTTCCCTCAATATATTTGTGGACGAGAGTTATCATTTCTAACTGTGCAGGTCTGTGAATTGCAGTGCCCCTGAGCTCCATTTCTCAACTCGCTTTCTTGGGAGCTGGCCGCAAAAGCGCAGGATTGCTTCAGGCCCTATTCTGGCTCCGGGCGGCAGGCTGAGCCTGTGGTTAATTCTTCTTCCTGATGGGAAAATAGAGTGACGTGTGCCTGTCCCAACACCTAGAGCTAGTCTCTCATTGGTTCCCCCTCTTCCCGTTCATCCTCAGGACAGATTGCAACCTGTAAGGAACAGGAGGTTAAAGGTGCTGATTCTCCAAGGAGGGAGATTGCTAGTAAAGTGGCTGGAATGGCGAACCGGAGCACAAGGAGATGAGAAATGAGGTGCGTTTTAGAAACCTTTCCCGATCACACGGTGTACCATCTTCTGGGTTTCTCATGCATGTTTTCGATGTAGGAAGATGCCGTTGAACCTGGAGATTTGGGACCCATGGGATGGGTACCACGCTGTATTATTTTACAGGGTGTGCGTTAGCTCACCCAACCTCACCAAACCTCTCAGCCCCAAGAGTGTCCACCCTTATGGCTCAGTCAGCTGTGGGTCTAGATATGGTCAATCCAGGTGGCATCGCAGCCCCTGAACGAATTTTGTAAGAATTTCTCTTTCACTGTCTTTGTTTCACGAGTTTTTAAAAGTAATTGATTTTTATAATGGGGTTTAGCTGCTTTGCACTGCTGTGTTTATGCCGCTTTACACCCACTTGACTCACTTACAGAGAGATAGCAATACATAGGTTTTAAGATTCTTACTAGTCAAATATATTCTTGGGCGGTGACTAGGGGGTGTTGAGTCCAGTTCACTGAGCAAGGAGTAGGTCTTGTCTATTACATATTGGGTTTATGGAACGGTATCTGAGCTAATTTGAAACCCTTGTTTTATGCATCACCCCACCTCACCTTTCCCGTTAAGCAGCCATAGTGTGTTTTCTAAACGTGCGACTCTGTTCTGTTTTGTAATTCAGTTCAAGGGTAGCGGTTTTTACATTCCCTCTATAAGTGATATCTTATGATAAGTGTCTTTTTCTCTGTGACTTATTTCACTTAGAATCGTGGTACCTAAATCCACTCATCATGCTGCTCCTAGCCTTAGGACGTTGATTTCATGGCTGAGTGATATTCCATTGTACATAAGGACCACAACTTCTTTATCCATTCTTCTCTTTCCTGGGATGTTTCAGGTGTAACGAAGTGGAGGTTCTTTTCAACAGAGCAGCCCTAAACTTTGGGGTGCCTGTGTTTTGCTGATTTTTAGTTTTCCCAATTTATACGCCCATGAGTGGAAGTGCCCTATGCTCTCTAAGCTGAGTTTTTTCGATGTTTCAGGACACACCGTACACTTCTCCAGAGTGGCTGTTGGCAATTTACAGCCCGCCCATCAGCGTAGCAAGGCTCCCATTTCTCCATGGCCTGTCCTGCATTTCTGGTTTTGACACTTTATTCAGCATGGCCCTTTTGACCGATGGGAAGCGAGACTTCTTTGTAGCGCTGATTTGCCTTTCCAGGTTGCTTGGTTGGCCAAAAAGGGCGTATGCGTTTTTTCCTGAATATATTCAGGAAAAAACGCATACGCCCTTTTTGGCCAAGGGCATCATTGTCGAGGTTTTGCCGCTTTTCCTGTGCTTTAAAGGCGATTCGAATCTACCTCCTGAAATCGGTTTCCTGCAATTCTGCCTTGCTTTCAAATCCTCTTCGTTGCCTTCCCTCAATATATTTGTGGACGAGAGTTATCATTTCTAACTGTGCAGGTCTGTGAATTGCAGTGCCCCTGAGCTCCATTTCTCAACTCGCTTTCTTGGGAGCTGGCCGCAAAAGCGCAGGATTGCTTCAGGCCCTATTCTGGCTCCGGGCGGCAGGCTGAGCCTGTGGTTAATTCTTCTTCCTGATGGGAAAATAGAGTGACGTGTGCCTGTCCCAACACCTAGAGCTAGTCTCTCATTGGTTCCCTCTCTTCCCGTTCATCCTCAGGACAGATTGCAACCTGTAAGGAACAGGAGGTTAAAGGTGCTGATTCTCCAAGGAGGGAGATTGCTAGTAAAGTGGCTGGAATGGCGAACCGGAGCACAAGGAGATGAGAAATGAGGTGCGTTTTAGAAACCTTTCCCTATCACACGGTGTACCATCTTCTGGGTTTCTCATGCATGTTTTCGATGTAGGAAGATGCCCTTGAACCTGGAGATTTGGGACCCATGGCATGGGTACCACGCTGTATTATTTTACAGGGTCTGCGTTAGCTCACCCAACCTCACCAAACCTCTCAGCCCCAAGAGTGTCCACCCTTATGGCTCAGTCAGCTGTGGGTCTAGATATGGTCAATCCAGGTGGCATCGCAGCCCCTGAACGAATTTTGTAAGAATTTCTCTTTCACTGTCTTTGTTTCACGGGTTTTTAAAAGTAATTGATTTTTATAATGGGGTTTAGCTGCTTTGCACTGCTGTGTTTATGCCGCTTTACACCCACTTGACTCACTTACAGAGAGATAGCAATACATAGGTTTTAAGATTCTTACTAGTCAGATATATTCTTGGGCGGTGAATAGGGGGTGTTGAGTCCAGTTCACTGAGCAAGGAGTAGGTCTTGTCTATTACATATTGGGTTTATGGAACGGTATCTGAGCTAATTTGAAACCCTTGTTTTATGCATCACCCCACCTCACCTTTCCCGTTAAGCAGCCATAGTGTGTTTTCTAAACGTGTGACTCTGTTCTGTTTTGTAATTCAGTTCAAGGGTAGCGGTTTTTACATTCCCTCTATAAGTGATATCTTATGATAAGTGTCTTTTTCTGTGTGACTTATTTCACTTAGAATCGTCGTACCTAAATCCACTCATCATGCTGCTCCTAGCCTTAGGACGTTGATTTCATGGCTGAGTGATATTCCATTGTACATAAGGACCACAACTTCTTTATCCATTCTTCTCTTTCCTGGGATGTTTCAGGTGTAACGAAGTGGAGGTTCTTGTCAACAGAGCAGCCCTAAACTTTGGGGTGCCTGTGTCTTGCTGATTTTTAGTTTTCCCAATTTATACGCCCATGAGTGGAAGTGCCCTATGCTCTCTAAGCTGAGTTTTTTCGATGTTTCAGGACACACCGTACACTTCTCCAGAGTGGCTGTTGGCAATTTACAGCCCGCCCATCAGCGTAGCAAGGCTCCCATTTCTCCATGGCCTGTCCTGCATTTCTGGTTTTGACACTTTATTCAGCATGGCCCTTTTGACCGATGGGAAGCGAGACTTCTTTGTAGCGCTGATTTGCCTTTCCAGGTTGCTTGGTTGGCCAAAAAGGGCGTATGCGTTTTTTCCTGAATATATTCAGGAAAAAACGCATACGCCCTTTTTGGCCAAGGGCATCATTGTCGAGGTTTTGCCGCTTTTCCTGTGCTTTAAAGGCGATTCGAATCTACCTCCTGAAATCTGTTTCCTGCAATTCTGCCTTGCTTTCAAATCCTCTTCGTTGCCTTCCCTCAATATATTTGTGGACGAGAGTTATCATTTCTAACTGTGCAGGTCTGTGAATTGCAGTGCCCCTGAGCTCCATTTCTCAACTCGCTTTCTTGGGAGCTGGCCGCAAAAGCGCAGGATTGCTTCAGGCCCTATTCTGGCTCCGGGCGGCAGGCTGAGCCTGTGGTTAATTCTTCTTCCTGATGGGAAAATAGAGTGACGTGTGCCTGTCCCAACACCTAGAGCTAGTCTCTCATTGGTTCCCCCTCTTCCCGTTCATCCTCAGGACAAATTGCAACCTGTACGGAACAGGAGGTTAAAGGTGCTGATTCTCCAAGGAGGGAGATGGCTAGTAAAGCGGCTGGAAAGGTGAACCGGAGCACAAGGAGATGAGAAATGAGGTGCGTTTTAGAAACCTTTCCCGATCACACGGTGTACCATCTTCTGGGTTTCTCATGCATGTTTTCGATGTAAGAAGATGCCCTTGAACCTGGAGATTTGGGACCTATGGGATGGGTACCACGCTGTATTATTTTACAGGGTCTGCGTTAGCTCACCCAACCTCACCAAACCTCTCAGCCCCAAGAGTGTCCACCCTTATGGCTCAGTCAGCTGTGGGTCTAGATATGGTCAATCCAGGTGGCATCGCAGCCCCTGAACGAATTTTGTAAGAATTTCTCTTTCACTGTCTTTGTTTCACGGGTTTCTAAAAGTAATTGATTTTTATAATGGGGTTTAGCTGCTTTGCACTGCTGTGTTTATGCCGCTTTACACCCACTTGACTCACTTACAGAGAGATAGCAATACATAGGTTTTAAGATTCTTACTAGTCAAATATATTCTTGGGCGGTGACTAGGGGGTGTTGAGTCCAGTTCACTGAGCAAGGAGTACGTCTTGTCTATTACATATTGGGTTTATGGAACGGTATCTGAGCTAATTTGAAACCCTTGTTTTATGCATCACCCCACCTCACCTTTCCCGTTAAGCAGCCATAGTGTGTTTTCTAAACGTGTGACTCTGTTCTGTTTTGTAATTCAGTTCAAGGGTAGCGGTTTTTACATTCCCTCTATAAGTGATATCTTATGATAAGTGTCTTTTTCTGTGTGACTTATTTCACTTAGAATCGTCGTACCTAAATCCACTCATCATGCTGCTCCTAGCCTTAGGACGTTGATTTCATGGCTGAGTGATATTCCATTGTACATAAGGACCACAACTTCTTTATCCATTCTTCTCTTTCCTGGGATGTTTCAGGTGTAACGAAGTGGAGGTTCTTGTCAACAGAGCAGCCCTAAACTTTGGGGTGCCTGTGTCTTGCTGATTTTTAGTTTTCCCAATTTATACGCCCATGAGTGGAAGTGCCCTATGCTCTCTAAGCTGAGTTTTTTAGATGTTTCAGGACACACCGTACACTTCTCCAGAGTGGCTGTTGGCAATTTACAGCCCGCCCATCAGCGTAGCAAGGCTCCCATTTCTCCATGGCCTGTCCTGCATTTCTGGTTTTGACACTTTATTCAGCATGGCCCTTTTGACCGATGGGAAGCGAGACTTCTTTGTAGCGCTGATTTGCCTTTCCAGGTTGCTTGGTTGGCCAAAAAGGGCGTATGCGTTTTTTCCTGAATATATTCAGGAAAAAACGCATACGCCCTTTTTGGCCAAGGGCATCATAGTCGAGGTTTTGCCGCTTTTCCTGTGCTTTAAAGGCGATTCGAATCTACCTCCTGAAATCGGTTTCCTGCAATTCTGCCTTGCTTTCAAATTCTCTTCGTTGCCTTCCCTCAATATATTTGTGGACGAGAGTTATCATTTCTAACTGTGCAGGTCTGTGAATTGCAGTGCCCCTGAGCTCCATTTCTCAACTCGCTTTCTTGGGAGCTGGCCGCAAAAGCGCAGGATTGCTTCAGGCCCTATTCTGGCTCCGGGCGGCAGGCTGAGCCTGTGGTTAATTTTTCTTCCTGATGGGAAAATAGAGTGACGTGTGCCTGTCCCAACACCTAGAGCTAGTCTCTCATTGGTTCCCCCTCTTCCCGTTCATCCTCAGGACAAATTGCAACGTGTACGGAACAGGAGGTTAAAGGTGCTGATTCTCCAAGGAGGGAGATTGCTAGTAAAGCGGCTGGAATGGCGAACCGGAGCACAAGGAGATGAGAAATGAGGTGCGTTTTAGAAACCTTTCCCGGTCACACGGTGTACCATCTTCTGGGTTTCTCATGCATGTTTTCGATGTAGGAAGATGCCCTTGAACCTGGAGATTTGGGACCCATGGCATGGGTACCACGCCGTACTACTTTAAAGGGTCTGCGTTAGCTCACCCAACCTCACCAAAACTGTCAGCCCCAAGAGTGTCCACCCTTATGGCTCAGTCAGCTGTGTGTCTAGACATGGTCAATCCAGGTGGCATCGCAGCCCCTGAACGAATTTTGTAAGAATTTCTCTTTCACTGTCTTTGTTTCACGGGTTTTTAAAAGTAATTGATTTTTATAATGGGATTTAGCTGCTTTGCACTGCTGTGTTTATGCCGCTTTACACCCACTTGACTCACTTACAGAGAGATAGCTATACATAGGTTTTAAGATTCTTACTAGTCAGATATATTCTTGGGCGGTGAATAGGGGGTGTTGAGTCCAGTTCACTGAGCAAGGAGTAGGTCTTGTCTATTACATATTGGGTTTATGGAACGGTATCTGAGCTAATTTGAAACCCTTGTTTTATGCATCACCCCACCTCACCTTTCCCGTTAAGCAGCCATAGTGTGTTTTCTAAACGTGTGACTCTGTTCTGTTTTGTAATTCAGTTCAAGGGTAGCGGTTTTTACATTCCCTCTATAAGTGATATCTTAGGATAAGTGTCTTTTTCTGTGTGACTTATTTCACTTAGAATCGTGGTACCTAAATCCACTCATCATGCTGCTCCTAGCCTTAGGACGTTGATTTCATGGCTGAGTGATATTCCATTGTACATAAGGACCACAACTTCTTTAACCATTCTTCTCTTTCCTGGGATGTTTCAGGTGTAACGAAGTGGAGGTTCTTGTCAACAGAGCAGCCCTAAACTTTGGGGTGCCTGTGTCTTGCTGATTTTTAGTTTTCCCAATTTATACGCCCATGAGTGCAAGTGCCCTATGCTCTCTAAGCTGAGTTTTTTAGATGTTTCAGGACACACCGTACACTTCTCCAGAGTGGCTGTTGGCAATTTACAGCCCGCCCATCAGCGTAGCAAGGCTCCCATTTCTCCATGGCCTGTCCTGCATTTCTGGTTTTGACACTTTATTCAGCATGGCCCTTTTGACCGATGGGAAGCGAGACTTCTTTGTAGCGCTGATTTGCCTTTCCAGGTTGCTTGGTTGGCCAAACAGGGCGTATGCGTTTTTTCCTGAATATATTCAGGAAAAAACGCATACGCCCTGTTTGGCCAAGGGCATCATTGTCGAGGTTTTGCCGCTTTTCCTGTGCTTTAAAGGCGATTCGAATCTACCTCCTGAAATCTGTTTCCTGCAATTCTGCCTTGCTTTCAAATCCTCTTCGTTGCCTTCCCTCCATATATTTGTGGACGAGAGTTATCATTTCTAACTGTGCAGGTCTGTGAATTGCAGTGCCCCTGAGCTCCATTTCTCAACTCGCTTTCTTGGGAGCTGGCCGCAAAAGCGCAGGATTGCTTCAGGCTCTATTCTGGCTCCGGGCGGCAGGCTGAGCCTGTGGTTAATTCTTCTTCCTGATGGGAAAATAGAGTGACCTGTGCCTGTCCCAACACCTAGAGCTAGTCTCTCATTGGTTCCCCCTCTTCCCGTTCATCCTCAGGACAGATTGCAACCTGTAAGGAACAGGAGGTTAAAGGTGCTGATTCTCCAAGGAGGGAGATTGCTAATAAAGTGGCTGGAATGGCGAACCGGAGCACAAGGAGATGAGAAATGAGGTGCATTTTAGAAACCTTTCCCTATCACACGGTGTACCATCTTCTGGGTTTCTCATGCATGTTTTCGATGTAGGAAGATGCCCTTGAACCTGGAGATTTGGGACCCATGGGATGGGTACCACGCTGTATTATTTTACAGGGTCTGCGTTAGCTCACCCAACCTCACCAACCCTCTCAGCCCCAAGAGTGTCCACCCTTATGGCTCAGTCAGCTGTGGGTCTAGATATGGTCAATCCAGGTGGCATCGCAGCCCCTGAACGAATTTTGTAAGAATTTCTCTTTCACTGTCTTTGTTTCACGGGTTTTTAAAAGTAATTGATTTTTATAATGGGGTTTAGCTGCTTTGCACTGCTGTGTTTATGCCGCTTTACACCCACTTGACTCACTTACAGAGAGATAGCAATACATAGGTTTTAAGATTCTTACTAGTCAGATATATTCTTGGGCGGTGAATAGGGGGTGTTGAGTCCAGTTCACTGAGCAAGGAGTAGGTCTTGTCTATTACATATTGGGTTTATGGAACGGTATCTGAGCTAATTTGAAACCCTTGTTTTATGCATCACCCCACCTCACCTTTCCCGTTAAGCAGCCGTAGTGTGTTTTCTAAACGTGTGACTCTGTTCTGTTTTGTAATTCAGTTCAAGGGTAGCGGTTTTTACATTCCCTCTATAAGTGATATCTTATGATAAGTGTCTTTTTCTGTGTGACTTATTTCACTTAGAATCGTCGTACCTAAATCCACTCATCATGCTGCTCCTAGCCTTAGGACGTTGATTTCATGGCTGAGTGATATTCCATTGTACATAAGGACCACAACGTCTTTATCCATTCTTCTCTTTCCTGGGATGTTTCAGGTGTAACGAAGTGGAGGTTCTTGTCAACAGAGCAGCCCTAAACTTTGGGGTGCCTGTGTCTTGCTGATTTTTAGTTTTCCCAATTTATACGCCCATGAGTGCAAGTGCCCTATGCTCTCTAAGCTGAGTTTTTTAGATGTTTCAGGACACACCGTACACTTCTCCAGAGTGGCTGTTGGCAATTTACAGCCCGCCCATCAGCGTAGCAAGGCTCCCATTTCTCCATGGCCTGTCCTGCATTTCTGGTTTTGACACTTTATTCAGCATGGCCCTTTTGACCGATGGGAAGCGAGACTTCTTTGTAGCGCTGATTTGCCTTTCCAGGTTGCTTGGTTGGCCAAAAAGGGCGTATGCGTTTTTTCCTGAATATATTCAGGAAAAAACGCATACGCCCTTTTTGGCCAAGGGCATCATTGTCGAGGTTTTGCCGCTTTTCCTGTGCTTTAAAGGCGATTCGAATCTACCTCCTGAAATCTGTTTCCTGCAATTCTGCCTTGCTTTCAAATCCTCTTCGTTGCCTTCCCTCAATATATTTGTGGACGAGAGTTATCATTTCTAACTGTGCAGGTCTGTGAATTGCAGTGCCCCTGAGCTCCATTTCTCAACTCGCTTTCTTGGGAGCTGGCCGCAAAAGCGCAGGATTGCTTCAGGCCCTATTCTGGCTCCGGGCGGCAGGCTGAGCCTGTGGTTAATTCTTCTTCCTGATGGGAAAATAGAGTGACCTGTGCCTGTCCCAACACCTAGAGCTAGTCTCTCATTGGTTCCCCCTCTTCCCGTTCATCCTCAGGACAGATTGCAACCTGTAAGGAACAGGAGGTTAAAGGTGCTGATTCTCCAAGGAGGGAGATTGCTAGTAAAGTGGCTGGAATGGTGAACCGGAGCACAAGGAGATGAAAAATGAGGTGCGTTTTAGAAACCTTTCCCGATCACACGGTGTACCATCTTCTGGGTTTCTCATGCATGTTTTCGATGTAGGAAGATGCCCTTGAACCTGGAGATTTGGGACCCATGGGATGGGTACCACGCTGTATTATTTTACAGGGTCTGCGTTAGCTCACCCAACCTCACCAAACCTCTCAGCCCCAAGAGTGTCCACCCTTATGGCTCAGTCAGCTGTGGGTCTAGATATGGTCAATCCAGGTGGCATCGCAGCCCCTGAACGAATTTTGTAAGAATTTCTCTTTCACTGTCTTTGTTTCACGGGTTTTTAAAAGTAATTGATTTTTATAATGGGGTTTAGCTGCTTTGCACTGCTGTGTTTATGCCGCTTTACACCCACTTGACTCACTTACAGAGAGATAGCAATACATAGGTTTTAAGATTCTTACTAGTCAGATATATTCTTGGGCGGTGAATAGGGGGTGTTGAGTCCAGTTCACTGAGCAAGGAGTAGGTCTTGTCTATTACATATTGGGTTTATGGAACGGTATCTGAGCTAATTTGAAACCCTTGTTTTATGCATCACCCCACCTCACCTTTCCCGTTAAGCAGCCATAGTGTGTTTTCTAAACGTGTGACTCTGTTCTGTTTTGTAATTCAGTTCAAGGGTAGCGGTTTTTACATTCCCTCTATAAGTGATATCTTATGATAAGTGTCTTTTTCTGTGTGACTTATTTCACTTAGAATCGTCGTACCTAAATCCACTCATCATGCTGCTCCTAGCCTTAGGACGTTGATTTCATGGCTGAGTGATATTCCATTGTACATAAGGACCACAACTTCTTTATCCATTCTTCTCTTTCCTGGGATGTTTCAGGTGTAACGAAGTGGAGGTTCTTGTCAACAGAGCAGCCCTAAACTTTGGGGTGCCTGTGTCTTGCTGATTTTTAGTTTTCCCAATTTATACGCCCATGAGTGGAAGTGCCCTATGCTCTCTAAGCTGAGTTTTTTCGATGTTTCAGGACACACCGTACACTTCTCCAGAGTGGCTGTTGGCAATTTACAGCCCGCCCATCAGCGTAGCAAGGCTCCCATTTCTCCATGGCCTGTCCTGCATTTCTGGTTTTGACACTTTATTCAGCATGGCCCTTTTGACCGATGGGAAGCGAGACTTCTTTGTAGCGCTGATTTGCCTTTCCAGGTTGCTTGGTTGGCCAAAAAGGGCGTATGCGTTTTTTCCTGAATATATTCAGGAAAAAACGCATACGCCCTTTTTGGCCAAGGGCATCATAGTCGAGGTTTTGCCGCTTTTCCTGTGCTTTAAAGGCGATTCGAATCTACCTCCTGAAATCGGTTTCCTGCAATTCTGCCTTGCTTTCAAATTCTCTTCGTTGCCTTCCCTCAATATATTTGTGGACGAGAGTTATCATTTCTAACTGTGCAGGTCTGTGAATTGCAGTGCCCCTGAGCTCCATTTCTCAACTCGCTTTCTTGGGAGCTGGCCGCAAAAGCGCAGGATTGCTTCAGGCCCTATTCTGGCTCCGGGCGGCAGGCTGAGCCTGTGGTTAATTTTTCTTCCTGATGGGAAAATAGAGTGACGTGTGCCTGTCCCAACACCTAGAGCTAGTCTCTCATTGGTTCCCCCTCTTCCCGTTCATCCTCAGGACAAATTGCAACGTGTACGGAACAGGAGGTTAAAGGTGCTGATTCTCCAAGGAGGGAGATTGCTAGTAAAGCGGCTGGAATGGCGAACCGGAGCACAAGGAGATGAGAAATGAGGTGCGTTTTAGAAACCTTTCCCGGTCACACGGTGTACCATCTTCTGGGTTTCTCATGCATGTTTTCGATGTAGGAAGATGCCCTTGAACCTGGAGATTTGGGACCCATGGCATGGGTACCACGCCGTACTACTTTAAAGGGTCTGCGTTAGCTCACCCAACCTCACCAAAACTGTCAGCCCCAAGAGTGTCCACCCTTATGGCTCAGTCAGCTGTGTGTCTAGACATGGTCAATCCAGGTGGCATCGCAGCCCCTGAACGAATTTTGTAAGAATTTCTCTTTCACTGTCTTTGTTTCACGGGTTTTTAAAAGTAATTGATTTTTATAATGGGATTTAGCTGCTTTGCACTGCTGTGTTTATGCCGCTTTACACCCACTTGACTCACTTACAGAGAGATAGCTATACATAGGTTTTAAGATTCTTACTAGTCAGATATATTCTTGGGCGGTGAATAGGGGGTGTTGAGTCCAGTTCACTGAGCAAGGAGTAGGTCTTGTCTATTACATATTGGGTTTATGGAACGGTATCTGAGCTAATTTGAAACCCTTGTTTTATGCATCACCCCACCTCACCTTTCCCGTTAAGCAGCCATAGTGTGTTTTCTAAACGTGTGACTCTGTTCTGTTTTGTAATTCAGTTCAAGGGTAGCGGTTTTTACATTCCCTCTATAAGTGATATCTTAGGATAAGTGTCTTTTTCTGTGTGACTTATTTCACTTAGAATCGTGGTACCTAAATCCACTCATCATGCTGCTCCTAGCCTTATGACGTTGATTTCATGGCTGAGTGATATTCCATTGTACATAAGGACCACAACTTCTTTAACCATTCTTCTCTTTCCTGGGATGTTTCAGGTGTAACGAAGTGGAGGTTCTTGTCAACAGAGCAGCCCTAAACTTTGGGGTGCCTGTGTCTTGCTGATTTTTAGTTTTCCCAATTTATACGCCCATGAGTGCAAGTGCCCTATGCTCTCTAAGCTGAGTTTTTTAGATGTTTCAGGACACACCGTACACTTCTCCAGAGTGGCTGTTGGCAATTTACAGCCCGCCCATCAGCGTAGCAAGGCTCCCATTTCTCCATGGCCTGTCCTGCATTTCTGGTTTTGACACTTTATTCAGCATGGCCCTTTTGACCGATGGGAAGCGAGACTTCTTTGTAGCGCTGATTTGCCTTTCCAGGTTGCTTGGTTGGCCAAACAGGGCGTATGCGTTTTTTCCTGAATATATTCAGGAAAAAACGCATACGCCCTGTTTGGCCAAGGGCATCATTGTCGAGGTTTTGCCGCTTTTCCTGTGCTTTAAAGGCGATTCGAATCTACCTCCTGAAATCTGTTTCCTGCAATTCTGCCTTGCTTTCAAATCCTCTTCGTTGCCTTCCCTCCATATATTTGTGGACGAGAGTTATCATTTCTAACTGTGCAGGTCTGTGAATTGCAGTGCCCCTGAGCTCCATTTCTCAACTCGCTTTCTTGGGAGCTGGCCGCAAAAGCGCAGGATTGCTTCAGGCTCTATTCTGGCTCCGGGCGGCAGGCTGAGCCTGTGGTTAATTCTTCTTCCTGATGGGAAAATAGAGTGACCTGTGCCTGTCCCAACACCTAGAGCTAGTCTCTCATTGGTTCCCCCTCTTCCCGTTCATCCTCAGGACAGATTGCAACCTGTAAGGAACAGGAGGTTAAAGGTGCTGATTCTCCAAGGAGGGAGATTGCTAATAAAGTGGCTGGAATGGCGAACCGGAGCACAAGGAGATGAGAAATGAGGTGCATTTTAGAAACCTTTCCCTATCACACGGTGTACCATCTTCTGGGTTTCTCATGCATGTTTTCGATGTAGGAAGATGCCCTTGAACCTGGAGATTTGGGACCCATGGGATGGGTACCACGCTGTATTATTTTACAGGGTCTGCGTTAGCTCACCCAACCTCACCAACCCTCTCAGCCCCAAGAGTGTCCACCCTTATGGCTCAGTCAGCTGTGGGTCTAGATATGGTCAATCCAGGTGGCATCGCAGCCCCTGAACGAATTTTGTAAGAATTTCTCTTTCACTGTCTTTGTTTCACGGGTTTTTAAAAGTAATTGATTTTTATAATGGGGTTTAGCTGCTTTGCACTGCTGTGTTTATGCCGCTTTACACCCACTTGACTCACTTACAGAGAGATAGCAATACATAGGTTTTAAGATTCTTACTAGTCAGATATATTCTTGGGCGGTGAATAGGGGGTGTTGAGTCCAGTTCACTGAGCAAGGAGTAGGTCTTGTCTATTACATATTGGGTTTATGGAACGGTATCTGAGCTAATTTGAAACCCTTGTTTTATGCATCACCCCACCTCACCTTTCCCGTTAAGCAGCCGTAGTGTGTTTTCTAAACGTGTGACTCTGTTCTGTTTTGTAATTCAGTTCAAGGGTAGCGGTTTTTACATTCCCTCTATAAGTGATATCTTATGATAAGTGTCTTTTTCTGTGTGACTTATTTCACTTAGAATCGTCGTACCTAAATCCACTCATCATGCTGCTCCTAGCCTTAGGACGTTGATTTCATGGCTGAGTGATATTCCATTGTACATAAGGACCACAACGTCTTTATCCATTCTTCTCTTTCCTGGGATGTTTCAGGTGTAACGAAGTGGAGGTTCTTGTCAACAGAGCAGCCCTAAACTTTGGGGTGCCTGTGTCTTGCTGATTTTTAGTTTTCCCAATTTATACGCCCATGAGTGCAAGTGCCCTATGCTCTCTAAGCTGAGTTTTTTAGATGTTTCAGGACACACCGTACACTTCTCCAGAGTGGCTGTTGGCAATTTACAGCCCGCCCATCAGCGTAGCAAGGCTCCCATTTCTCCATGGCCTGTCCTGCATTTCTGGTTTTGACACTTTATTCAGCATGGCCCTTTTGACCGATGGGAAGCGAGACTTCTTTGTAGCGCTGATTTGCCTTTCCAGGTTGCTTGGTTGGCCAAAAAGGGCGTATGCGTTTTTTCCTGAATATATTCAGGAAAAAACGCATACGCCCTTTTTGGCCAAGGGCATCATTGTCGAGGTTTTGCCGCTTTTCCTGTGCTTTAAAGGCGATTCGAATCTACCTCCTGAAATCTGTTTCCTGCAATTCTGCCTTGCTTTCAAATCCTCTTCGTTGCCTTCCCTCAATATATTTGTGGACGAGAGTTATCATTTCTAACTGTGCAGGTCTGTGAATTGCAGTGCCCCTGAGCTCCATTTCTCAACTCGCTTTCTTGGGAGCTGGCCGCAAAAGCGCAGGATTGCTTCAGGCCCTATTCTGGCTCCGGGCGGCAGGCTGAGCCTGTGGTTAATTCTTCTTCCTGATGGGAAAATAGAGTGACCTGTGCCTGTCCCAACACCTAGAGCTAGTCTCTCATTGGTTCCCCCTCTTCCCGTTCATCCTCAGGACAGATTGCAACCTGTAAGGAACAGGAGGTTAAAGGTGCTGATTCTCCAAGGAGGGAGATTGCTAGTAAAGTGGCTGGAATGGTGAACCGGAGCACAAGGAGATGAAAAATGAGGTGCGTTTTAGAAACCTTTCCCGATCACACGGTGTACCATCTTCTGGGTTTCTCATGCATGTTTTCGATGTAGGAAGATGCCCTTGAACCTGGAGATTTGGGACCCATGGGATGGGTACCACGCTGTATTATTTTACAGGGTCTGCGTTAGCTCACCCAACCTCACCAAACCTCTCAGCCCCAAGAGTGTCCACCCTTATGGCTCAGTCAGCTGTGGGTCTAGATATGGTCAATCCAGGTGGCATCGCAGCCCCTGAACGAATTTTGTAAGAATTTCTCTTTCACTGTCTTTGTTTCACGGGTTTTTAAAAGTAATTGATTTTTATAATGGGGTTTAGCTGCTTTGCACTGCTGTGTTTATGCCGCTTTACACCCACTTGACTCACTTACAGAGAGATAGCAATACATAGGTTTTAAGATTCTTACTAGTCAGATATATTCTTGGGCGGTGAATAGGGGGTGTTGAGTCCAGTTCACTGAGCAAGGAGTAGGTCTTGTCTATTACATATTGGGTTTATGGAACGGTATCTGAGCTAATTTGAAACCCTTGTTTTATGCATCACCCCACCTCACCTTTCCCGTTAAGCAGCCATAGTGTGTTTTCTAAACGTGCGACTCTGTTCTGTTTTGTAATTCAGTTCAAGGGTAGCGGTTTTTACATTCCCTCTATAAGTGATATCTTATGATAAGTGTCTTTTTCTGTGTGACTTATTTCACTTAGAATTGTCGTACCTAAATCCACTCATCATGCTGCTCCTAGCCTTATGACGTTGATTTCATGGCTGAGTGATATTCCATTGTACATAAGGACCACAACTTCTTTATCCATTCTTCTCTTTCCTGGGATGTTTCAGGTGTAACGAAGTGGAGGTTCTTGTCAACAGAGCAGCCCTAAACTTTGGGGTGTCTGTGTCTTGCTGATTTTTAGTTTTCCCAATTTATACGCCCATGAGTGGAAGTGCCCTATGCTCTGTAAGCTGAGTTTTTTAGATGTTTCAGGACACACCGTACACTTCTCCAGAGTGGCTGTTGGCAATTTACAGCCCGCCCATCAGCGTAGCAAGGCTCCCATTTCTCCATGGCCTGTCCTGCATTTCTGGTTTTGACACTTTATTCAGCATGGCCCTTTTGACCGATGGGAAGCGAGACTTCTTTGTAGCGCTGATTTGCCTTTCCAGGTTGCTTGGTTGGCCAAAAAGGGCGTATGCGTTTTTTCCTGAATATATTCAGGAAAAAACGCATACGCCCTTTTTGGCCAAGGGCATCATTGTCGAGGTTTTGCCGCTTTTCCTGTGCTTTAAAGGTGATTCGAATCTACCTCCTGAAATCTGTTTCCTGCAATTCTGCCTTGCTTTCAAATCCTCTTCGTTGCCTTCCCTCAATATATTTGTGGACGAGAGTTATCATTTCTAACTGTGCAGGTCTGTGAATTGCAGTGCCCCTGAGCTCCATTTCTCAACTCGCTTTCTTGGGAGCTGGCCGCAAAAGCGCAGGATTGTTTCAGGCCCTATTCTGGCTCCGGGCGGCAGGCTGAGCCTGTGGTTAATTCTTCTTCCTGATGGGAAAATAGAGTGACCTGTGCCTGTCCCAACACCTAGAGCTAGTCTCTCATTGGTTCCCCCTCTTCCCGTTCATCCTCAGGACAGATTGCAACCTGTAAGGAACAGGAGGTTAAAGGTGCTGATTCTCCAAGGAGGGAGATTGCTAGTAAAGCGGCTGGAATGGCGAACCGGAGCACAAGGAGATGAGAAATGAGGTGCGTTTTAGAAACCTTTCCCGGTCACACGGTGTACCATCTTCTGGGTTTCTCATGCATGTTTTCGATGTAGGAAGATGCCCTTGAACCTGGAGATTTGGGACCCATGGGATGGGTACCACGCCGTATTATTTTACAGGGTCTGCGTTAGCTCACCCAACCTCACCAAACCTCTCAGCCCCAAGAGTGTCCACCGTTATGGCTCAGTCAGCTGTGGGTCTAGATATGGTCAATCCAGGTGGCATCACAGCCCCTGAACGAATTTTGTAAGAATTTCTCTCTCTTTCACTGTCTTTGTTTCACGGGTTTTTAAAAGTAATTGATTTTTATAATGGGGTTTAGCTGCTTTGCACTGCTGTGTTTATGCCGCTTTACACCCACTTGACTCACTTACAGAGAGATAGCAATACATAGGTTTTAAGATTCTTACTAGTCAGATATATTCTTGGGCGGTGAATAGGGGGTGTTGAGTCCAGTTCACTGAGCAAGGAGTAGGTCTTGTCTATTACATATTGGGTTTATGGAACGGTATCTGAGCTAATTTGAAACCCTTGTTTTATGCATCACCCCACCTCACCTTTCCCGTTAAGCAGCCATAGTGTGTTTTCTAAACGTGCGACTCTGTTCTGTTTTGTAATTCAGTTCAAGGGTAGCGGTTTTTACATTCCCTCTATAAGTGATATCTTATGATAAGTGTCTTTTTCTGTGTGACTTATTTCACTTAGAATTGTCGTACCTAAATCCACTCATCATGCTGCTCCTAGCCTTATGACGTTGATTTCATGGCTGAGTGATATTCCATTGTACATAAGGACCACAACTTCTTTATCCATTCTTCTCTTTCCTGGGATGTTTCAGGTGTAACGAAGTGGAGGTTCTTGTCAACAGAGCAGCCCTAAACTTTGGGGTGTCTGTGTCTTGCTGATTTTTAGTTTTCCCAATTTATACGCCCATGAGTGGAAGTGCCCTATGCTCTCTAAGCTGAGTTTTTTAGATGTTTCAGGACACACCGTACACTTCTCCAGAGTGGCTGTTGGCAATTTACAGCCCGCCCATCAGCGTAGCAAGGCTCCCATTTCTCCATGGCCTGTCCTGCATTTCTGGTTTTGACACTTTATTCAGCATGGCCCTTTTGACCGATGGGAAGCGAGACTTCTTTGTAGCGCTGATTTGCCTTTCCAGGTTGCTTGGTTGGCCAAAAAGGGCGTATGCGTTTTTTCCTGAATATATTCAGGAAAAAACGCATACGCCCTTTTTGGCCAAGGGCATCATTGTCGAGGTTTTGCCGCTTTTCCTGTGCTTTAAAGGCGATTCGAATCTACCTCCTGAAATCTGTTTCCTGCAATTCTGCCTTGCTTTCAAATCCTCTTCGTTGCCTTCCCTCAATATATTTGTGGACGAGAGTTATCATTTCTAACTGTGCAGGTCTGTGAATTGCAGTGCCCCTGAGCTCCATTTCTCAACTCGCTTTCTTGGGAGCTGGCCGCAAAAGCGCAGGATTGTTTCAGGCCCTATTCTGGCTCCGGGCGGCAGGCTGAGCCTGTGGTTAATTCTTCTTCCTGATGGGAAAATAGAGTGACCTGTGCCTGTCCCAACACCTAGAGCTAGTCGCTCATTGGTTCCCCCTCTTCCCGTTCATCCTCAGGACAGATTGCAACCTGTACGGAACAGGAGGTTAAAGGTGCTGATTCTCCAAGGAGGGAGATTGCTAGTAAAACGGCTGGAATGGCGAACCGGAGCACAAGGAGATGAGAAATGACGTGCGTTTTAGAAACCTTTCCCGGTCACACGGTGTACCATCTTCTGGGTTTCTCATGCATGTTTTCGATGTAGGAAGATGCCCTTGAACCTGGAGATTTGGGACCCATGGGATGGGTACCACGCCGTATTATTTTACAGGGTCTGCGTTAGCTCACCCAACCTCACCAAACCTCTCAGCCCCAAGAGTGTCCACCGTTATGGCTCAGTCAGCTGTGGGTCTAGATATGGTCAATCCAGGTGGCATCACAGCCCCTGAACGAATTTTGTAAGAATTTCTCTCTCTTTCACTGTCTTTGTTTCACGGGTTTTTAAAAGTAATTGATTTTTATAATGGGGTTTAGCTGCTTTGCACTGCTGTGTTTATGCCGCTTTACACCCACTTGACTCACTTACAGAGAGATAGCAATACATAGGTTTTAAGATTCTTACTAGTCAGATATATTCTTGGGCGGTGAATAGGGGGTGTTGAGTCCAGTTCACTGAGCAAGGAGTAGGTCTTGTCTATTACATATTGGGTTTATGGAACGGTATCTGAGCTAATTTGAAACCCTTGTTTTATGCATCACCCCACCTCACCTTTCCCGTTAAGCAGCCATAGTGTGTTTTCTAAACGTGCGACTCTGTTCTGTTTTGTAATTCAGTTCAAGGGTAGCGGTTTTTACATTCCCTCTATAAGTGATATCTTATGATAAGTGTCTTTTTCTGTGTGACTTATTTCACTTAGAATTGTCGTACCTAAATCCACTCATCATGCTGCTCCTAGCCTTATGACGTTGATTTCATGGCTGAGTGATATTCCATTGTACATAAGGACCACAACTTCTTTATCCATTCTTCTCTTTCCTGGGATGTTTCAGGTGTAACGAAGTGGAGGTTCTTGTCAACAGAGCAGCCCTAAACTTTGGGGTGTCTGTGTCTTGCTGATTTTTAGTTTTCCCAATTTATACGCCCATGAGTGGAAGTGCCCTATGCTCTCTAAGCTGAGTTTTTTAGATGTTTCAGGACACACCGTACACTTCTCCAGAGTGGCTGTTGGCAATTTACAGCCCGCCCATCAGCGTAGCAAGGCTCCCATTTCTCCATGGCCTGTCCTGCATTTCTGGTTTTGACACTTTATTCAGCATGGCCCTTTTGACCGATGGGAAGCGAGACTTCTTTGTAGCGCTGATTTGCCTTTCCAGGTTGCTTGGTTGGCCAAAAAGGGCGTATGCGTTTTTTCCTGAATATATTCAGGAAAAAACGCATACGCCCTTTTTGGCCAAGGGCATCATTGTCGAGGTTTTGCCGCTTTTCCTGTGCTTTAAAGGCGATTCGAATCTACCTCCTGAAATCTGTTTCCTGCAATTCTGCCTTGCTTTCAAATCCTCTTCGTTGCCTTCCCTCAATATATTTGTGGACGAGAGTTATCATTTCTAACTGTGCAGGTCTGTGAATTGCAGTGCCCCTGAGCTCCATTTCTCAACTCGCTTTCTTGGGAGCTGGCCGCAAAAGCGCAGGATTGTTTCAGGCCCTATTCTGGCTCCGGGCGGCAGGCTGAGCCTGTGGTTAATTCTTCTTCCTGATGGGAAAATAGAGTGACCTGTGCCTGTCCCAACACCTAGAGCTAGTCGCTCATTGGTTCCCCCTCTTCCCGTTCATCCTCAGGACAGATTGCAACCTGTACGGAACAGGAGGTTAAAGGTGCTGATTCTCCAAGGAGGGAGATTGCTAGTAAAACGGCTGGAATGGCGAACCGGAGCACAAGGAGATGAGAAATGACGTGCGTTTTAGAAACCTTTCCCGGTCACACGGTGTACCATCTTCTGGGTTTCTCATGCATGTTTTCGATGTAGGAAGATGCCCTTGAACCTGGAGATTTGGGACCCATGGGATGGGTACCACGCCGTATTATTTTACAGGGTCTGCGTTAGCTCACCCAACCTCACCAAACCTCTCAGCCCCAAGAGTGTCCACCGTTATGGCTCAGTCAGCTGTGGGTCTAGATATGGTCAATCCAGGTGGCATCGCAGCCCCTGAACGAATTTTGTAAGAATTTCTCTTTCACTGTCTTTGTTTCACGGGTTTTTAAAAGTAATTGATTTTTATAATGGGGTTTAGCTGCTTTGCACTGCTGTGTTTATGCCGCTTTACACCCACTTGACTCACTTACAGAGAGATAGCAATACATAGGTTTTAAGATTCTTACTAGTCAGATATATTCTTGGGCGGTGAATAGGGGGTGTTGAGTCCAGTTCACTGAGCAAGGAGTAGGTCTTGTCTATTACATATTGGGTTTATGGAACGGTATCTGAGCTAATTTGAAACCCTTGTTTTATGCATCACCCCACCTCACCTTTCCCGTTAAGCAGCCATAGTGTGTTTTCTAAACGTGTGACTCTGTTCTGTTTTGTAATTCAGTTCAAGGGTAGCGGTTTTTACATTCCCTCTATAAGTGATATCTTATGATAAGTGTCTTTTTCTGTGTGACTTATTTCACTTAGAATCGTCGTACCTAAATCCACTCATCATGCTGCTCCTAGCCTTAGGACGTTGATTTCATGGCTGAGTGATATTCCATTGTACATAAGGACCACAACTTCTTTATCCATTCTTCTCTTTCCTGGGATGTTTCAGGTGTAACGAAGTGGAGGTTCTTGTCAACAGAGCAGCCCTAAACTTTGGGGTGCCTGTGTCTTGCTGATTTTTAGTTTTCCCAATTTATACGCCCATGAGTGGAAGTGCCCTATGCTCTGTAAGCTGAGTTTTTTAGATGTTTCAGGACACACCGTACACTTCTCCAGAGTGGCTGTTGGCAATTTACAGCCCGCCCATCAGCGTAGCAAGGCTCCCATTTCTCCATGGCCTGTCCTGCATTTCTGGTTTTGACACTTTATTCAGCATGGCCCTTTTGACCGATGGGAAGCGAGACTTCTTTGTAGCGCTGATTTGCCTTTCCAGGTTGCTTGGTTGGCCAAAAAGGGCGTATGCGTTTTTTCCTGAATATATTCAGGAAAAAACGCATACGCCCTTTTTGGCCAAGGGCATCATAGTCGAGGTTTTGCCGCTTTTCCTGTGCTTTAAAGGCGATTCGAATCTACCTCCTGAAATCGGTTTCCTGCAATTCTGCCTTGCTTTCAAATTCTCTTCGTTGCCTTCCCTCAATATATTTGTGGACGAGAGTTATCATTTCTAACTGTGCAGGTCTGTGAATTGCAGTGCCCTTGAGCTCCATTTCTCAACTCGCTTTCTTGGGAGCTGGCCGCAAAAGCGCAGGATTTCTTCAGGCCCTATTCTGGCTCCGGGCGGCAGGATGAGCCTGTGGTTAATTTTTCTTCCTGATGGGAAAATAGAGTGACGTGTGCCTGTCCCAACACCTAGAGCTAGTCTCTCATTGGTTCCCCCTCTTCCCGTTCATCCTCAGGACAGATTGCAACCTGTAAGGAACAGGAGGTTAAAGGTGCTGATTCTCCAAGGAGGGAGATTGCTAGTAAAGTGGCTGGAATGGCGAACCGGAGCACAAGGAGATGAGAAATGAGGTGCGTTTTAGAAACCTTTCCCTATCACACGGTGTACCATCTTTTGGGTTTCTCATGCATGTTTTCGATGTAGGAAGATGCCCTTGAACCTGGAGATTTGGGACCCATGGGATGGGTACCACGCTGTATTATTTTACAGGGTGTGCGTTAGCTCACCCAACCTCACCAAACCTCTCAGCCCCAAGAGTGTCCACCCTTATGGCTCAGTCAGCTGTGGGTCTAGATATGGTCAATCCAGGTGGCATCGCAGCCCCTGAACGAATTTTGTAAGAATTTCTCTTTCACTGTCTTTGTTTCACGGGTTTTTAAAACTAATTGATTTTTATAATGGGGTTTAGCTGCTTTGCACTGCTGTGTTTATGCCGCTTTACACCCACTTGACTCACTTACAGAGAGATAGCAATACATAGGTTTTAAGATTCTTACTAGTCAAATATGTTCTTGGGCGGTGAATAGGGGGTGTTGAGTCCAGTTCACTGAGCAAGGAGTAGGTCTTGTCTATTACATATTGGGTTTATGGAACGGTATCTGAGCTAATTTGAAACCCTTGTTTTATGCATCAACCCACCTCACCTTTCCCGTTAAGCAGCCATAGTGTGTTTTCTAAACGTGCGACTCTGTTCTGTTTTGTAATTCAGTTCAAGGGTAGCGGTTTTTACATTCCCTCTATAAGTGATATCTTATGATAAGTGTCTTTTTCTGTGTGACTTATTTCACTTAGAATCGTTGTACCTAAATCCACTCATCATGCTGCTCCTAGCCTTAGGACGTTGATTTCATGGCTGAGTGATATTCCATTGTACATAAGGACCACAACTTCTTTATCCATTCTTCTCTTTCCTGGGATGTTTCAGGTGTAACGAAGTGGAGGTTCTTGTCAACAGAGCAGCCCTAAACTTTGGGGTGCCTGTGTCTTGCTGATTTTTAGTTTTCCCAATTTATACGCCCATGAGTGGAAGTGCCCTATGCTCTGTAAGCTGAGTTTTTTAGATGTTTCAGGACACACCGTACACTTCTCCAGAGTGGCTGTTGGCCATTTACAGCCCGCCCATCAGCGTAGCAAGGCTCCCATTTCTCCATGGCCTGTCCTGCATTTCTGGTTTTGACACTTTATTCAGCATGGCCCTTTTGACCGATGGGAAGCGAGACTTCTTTGTAGCGCTGATTTGCCTTTGCAGGTTGCTTGGTTGGCCAAAAAGGGCGTATGCGTTTTTTCCTGAATATATTCAGGAAAAAACGCATACGCCCTTTTTGGCCAAGGGCATCATTGTCGAGGTTTTGCCGCTTTTCCTGTGCTTTAAAGGCGATTCGAATCTACCTCCTGAAATCTGTTTCCTGCAATTCAGCCTTGCTTTCAAATCCTCTTCGTTGCCTTCCCTCAATATATTTGTGGACGAGAGTTATCATTTCTAACTGTGCAGCTCTGTGAATTGCAGTGCCCCTGAGCTCCACTTCTCAACTCGCTTTCTTGGGAGCTGGCCGCAAAAGCGCAGGATTGCTTCAGGCCCTATTCTGGCTCCGGGCGGCAGGCTGAGCCTGTGGTTAATTCTTCTTCCTGATGGGAAAATAGAGTGACGTGTGCCTGTCCCAACACCTAGAGCTAGTCTCTCATTGATTCCCCCTCTTCCCGTTCATCCTCAGGACAGATTGCAACCTGTAAGGAACAGGAGGTTAAAGGTGCTGATTTTCCAAGGAGGGAGATTGCTAGTAAAGTGGCTGGAATGGCGAACCGGAGCACAAGGAGATGAGAAATGAGGTGCGTTTTAGAAACCTTTCCCTATCACACGGTGTACCATCTTTTGGGTTTCTCATGCATGTTTTCGATGTAGGAAGATGCCCTTGAACCTGGAGATTTGGGACCCATGGGATGGGTACCACGCTGTATTATTTTACAGGGTCTGCGTTAGCTCACCCAACCTCACCAAACCTCTCAGCCCCAAGAGTGTCCACCCTTATGGCTCAGTCAGCTGTGGGTCTAGATATGGTCAATCCAGGTGGCATCGCAGCCCCTGAACGAATTTTGTAAGAATTTCTCTTTCACTGTCTTTGTTTCACGGGTTTTTAAAAGTAATTGATTTTTATAATGGGGTTTAGCTGCTTTGCACTGCTGTGTTTATGCCGCTTTACACCCACTTGACTCACTTACAGAGAGATAGCAATACATAGGTTTTAAGATTCTTACTAGTCAAATATGTTCTTGGGCGGTGAATAGGGGGTGTTGAGTCCAGTTCACTGAGCAAGGAGTAGGTCTTGTCTATTACATATTGGGTTTATGGAACGGGATCTGAGCTAATTTGAAACCCTTGTTTTATGCATCAACCCACCTCACCTTTCCCGTTAAGCAGCCATAGTGTGTTTTCTAAACGTGCGACTCTGTTCTGTTTTGTAATTCAGTTCAAGGGTAGCGGTTTTTACATTCCCTCTATAAGTGATATCTTATGATAAGTGTCTTTTTCTGTGTGACTTATTTCACTTAGAATCGTTGTACCTAAATCCACTCATCATGCTGCTCCTAGCCTTAGGACGTTGATTTCATGGCTGAGTGATATTCCATTGTACATAAGAACCACAACTTCTTTATCCATTCTTCTCTTTCCTGGGATGTTTCAGGTGTAACGAAGTGGAGGTTCTTGTCAACAGAGCAGCCCTAAACTTTGGGGTGCCTGTGTCTTGCTGATTTTTAGTTTTCCCAATTTATACGCCCATGAGTGGAAGTGCCCTATGCTCTGTAAGCTGAGTTTTTTAGATGTTTCAGGACACACCGTACACTTCTCCAGAGTGGCTGTTGGCAATTTACAGCCCGCCCATCAGCGTAGCAAGGCTCCCATTTCTCCATGGCCTGTCCTGCATTTCTGGTTTTGACACTTTATTCAGCATGGCCCTTTTGACCGATGGGAAGCGAGACTTCTTTGTAGCGCTGATTTGCCTTTCCAGGTTGCTTGGTTGGCCAAAAAGGGCGTATGCGTTTTTTCCTGAATATATTCAGGAAAAAACGCATACGCCCTTTTTGGCCAAGGGCATCATAGTCGAGGTTTTGCCGCTTTTCCTGTGCTTTAAAGGCGATTCGAATCTACCTCCTGAAATCTGTTTCCTGCAATTCTGCCTTGCTTTCAAATCCTCTTCGTTGCCTTCCCTCAATATATTTGTGGACGAGAGTTATCATTTCTAACTGTGCAGGTCTGTGAATTGCAGTGCCCCTGAGCTCCATTTCTCAACTCGCTTTCTTGGGAGCTGGCCGCAAAAGCGCAGGATTGCTTCAGGCCCTATTCTGGCTCCGGGCGGCAGGCTGAGCCTGTGGTTAATTCTTCTTCCTGATGGGAAAATAGAGTGACGTGTGCCTGTCCCAACACCTAGAGCTAGTCTCTCATTGGTTACCCCTCTTCCCGTTCATCCTCAGGACAGATTGCAACCTGTAAGGAACAGGAGGTTAAAGGTGCTGATTCTCCAAGGAGGGAGATTGCTAGTAAAGTGGCTGGAATGGCGAACCGGAGCACAAGGAGATGAGAAATGAGGTGCGTTTTAGAAACCTTTCCCTATCACACGGTGTACCATCTTTTGGGTTTCTCATGCATGTTTTCGATGTAGGAAGATGCCCTTGAACCTGGAGATTTGGGACCCATGGGATGGGTACCACGCTGTATTATTTTACAGGGTCTGCGTTAGCTCACCCAACCTCACCAAACCTCTCAGCCCCAAGAGTGTCCACCCTTATGGCTCAGTCAGCTGTGGGTCTAGATATGGTCAATCCAGGTGGCATCGCAGCCCCTGAACGAATTTTGTAAGAATTTCTCTTTCACTGTCTTTGTTTCACGGGTTTTTAAAAGTAATTGATTTTTATAATGGGGTTTAGCTGCTTTGCACTGCTGTGTTTATGCCGCTTTACACCCACTTGACTCACTTACAGAGAGATAGCAATACATAGGTTTTAAGATTCTTACTAGTCAGATATATTCTTGGGCGGTGAATAGGGGGTGTTGAGTCCAGTTCACTGAGCAAGGAGTAGGTCTTGTGTATTACATATTGGGTTTATGGAACGGTATCTGAGCTAATTTGAAACCCTTGTTTTATGCATCACCCCACCTCACCTTTCCCGTTAAGCAGCCATAGTGTGTTTTCTAAACGTGTGACTCTGTTCTGTTTTGTAATTCAGTTCAAGGGTAGCGGTTTTTACATTCCCTCTATAAGTGATATCTTATGATAAGTGTCTTTTTCTGTGTGACTTATTTCACTTAGAATCGTCGTACCTAAATCCACTCATCATGCTGCTCCTAGCCTTAGGACGTTGATTTCATGGCTGAGTGATATTCCATTGTACATAAGGACCACAACTTCTTTATCCATTCTTCTCTTTCCTGGGATGTTTCAGGTGTAACGAAGTGGAGGTTCTTGTCAACAGAGCAGCCCTAAACTTTGGGGTGCCTGTGTCTTGCTGATTTTTAGTTTTCCCAATTTATACGCCCATGAGTGGAAGTGCCCTATGCTCTGTAAGCTGAGTTTTTTAGATGTTTCAGGACACACCGTACACTTCTCCAGAGTGGCTGTTGGCAATTTACAGCCCGCCCATCAGCGTAGCAAGGCTCCCATTTCTCCATGGCCTGTCCTGCATTTCTGGTTTTGACACTTTATTCAGCATGGCCCTTTTGACCGATGGGAAGCGAGACTTCTTTGTAGCGCTGATTTGCCTTTCCAGGTTGCTTGGTTGGCCAAAAAGGGCGTATGCGTTTTTTCCTGAATATATTCAGGAAAAAACGCATACGCCCTTTTTGGCCAAGGGCATCATAGTCGAGGTTTTGCCGCTTTTCCTGTGCTTTAAAGGCGATTCGAATCTACCTCCTGAAATCGGTTTCCTGCAGTTCTGCCTTGCTTTCAAATTCTCTTCGTTGCCTTCCCTCAATATATTTGTGGACGAGAGTTATCATTTCTAACTGTGCAGGTCTGTGAATTGCAGTGCCCCTGAGCTCCATTTCTCAACTCGCTTTCTTGGGAGCTGGCCGCAAAAGCGCAGGATTGCTTCAGGCCCTATACTGGCTCCGGGCGGCAGGCTGAGCCTGTGGTTAATTTTTCTTCCTGATGGGAAAATAGAGTGACGTGTGCCTGTCCCAACACCTAGAGCTAGTCTCTCCTTGGTTCCCCCTCTTCCCGTTCATCCTCAGGACAAATTGCAACCTGTACGGAACAGGAGGTTAAAGGTGCTGATTCTCCAAGCAGGGAGATTGCTAGTAAAGCGGCTGGAATGGCGAACCGGAGCACAAGGAGATGAGAAATGAGGTGCATTTTAGAAACCTTTCCCGATCACACGGTGTACCATCTTCTGGGTTTCTCATGCATGTTTTCGATGTAGGAAGATGCCCTTGAACCTGGAGATTTGGGACCCATGGGATGGGTACCACGCTGTATTAATTTACAGGGTCTGTGTTAGCTCACCCAACCACACCAAACCTCTCAGCCCCAAGAGTGTCCACCCTTATGGCTCAGTCATCTGTGGATCTAGATATGGTCAATCCAGGTGGCATCGCAGCCCCTGAACGAATTTTGTAAGAATTTTTCTCTCTTTCACTGTCTTTGTTTCACGGGTTTTTAAAAGAAATTGATTTTTATAATGGGGTTTAGCTGCTTTGCACTGCTGTGTTTATGCCGCTTTACACCCACTTGACTCACTTACAGAGAGATAGCAATACATAGGTTTTAAGATTCTTACTAGTCATATATGTTCTTGGGCGGGGAATAGGGGGTGTTGAGTCCAGTTCACTGAGCAAGGAGTAGGTCTTGTCTATTACATATTGGGTTTATGGAACGGTATCTGAGCTAATTTGAAACCCTTGTTTTATGCATCAACCCACCTCACCTTTCCCGTTAAGCAGCCATAGTGTGTTTTCTAAACGTGCGACTCTGTTCTGTTTTGTAATTCAGTTCAAGGGTAGCGGTTTTTACATTCCCTCTATAAGTGATATCTTATGATAAGTGTCTTTTTCTGTGTGACTTATTTCACTTAGAATCGTTGTACCTAAATCCACTCATCATGCTGCTCCTAGCCTTAGGACGTTGATTTCATGGCTGAGTGATATTCCATTGTACATAAGGACCACAACTTCTTTATCCATTCTTCTCTTTCCTGGGATGTTTCAGGTGTAACGAAGTGGAGGTTCTTGTCAACAGAGCAGCCCTAAACTTTGGGGTGCCTGTGTCTTGCTGATTTTTAGTTTTCCCAATTTATACGCCCATGAGTGGAAGTGCCCTATGCTCTGTAAGCTGAGTTTTTTAGATGTTTCAGGACACACCGTACACTTCTCCAGAGTGGCTGTTGGCAATTTACAGCCCGCCCATCAGCGTAGCAAGGCTCCCATTTCTCCATGGCCTGTCCTGCATTTCTGGTTTTGACACTTTTTTCAGCATGGCCCTTTTGACCGATGGGAAGTGAGACTTCTTTGTAGCGCTGATTTGCCTTTCCAGGTTGCTTGGTTGGCCAAAAAGGGCGTATGCGTTTTTTCCTGAATATATTCAGGAAAAAACGCATACGCCCTTTTTGGCCAAGGGCATCATTGTCGAGGTTTTGCCGCTTTTCCTGTGCTTTAAATGCAATTCGAATCTACCTCCTGAAATCTGTTTCCTGCAATTCTGCCTTGCTTTCAAATCCTCTTCGTTGCCTTCCCTCAATATATTTGTGGACGAGAGTTATCATTTCTAACTGTGCAGGTCTGTGAATTGCAGTGCCCCTGAGCTCCATTTCTCAACTCGCTTTCTTGGGAGCTGGCCGCAAAAGCGCAGGATTGCTTCAGGCCCTATTCTGGCTCCGGGCGGCAGGCTGAGCCTGTGGTTAATTTTTCTTCCTGATGGGAAAATAGAGTGACGTGTGCCTGTCCCAACACCTAGAGCTAGTCTCTCATTGGTTCCCCCTCTTCCTGTTCATCCTCAGGACAGATTGCAACCTGTAAGGAACAGGAGGTTAAAGGTGCTGATTCTCCAAGGAGGGAGATTGCTAGTAAAGTGGCTGGAATGGCGAACCGGAGCACAAGGAGATGAGAAATGAGGTGCGTTTTAGAAACCTTTCCCGATCACACGGTGTACCATCTTCTGGGTTTCTCATGCATGTTTTCGATGTAGGAAGATGCCCTTGAACCTGGAGATTTGGGACCCATGGGATGGGTACCACGCTGTATTATTTTACAGGGTCTGCGTTAGCTCACCCAACCTCACCAAACCTCTCAGCCCCAAGAGTGTCCACCCTTATGGCTCAGTCAGCTGTGGGTCTAGATATGGTCAATCCAGGTGGCATCGCAGCCCCTGAACGAATTTTGTAAGAATTTCTCTTTCACTGTCTTTGTTTCACGGGTTTTTAAAAGTAATTGATTTTTATAATGGGGTTTAGCTGCTTTGCACTGCTGTGTTTATGCCGCTTTACACCGACTTGACTCACTTACAGAGAGATAGCAATACATAGGTTTTAAGATTCTTACTAGTCAGATATATTCTTGGGCGGTGAATAGGGGGTGTTGAGTCCAGTTCACTGAGCAAGGAGTAGGTCTTGTCTATTACATATTGGGTTTATGGAACGGTATCTGAGCTAATTTGAAACCCTTGTTTTATGCATCACCCCACCTCACCTTTCCCGTTAAGCAGCCATAGTGTGTTTTCTAAACGTGTGACTCTGTTCTGTTTTGTAATTCAGTTTAAGGGTAGCGGTTTTTACATTCCCTCTATAAGTGATATCTTATGATAGGTGTCTTTTTCTGTGTGACTTATTTCACTTAGAATCGTCGTACCTAAATCCACTCATCATGCTGCTCCTAGCCTTAGGACGTTGATTTCATGGCTGAGTGATATTCCATTGTACATAAGGACCACAACTTCTTTATCCATTCTTCTCTTTCCTGGGATGTTTCAGGTGTAACGAAGTGGAGGTTCTTGTCAACAGAGCAGCCCTAAACTTTGGGGTGCCTGTGTCTTGCTGATTTTTAGTTTTCCCAATTTATACGCCCATGAGTGGAAGTGCCCTATGCTCTGTAAGCTGAGTTTTTTAGATGTTTCAGGACACACCGTACACTTCTCCAGAGTGGCTGTTGGCAATTTACAGCCCGCCCATCAGCGTAGCAAGGCTCCCATTTCTCCATGGCCTGTCCTGCATTTCTGGTTTTGACACTTTTTTCAGCATGGCCCTTTTGACCGATGGGAAGTGAGACTTCTTTGTAGCGCTGATTTGCCTTTCCAGGTTGCTTGGTTGGCCAAAAAGGGCGTATGCGTTTTTTCCTGAATATATTCAGGAAAAAACGCATACGCCCTTTTTGGCCAAGGGCATCATTGTCGAGGTTTTGCCGCTTTTCCTGTGCTTTAAATGCAATTCGAATCTACCTCCTGAAATCTGTTTCCTGCAATTCTGCCTTGCTTTCAAATCCTCTTCGTTGCCTTCCCTCAATATATTTGTGGACGAGAGTTATCATTTCTAACTGTGCAGGTCTGTGAATTGCAGTGCCCCTGAGCTCCATTTCTCAACTCGCTTTCTTGGGAGCTGGCCGCAAAAGCGCAGGATTGCTTCAGGCCCTATTCTGGCTCCGGGCGGCAGGCTGAGCCTGTGGTTAATTTTTCTTCCTGATGGGAAAATAGAGTGACGTGTGCCTGTCCCAACACCTAGAGCTAGTCTCTCATTGGTTCCCCCTCTTCCTGTTCATCCTCAGGACAGATTGCAACCTGTAAGGAACAGGAGGTTAAAGGTGCTGATTCTCCAAGGAGGGAGATTGCTAGTAAAGTGGCTGGAATGGCGAACCGGAGCACAAGGAGATGAGAAATGAGGTGCGTTTTAGAAACCTTTCCCGATCACACGGTGTACCATCTTCTGGGTTTCTCATGCATGTTTTCGATGTAGGAAGATGCCCTTGAACCTGGAGATTTGGGACCCATGGGATGGGTACCACGCTGTATTATTTTACAGGGTCTGCGTTAGCTCACCCAACCTCACCAAACCTCTCAGCCCCAAGAGTGTCCACCCTTATGGCTCAGTCAGCTGTGGGTCTAGATATGGTCAATCCAGGTGGCATCGCAGCCCCTGAACGAATTTTGTAAGAATTTCTCTTTCACTGTCTTTGTTTCACGGGTTTTTAAAAGTAATTGATTTTTATAATGGGGTTTAGCTGCTTTGCACTGCTGTGTTTATGCCGCTTTACACCCACTTGACTCACTTACAGAGAGATAGCAATACATAGGTTTTAAGATTCTTACTAGTCAGATATATTCTTGGGCGGTGAATAGGGGGTGTTGAGTCCAGTTCACTGAGCAAGGAGTAGGTCTTGTGTATTACATATTGGGTTTATGGAACGGTATCTGAGCTAATTTGAAACCCTTGTTTTATGCATCACCCCACCTCACCTTTCCCGTTAAGCAGCCATAGTGTGTTTTCTAAACGTGTGACTCTGTTCTGTTTTGTAATTCAGTTCAAGGGTAGCGGTTTTTACATTCCCTCTATAAGTGATATCTTATGATAGGTGTCTTTTTCTGTGTGACTTATTTCACTTAGAATCGTCGTACCTAAATCCAATCATCATGCTGCTCCTAGCCTTAGGACGTTGATTTCATGGCTGAGTGATATTCCATTGTACATAAGGACCACAACTTCTTTATCCATTCTTCTCTTTCCTGGGATGTTTCAGGTGTAACGAAGTGGAGGTTCTTGTCAACAGAGCAGCCCTAAACTTTGGGGTGCCTGTGTCTTGCTGATTTTTAGTTTTCCCAATTTATACGCCCATGAGTGGAAGTGCCCTATGCTCTGTAAGCTGAGTTTTTTAGATGTTTCAGGACACACCGTACACTTCTCCAGAGTGGCTCTTGGCAATTTACAGCCCGCCCATCAGCGTAGCAAGGCTCCCATTTCTCCATGGCCTGTCCTGCATTTCTGGTTTTGACACTTTATTCAGCATGGCCCTTTTGACCGATGGGAAGCGAGACTTCTTTGTAGTGCTGATTTGCCTTTCCAGGTTGCTTGGTTGGCCAAAAAGGGCGTATGCGTTTTTTCCTGAATATATTCAGGAAAAAACGCATACGCCCTTTTTGGCCAAGGGCATCATAGTCGAGGTTTTGCCGCTTTTCCTGTGCTTTAAAGGCGATTCGAATCTACCTCCTGAAATCTGTTTCCTGCAATTCTGCCTTGCTTTCAAATTCTCTTCGTTGCCTTCCCTCAATATATTTGTGGACGAGAGTTATCATTTCTAACTGTGCAGGTCTGTGAATTGCAGTGCCCCTGAGCACCATTTCTCAACTCGCTTTCTTGGGAGCTGGCCGCAAAAGCGCAGGATTGCTTCAGGCCCTATTCTGGCTCCGGGCGGCAGGCTGAGCCTGTGGTTAAATTTCTTCCTGATGGGAAAATAGAGTGACGTGTGCCTGTCCCAACAACTAGAGCTAGTCTCTCATTGGTTCCCCCTCTTCCCGTTCATCCTCAGGACAAATTGCAGCCTGTACGGAACAGGAGGTTAAAGGTGCTGATTCTCCAAGGAGGGAGATTGCTAGTAAAGCGGCTGGAATGGCGAACCGGAGCACAAGGAGATGAGAAATGAGGTGCGTTTTAGAAACCTTTCCCGATCACACGGTGTACCATCTTCTGGGTTTCTCATGCATGTTTTCGATGTAGGAAGATGCCCTTGAACCTGGAGATTTGGGACCCATGGCATGGGTACCACGCCGTACTACTTTAAAGGGTCTGTGTTAGCTCACCCAACCTCACCAAAACTCTCAGCCCCAAGAGTGTCCACCCTTATGGCTCAGTCAGCTGTGGGTCTAGATATGGTCAATCCAGGTGGCATCGCAGCCCCTGAACGAATTTTGTAAGAATTTCTCTTTCACTGTCTTTGTTTCACGGGTTTTTAAAAGTAATTGATTTTTATAATGGGATTTAGCTGCTTTGCACTGCTGTGTTTATGCCGCTTTACACCCACTTGACTCACTTACAGAGAGATAGCAATACATAGGTTTTAAGATTCTTACTAGTCAGATATATTCTTGGGCGGTGAATAGGGGGTGTTGAGTCCAGTTCACTGAGCAAGGAGTAGGTCTTGTGTATTACATATTGGGTTTATGGAACGGTATCTGAGCTAATTTGAAACCCTTGTTTTATGCATCACCCCACCTCACCTTTCCCGTTAAGCAGCCATAGTGTGTTTTCTAAACGTGCGACTCTGTTCTGTTTTGTAATTCAGTTCAAGGGTAGCGGTTTTTACATTCCCTCTATAAGTGATATCTTATGATAAGTGTCTTTTTCTGTGTGACTTATTTCACTTAGAATCGTTGTACCTAAATCCACTCATCATGCTGCTCCTAGCCTTAGGACGTTGATTTCATGGCTGAGTGATATTCCATTGTACATAAGGACCACAACTTCTTTATCCATTCTTCTCTTTCCTGGGATATTTCACGTGTAACGAAGTGGAGGTTCTTGTGAACAGAGCAGCCCTAAACTTTGGGGTGCCTGTGTCTTGCTGATTTTTAGTTTTCCCAATTTATACGCCCATGAGTGGAAGTGCCCTATGCTCTGTAAGCTGAGTTTTTTAGATGTTTCAGGACACACCGTACACTTCTCCAGAGTGGCTGTTGGCCATTTACAGCCCGCCCATCAGCGTAGCAAGGCTCCCATTTCTCCATGGCCTGTCCTGCATTTCTGGTTTTGACACTTTATTCAGCATGGCCCTTTTGACCGATGGGAAGCGAGACTTCTTTGTAGCGCTGATTTGCCTTTGCAGGTTGCTTGGTTGGCCAAAAAGGGCGTATGCGTTTTTTCCTGAATATATTCAGGAAAAAACGCATACGCCCTTTTTGGCCAAGGGCATCATAGTCGAGGTTTTGCCGCTTTTCCTGTGCTTTAAAGGCGATTCGAATCTACCTCCTGAAATCGGTTTCCTGCAATTCTGCCTTGCTTTCAAATTCTCTTCGTTGCCTTCCCTCAATATATTTGTGGACGAGAGTTATCATTTCTAACTGTGCAGGTCTGTGAATTGCAGTGCCCCTGAGCTCCATTTCTCAACTCGCTTTCTTGGGAGCTGGCCGCAAAAGCGCAGGATTGCTTCAGGCCCTATTCTGGCTCCGGGCGGCAGGCTGAGCCTGTGGTTAATTTTTCTTCCTGATGGGAAAATAGAGTGACGTGTGCCTGTCCCAACACCTAGAGCTAGTCTCTCATTGGTTCCCCCTCTTCCCGTTCATCCTCAGGACAAATTGCAGCCTGTACGGAACAGGAGGTTAAAGGTGCTGATTCTCCAAGGAGGGAGATTGCTAGTAAAGCGGCTGGAATGGCGAACCGGAGCACAAGGAGATGAGAAATGAGGTGCGTTTTAGAAACCTTTCCCGATCACACGGTGTACCATCTTCTGGGTTTCTCATGCATGTTTTCGATGTAGGAAGATGCCCTTGAACCTGGAGATTTGGGACCCATGGCATGGGTACCACGCCGTACTACTTTAAAGGGTCTGTGTTAGCTCACCCAACCTCACCAAAACTCTCAGCCCCAAGAGTGTCCACCCTTATGGCTCAGTCAGCTGTGGGTCTAGATATGGTCAATCCAGGTGGCATCGCAGCCCCTGAACGAATTTTGTAAGAATTTCTCTTTCACTGTCTTTGTTTCACGGGTTTTTAAAAGTAATTGATTTTTATAATGGGGTTTAGCTGCTTTGCACTGCTGTGTTTATGCCGCTTTACACCCACTTGACTCACTTACAGAGAGATAGCAATACATAGGTTTTAAGATTCTTACTAGTCAGATATATTCTTGGGCGGTGAATAGGGGGTGTTGAGTCCAGTTCACTGAGCAAGGAGTAGGTCTTGTGTATTACATATTGGGTTTATGGAACGGTATCTGAGCTAATTTGAAACCCTTGTTTTATGCATCACCCCACCTCACCTTTCCCGTTAAGCAGCCATAGTGTGTTTTCTAAACGTGTGACTCTGTTCTGTTTTGTAATTCAGTTCAAGGGTAGCGGTTTTTACATTCCCTCTATAAGTGATATCTTATGATAGGTGTCTTTTTCTGTGTGACTTATTTCACTTAGAATCGTTGTACCTAAATCCACTCATCATGCTGCTCCTAGCCTTAGGACGTTGATTTCATGGCTGAGTGATATTCCATTGTACATAAGGACCACAACTTCTTTATCCATTCTTCTCTTTCCTGGGATGTTTCAGGTGTAACGAAGTGGAGGTTCTTGTCAACAGAGCAGCCCTAAACTTTGGGGTGCCTGTGTCTTGCTGATTTTTAGTTTTCCCAATTTATACGCCCATGAGTGGAAGTGCCCTATGCTCTCTAAGCTGAGTTTTTTAGATGTTTCAGGACACACCGTACACTTCTCCAGAGTGGCTGTTGGCAATTTACAGCCCGCCCATCAGCGTAGCAAGGCTCCCATTTCTCCATGGCCTGTCCTGCATTTCTGGTTTTGACACTTTATTCAGCATGGCCCTTTTGACCGATGGGAAGCGAGACTTCTTTGTAGCGCTGATTTGCCTTTCCAGGTTGCTTGGTTGGCCAAAAAGGGCGTATGCGTTTTTTCCTGAATATATTCAGGAAAAAACGCATACGCCCTTTTTGGCCAAGGGCATCATAGTCGAGGTTTTGCCGCTTTTCCTGTGCTTTAAAGGCGATTCGAATCTACCTCCTGAAATCGGTTTCCTGCAATTCTGCCTTGCTTTCAAATTCTCTTCGTTGCCTTCCCTCAATATATTTGTGGACGAGAGTTATCATTTCTAACTGTGCAGGTCTGTGAATTGCAGTGCCCCTGAGCTCCATTTCTCAACTCGCTTTCTTGGGAGCTGGCCGCAAAAGCGCAGGATTGCTTCAGGCCCTATTCTGGCTCCGGGCGGCAGGCTGAGCCTGTGGTTAATTTTTCTTCCTGATGGGAAAATAGAGTGACGTGTGCCTGTCCCAACACCTAGAGCTAGTCTCTCATTGGTTCCCCCTCTTCCCGTTCATCCTCAGGACAAATTGCAACCTGTACGGAACAGGAGGTTAAAGGTGCTGATTCTCCAAGGAGGGAGATTGCTAGTAAAGCGGCTGGAATGGCGAACCGGAGCCCAAGGAGATGAGAAATGAGGTGCGTTTTAGAAACCTTTCCCTATCACACGGTGTACCATCTTCTGGGTTTCTCATGCATGTTTTCGATGTAGGAAGATGCCCTTGAACCTGGAGATTTGGGACCCATGGCATGGGTACCACGCCGTACTACTTTAAAGGGTCTGTGTTATCTCACCCAACCGCACCAAAACTCTCAGCCCCAAGAGTGTCCACCCTTATGGCTCAGTCAGCTGTGGGTCTAGATATGGTCAATCCAGGTGGCATCGCAGCCCCTGAACGAATTTTGTAAGAATTTCTCTTTCACTGTCTTTGTTTCACGGGTTTTTAAAAGTAATTGATTTTTATAATGGGGTTTAGCTGCTTTGCACTGCTGTGTTTATGCCGCTTTACACCCACTTGACTCACTTACAGAGAGATAGCAATACATAGGTTTTAAGATTCTTACTAGTCAGATATATTCTTGGGCGGTGAATAGGGGGTGTTGAGTCCAGTTCACTGAGCAAGGAGTAGGTCTTGTCTATTACATATTGGGTTTATGGAACGGTATCTGAGCTAATTTGAAACCCTTGTTTTATGCATCACCCCACCTCACCTTTCCCGTTAAGCAGCCATAGTGTGTTTTCTAAACGTGCGACTCTGTTCTGTTTTGTAATTCAGTTCAAGGGTAGCGGTTTTTACATTCCCTCTATAAGTGATATCTTATGATAAGTGTCTTTTTCTGTGTGACTTATTTCACTTAGAATCGTCGTACCTAAATCCACTCATCATGCTGCTCCTAGCCTTATGACGTTGATTTCATGGCTGAGTGATATTCCATTGTACATAAGGACCACAACTTCTTTATCCATTCTTCTCTTTCCTGGGATGTTTAAGGTGTAACGAAGTGGAGGTTCTTGTCAACAGAGCAGCCCTAAACTTTGGGGTGCCTGTGTCTTGCTGATTTTTAGTTTTCCCAATTTATACGCCCATGAGTGGAAGTGCCCTATGCTCTGTAAGCTGAGTTTTTTAGATGTTTCAGGACACACCGTACACTTCTCCAGAGTGGCTGTTGGCCATTTACAGCCCGCCCATCAGCGTAGCAAGGCTCCCATTTCTCCATGGCCTGTCCTGCATTTCTGGTTTTGACACTTTATTCAGCATGGCCCTTTTGACCGATGGGAAGCGAGACTTCTTTGTAGCGCTGATTTGCCTTTGCAGGTTGCTTGGTTGGCCAAAAAGGGCGTATGCGTTTTTTCCTGAATATATTCAGGAAAAAACGCATACGCCCTTTTTGGCCAAGGGCATCATAGTCGAGGTTTTGCCGCTTTTCCTGTGCTTTAAAGGCGATTCGAATCTACCTCCTGAAATCGGTTTCCTGCAATTCTGCCTTGCTTTCAAATTCTCTTCGTTGCCTTCCCTCAATATATTTGTGGACGAGAGTTATCATTTCTAACTGTGCAGGTCTGTGAATTGCAGTGCCCCTGAGCTCCATTTCTCAACTCGCTTTCTTGGGAGCTGGCCGCAAAAGCGCAGGATTGCTTCAGGCCCTATTCTGGCTCCGGGCGGCAGGCTGAGCCTGTGGTTAATTTTTCTTCCTGATGGGAAAATAGAGTGACGTGTGCCTGTCCCAACACCTAGAGCTAGTCTCTCATTGGTTCCCCCTCTTCCCGTTCATCCTCAGGACAAATTGCAGCCTGTACGGAACAGGAGGTTAAAGGTGCTGATTCTCCAAGGAGGGAGATTGCTAGTAAAGCGGCTGGAATGGCGAACCGGAGCACAAGGAGATGAGAAATGAGGTGCGTTTTAGAAACCTTTCCCGATCACACGGTGTACCATCTTCTGGGTTTCTCATGCATGTTTTCGATGTAGGAAGATGCCCTTGAACCTGGAGATTTGGGACCCATGGCATGGGTACCACGCCGTACTACTTTAAAGGGTCTGTGTTAGCTCACCCAACCTCACCAAAACTCTCAGCCCCAAGAGTGTCCACCCTTATGGCTCAGTCAGCTGTGGGTCTAGATATGGTCAATCCAGGTGGCATCGCAGCCCCTGAACGAATTTTGTAAGAATTTCTCTTTCACTGTCTTTGTTTCACGGGTTTTTAAAAGTAATTGATTTTTATAATGGGGTTTAGCTGCTTTGCACTGCTGTGTTTATGCCGCTTTACACCCACTTGACTCACTTACAGAGAGATAGCAATACATAGGTTTTAAGATTCTTACTAGTCAGATATATTCTTGGGCGGTGAATAGGGGGTGTTGAGTCCAGTTCACTGAGCAAGGAGTAGGTCTTGTGTATTACATATTGGGTTTATGGAACGGTATCTGAGCTAATTTGAAACCCTTGTTTTATGCATCACCCCACCTCACCTTTCCCGTTAAGCAGCCATAGTGTGTTTTCTAAACGTGTGACTCTGTTCTGTTTTGTAATTCAGTTCAAGGGTAGCGGTTTTTACATTCCCTCTATAAGTGATATCTTATGATAGGTGTCTTTTTCTGTGTGACTTATTTCACTTAGAATCGTTGTACCTAAATCCACTCATCATGCTGCTCCTAGCCTTAGGACGTTGATTTCATGGCTGAGTGATATTCCATTGTACATAAGGACCACAACTTCTTTATCCATTCTTCTCTTTCCTGGGATGTTTCAGGTGTAACGAAGTGGAGGTTCTTGTCAACAGAGCAGCCCTAAACTTTGGGGTGCCTGTGTCTTGCTGATTTTTAGTTTTCCCAATTTATACGCCCATGAGTGGAAGTGCCCTATGCTCTCTAAGCTGAGTTTTTTAGATGTTTCAGGACACACCGTACACTTCTCCAGAGTGGCTGTTGGCAATTTACAGCCCGCCCATCAGCGTAGCAAGGCTCCCATTTCTCCATGGCCTGTCCTGCATTTCTGGTTTTGACACTTTATTCAGCATGGCCCTTTTGACCGATGGGAAGCGAGACTTCTTTGTAGCGCTGATTTGCCTTTCCAGGTTGCTTGGTTGGCCAAAAAGGGCGTATGCGTTTTTTCCTGAATATATTCAGGAAAAAACGCATACGCCCTTTTTGGCCAAGGGCATCATAGTCGAGGTTTTGCCGCTTTTCCTGTGCTTTAAAGGCGATTCGAATCTACCTCCTGAAATCGGTTTCCTGCAATTCTGCCTTGCTTTCAAATTCTCTTCGTTGCCTTCCCTCAATATATTTGTGGACGAGAGTTATCATTTCTAACTGTGCAGGTCTGTGAATTGCAGTGCCCCTGAGCTCCATTTCTCAACTCGCTTTCTTGGGAGCTGGCCGCAAAAGCGCAGGATTGCTTCAGGCCCTATTCTGGCTCCGGGCGGCAGGCTGAGCCTGTGGTTAATTTTTCTTCCTGATGGGAAAATAGAGTGACGTGTGCCTGTCCCAACACCTAGAGCTAGTCTCTCATTGGTTCCCCCTCTTCCCGTTCATCCTCAGGACAAATTGCAGCCTGTACGGAACAGGAGGTTAAAGGTGCTGATTCTCCAAGGAGGGAGATTGCTAGTAAAGCGGCTGGAATGGCGAACCGGAGCACAAGGAGATGAGAAATGAGGTGCGTTTTAGAAACCTTTCCCGATCACACGGTGTACCATCTTCTGGGTTTCTCATGCATGTTTTCGATGTAGGAAGATGCCCTTGAACCTGGAGATTTGGGACCCATGGCATGGGTACCACGCCGTACTACTTTAAAGGGTCTGTGTTAGCTCACCCAACCTCACCAAAACTCTCAGCCCCAAGAGTGTCCACCCTTATGGCTCAGTCAGCTGTGGGTCTAGATATGGTCAATCCAGGTGGCATCGCAGCCCCTGAACGAATTTTGTAAGAATTTCTCTTTCACTGTCTTTGTTTCACGGGTTTTTAAAAGTAATTGATTTTTATAATGGGGTTTAGCTGCTTTGCACTGCTGTGTTTATGCCGCTTTACACCCACTTGACTCACTTACAGAGAGATAGCAATACATAGGTTTTAAGATTCTTACTAGTCAGATATATTCTTGGGCGGTGAATAGGGGGTGTTGAGTCCAGTTCACTGAGCAAGGAGTAGGTCTTGTGTATTACATATTGGGTTTATGGAACGGTATCTGAGCTAATTTGAAACCCTTGTTTTATGCATCACCCCACCTCACCTTTCCCGTTAAGCAGCCATAGTGTGTTTTCTAAACGTGTGACTCTGTTCTGTTTTGTAATTCAGTTCAAGGGTAGCGGTTTTTACATTCCCTCTATAAGTGATATCTTATGATAGGTGTCTTTTTCTGTGTGACTTATTTCACTTAGAATCGTTGTACCTAAATCCACTCATCATGCTGCTCCTAGCCTTAGGACGTTGATTTCATGGCTGAGTGATATTCCATTGTACATAAGGACCACAACTTCTTTATCCATTCTTCTCTTTCCTGGGATGTTTCAGGTGTAACGAAGTGGAGGTTCTTGTCAACAGAGCAGCCCTAAACTTTGGGGTGCCTGTGTCTTGCTGATTTTTAGTTTTCCCAATTTATACGCCCATGAGTGGAAGTGCCCTATGCTCTCTAAGCTGAGTTTTTTAGATGTTTCAGGACACACCGTACACTTCTCCAGAGTGGCTGTTGGCAATTTACAGCCCGCCCATCAGCGTAGCAAGGCTCCCATTTCTCCATGGCCTGTCCTGCATTTCTGGTTTTGACACTTTATTCAGCATGGCCCTTTTGACCGATGGGAAGCGAGACTTCTTTGTAGCGCTGATTTGCCTTTCCAGGTTGCTTGGTTGGCCAAAAAGGGCGTATGCGTTTTTTCCTGAATATATTCAGGAAAAAACGCATACGCCCTTTTTGGCCAAGGGCATCATAGTCGAGGTTTTGCCGCTTTTCCTGTGCTTTAAAGGCGATTCGAATCTACCTCCTGAAATCGGTTTCCTGCAATTCTGCCTTGCTTTCAAATTCTCTTCGTTGCCTTCCCTCAATATATTTGTGGACGAGAGTTATCATTTCTAACTGTGCAGGTCTGTGAATTGCAGTGCCCCTGAGCTCCATTTCTCAACTCGCTTTCTTGGGAGCTGGCCGCAAAAGCGCAGGATTGCTTCAGGCCCTATTCTGGCTCCGGGCGGCAGGCTGAGCCTGTGGTTAATTTTTCTTCCTGATGGGAAAATAGAGTGACGTGTGCCTGTCCCAACACCTAGAGCTAGTCTCTCATTGGTTCCCCCTCTTCCCGTTCATCCTCAGGACAAATTGCAACCTGTACAGAACAGGAGGTTAAAGGTGCTGATTCTCCAAGGAGGGAGATTGCTAGTAAAGCGGCTGGAATGGCGAACCGGAGCACAAGGAGATGAGAAATGAGGTGCGTTTTAGAAACCTTTCCCTATCACACGGTGTACCATCTTCTGGGTTTCTCATGCATGTTTTCGATGTAGGAAGATGCCCTTGAACCTGGAGATTTGGGACCCATGGCATGGGTACCACGCCGTACTACTTTAAAGGGTCTGTGTTATCTCACCCAACCGCACCAAAACTCTCAGCCCCAAGAGTGTCCACCCTTATGGCTCAGTCAGCTGTGGGTCTAGATATGGTCAATCCAGGTGGCATCGCAGCCCCTGAACGAATTTTGTAAGAATTTCTCTTTCACTGTCTTTGTTTCACGGGTTTTTAAAAGTAATTGATTTTTATAATGGGGTTTAGCTGCTTTGCACTGCTGTGTTTATGCCGCTTTACACCCACTTGACTCACTTACAGAGAGATAGCAATACATAGGTTTTAAGATTCTTACTAGTCAGATATATTCTTGGGCGGTGAATAGGGGGTGTTGAGTCCAGTTCACTGAGCAAGGAGTAGGTCTTGTGTATTACATATTGGGTTTATGGAACGGTATCTGAGCTAATTTGAAACCCTTGTTTTATGCATCACCCCACCTCACCTTTCCCGTTAAGCAGCCATAGTGTGTTTTCTAAACGTGTGACTCTGTTCTGTTTTGTAATTCAGTTCAAGGGTAGCGGTTTTTACATTCCCTCTATAAGTGATATCTTATGATAGGTGTCTTTTTCTGTGTGACTTATTTCACTTAGAATCGTTGTACCTAAATCCACTCATCATGCTGCTCCTAGCCTTAGGACGTTGATTTCATGGCTGAGTGATATTCCATTGTACATAAGGACCACAACTTCTTTATCCATTCTTCTCTTTCCTGGGATGTTTCAGGTGTAACGAAGTGGAGGTTCTTGTCAACAGAGCAGCCCTAAACTTTGGGGTGCCTGTGTCTTGCTGATTTTTAGTTTTCCCAATTTATACGCCCATGAGTGGAAGTGCCCTATGCTCTCTAAGCTGAGTTTTTTAGATGTTTCAGGACACACCGTACACTTCTCCAGAGTGGCTGTTGGCAATTTACAGCCCGCCCATCAGCGTAGCAAGGCTCCCATTTCTCCATGGCCTGTCCTGCATTTCTGGTTTTGACACTTTATTCAGCATGGCCCTTTTGACCGATGGGAAGCGAGACTTCTTTGTAGCGCTGATTTGCCTTTCCAGGTTGCTTGGTTGGCCAAAAAGGGCGTATGCGTTTTTTCCTGAATATATTCAGGAAAAAACGCATACGCCCTTTTTGGCCAAGGGCATCATAGTCGAGGTTTTGCCGCTTTTCCTGTGCTTTAAAGGCGATTCGAATCTACCTCCTGAAATCGGTTTCCTGCAATTCTGCCTTGCTTTCAAATTCTCTTCGTTGCCTTCCCTCAATATATTTGTGGACGAGAGTTATCATTTCTAACTGTGCAGGTCTGTGAATTGCAGTGCCCCTGAGCTCCATTTCTCAACTCGCTTTCTTGGGAGCTGGCCGCAAAAGCGCAGGATTGCTTCAGGCCCTATTCTGGCTCCGGGCGGCAGGCTGAGCCTGTGGTTAATTTTTCTTCCTGATGGGAAAATAGAGTGACGTGTGCCTGTCCCAACACCTAGAGCTAGTCTCTCATTGGTTCCCCCTCTTCCCGTTCATCCTCAGGACAAATTGCAACCTGTACAGAACAGGAGGTTAAAGGTGCTGATTCTCCAAGGAGGGAGATTGCTAGTAAAGCGGCTGGAATGGCGAACCGGAGCACAAGGAGATGAGAAATGAGGTGCGTTTTAGAAACCTTTCCCTATCACACGGTGTACCATCTTCTGGGTTTCTCATGCATGTTTTCGATGTAGGAAGATGCCCTTGAACCTGGAGATTTGGGACCCATGGCATGGGTACCACGCCGTACTACTTTAAAGGGTCTGTGTTATCTCACCCAACCGCACCAAAACTCTCAGCCCCAAGAGTGTCCACCCTTATGGCTCAGTCAGCTGTGGGTCTAGATATGGTCAATCCAGGTGGCATCGCAGCCCCTGAACGAATTTTGTAAGAATTTCTCTTTCACTGTCTTTGTTTCACGGGTTTTTAAAAGTAATTGATTTTTATAATGGGGTTTAGCTGCTTTGCACTGCTGTGTTTATGCCGCTTTACACCCACTTGACTCACTTACAGAGAGATAGCAATACATAGGTTTTAAGATTCTTACTAGTCAGATATATTCTTGGGCGGTGAATAGGGGGTGTTGAGTCCAGTTCACTGAGCAAGGAGTAGGTCTTGTCTATTACATATTGGGTTTATGGAACGGTATCTGAGCTAATTTGAAACCCTTGTTTTATGCATCACCCCACCTCACCTTTCCCGTTAAGCAGCCATAGTGTGTTTTCTAAACGTGCGACTCTGTTCTGTTTTGTAATTCAGTTCAAGGGTAGCGGTTTTTACATTCCCTCTATAAGTGATATCTTATGATAAGTGTCTTTTTCTGTGTGACTTATTTCACTTAGAATCGTCGTACCTAAATCCACTCATCATGCTGCTCCTAGCCTTATGACGTTGATTTCATGGCTGAGTGATATTCCATTGTACATAAGGACCACAACTTCTTTATCCATTCTTCTCTTTCCTGGGATGTTTAAGGTGTAACGAAGTGGAGGTTCTTGTCAACAGAGCAGCCCTAAACTTTGGGGTGCCTGTGTCTTGCTGATTTTTAGTTTTCCCAATTTATACGCCCATGAGTGGAAGTGCCCTATGCTCTGTAAGCTGAGTTTTTTAGATGTTTCAGGACACACCGTACACTTCTCCAGAGTGGCTGTTGGCCATTTACAGCCCGCCCATCAGCGTAGCAAGGCTCCCATTTCTCCATGGCCTGTCCTGCATTTCTGGTTTTGACACTTTATTCAGCATGGCCCTTTTGACCGATGGGAAGCGAGACTTCTTTGTAGCGCTGATTTGCCTTTGCAGGTTGCTTGGTTGGCCAAAAAGGGCGTATGCGTTTTTTCCTGAATATATTCAGGGAAAAACGCATACGCCCTTTTTGGCCAAGGGCATCATAGTCGAGGTTTTGCCGCTTTTCCTGTGCTTTAAAGGCGATTCGAATCTACCTCCTGAAATCGGTTTCCTGCAATTCTGCCTTGCTTTCAAATTCTCTTCGTTGCCTTCCCTCAATATATTTGTGGACGAGAGTTATCATTTCTAACTGTGCAGGTCTGTGAATTGCAGTGCCCCTGAGCTCCATTTCTCAACTCGCTTTCTTGGGAGCTGGCCGCAAAAGCGCAGGATTGCTTCAGGCCCTATTCTGGCTCCGGGCGGCAGGCTGAGCCTGTGGTTAATTTTTCTTCCTGATGGGAAAATAGAGTGACGTGTGCCTGTCCCAACACCTAGAGCTAGTCTCTCATTGGTTCCCCCTCTTCCCGTTCATCCTCAGGACAAATTGCAGCCTGTACGGAACAGGAGGTTAAAGGTGCTGATTCTCCAAGGAGGGAGATTGCTAGTAAAGCGGCTGGAATGGCGAACCGGAGCACAAGGAGATGAGAAATGAGGTGCGTTTTAGAAACCTTTCCCGATCACACGGTGTACCATCTTCTGGGTTTCTCATGCATGTTTTCGATGTAGGAAGATGCCCTTGAACCTGGAGATTTGGGACCCATGGCATGGGTACCACGCCGTACTACTTTAAAGGGTCTGTGTTAGCTCACCCAACCTCACCAAAACTCTCAGCCCCAAGAGTGTCCACCCTTATGGCTCAGTCAGCTGTGGGTCTAGATATGGTCAATCCAGGTGGCATCGCAGCCCCTGAACGAATTTTGTAAGAATTTCTCTTTCACTGTCTTTGTTTCACGGGTTTTTAAAAGTAATTGATTTTTATAATGGGGTTTAGCTGCTTTGCACTGCTGTGTTTATGCCGCTTTACACCCACTTGACTCACTTACAGAGAGATAGCAATACATAGGTTTTAAGATTCTTACTAGTCAGATATATTCTTGGGCGGTGAATAGGGGGTGTTGAGTCCAGTTCACTGAGCAAGGAGTAGGTCTTGTGTATTACATATTGGGTTTATGGAACGGTATCTGAGCTAATTTGAAACCCTTGTTTTATGCATCACCCCACCTCACCTTTCCCGTTAAGCAGCCATAGTGTGTTTTCTAAACGTGTGACTCTGTTCTGTTTTGTAATTCAGTTCAAGGGTAGCGGTTTTTACATTCCCTCTATAAGTGATATCTTATGATAGGTGTCTTTTTCTGTGTGACTTATTTCACTTAGAATCGTTGTACCTAAATCCACTCATCATGCTGCTCCTAGCCTTAGGACGTTGATTTCATGGCTGAGTGATATTCCATTGTACATAAGGACCACAACTTCTTTATCCATTCTTCTCTTTCCTGGGATGTTTCAGGTGTAACGAAGTGGAGGTTCTTGTCAACAGAGCAGCCCTAAACTTTGGGGTGCCTGTGTCTTGCTGATTTTTAGTTTTCCCAATTTATACGCCCATGAGTGGAAGTGCCCTATGCTCTCTAAGCTGAGTTTTTTAGATGTTTCAGGACACACCGTACACTTCTCCAGAGTGGCTGTTGGCAATTTACAGCCCGCCCATCAGCGTAGCAAGGCTCCCATTTCTCCATGGCCTGTCCTGCATTTCTGGTTTTGACACTTTATTCAGCATGGCCCTTTTGACCGATGGGAAGCGAGACTTCTTTGTAGCGCTGATTTGCCTTTCCAGGTTGCTTGGTTGGCCAAAAAGGGCGTATGCGTTTTTTCCTGAATATATTCAGGAAAAAACGCATACGCCCTTTTTGGCCAAGGGCATCATAGTCGAGGTTTTGCCGCTTTTCCTGTGCTTTAAAGGCGATTCGAATCTACCTCCTGAAATCGGTTTCCTGCAATTCTGCCTTGCTTTCAAATTCTCTTCGTTGCCTTCCCTCAATATATTTGTGGACGAGAGTTATCATTTCTAACTGTGCAGGTCTGTGAATTGCAGTGCCCCTGAGCTCCATTTCTCAACTCGCTTTCTTGGGAGCTGGCCGCAAAAGCGCAGGATTGCTTCAGGCCCTATTCTGGCTCCGGGCGGCAGGCTGAGCCTGTGGTTAATTTTTCTTCCTGATGGGAAAATAGAGTGACGTGTGCCTGTCCCAACACCTAGAGCTAGTCTCTCATTGGTTCCCCCTCTTCCCGTTCATCCTCAGGACAAATTGCAACCTGTACAGAACAGGAGGTTAAAGGTGCTGATTCTCCAAGGAGGGAGATTGCTAGTAAAGCGGCTGGAATGGCGAACCGGAGCACAAGGAGATGAGAAATGAGGTGCGTTTTAGAAACCTTTCCCTATCACACGGTGTACCATCTTCTGGGTTTCTCATGCATGTTTTCGATGTAGGAAGATGCCCTTGAACCTGGAGATTTGGGACCCATGGCATGGGTACCACGCCGTACTACTTTAAAGGGTCTGTGTTATCTCACCCAACCGCACCAAAACTCTCAGCCCCAAGAGTGTCCACCCTTATGGCTCAGTCAGCTGTGGGTCTAGATATGGTCAATCCAGGTGGCATCGCAGCCCCTGAACGAATTTTGTAAGAATTTCTCTTTCACTGTCTTTGTTTCACGGGTTTTTAAAAGTAATTGATTTTTATAATGGGGTTTAGCTGCTTTGCACTGCTGTGTTTATGCCGCTTTACACCCACTTGACTCACTTACAGAGAGATAGCAATACATAGGTTTTAAGATTCTTACTAGTCAGATATATTCTTGGGCGGTGAATAGGGGGTGTTGAGTCCAGTTCACTGAGCAAGGAGTAGGTCTTGTCTATTACATATTGGGTTTATGGAACGGTATCTGAGCTAATTTGAAACCCTTGTTTTATGCATCACCCCACCTCACCTTTCCCGTTAAGCAGCCATAGTGTGTTTTCTAAACGTGCGACTCTGTTCTGTTTTGTAATTCAGTTCAAGGGTAGCGGTTTTTACATTCCCTCTATAAGTGATATCTTATGATAAGTGTCTTTTTCTGTGTGACTTATTTCACTTAGAATCGTCGTACCTAAATCCACTCATCATGCTGCTCCTAGCCTTATGACGTTGATTTCATGGCTGAGTGATATTCCATTGTACATAAGGACCACAACTTCTTTATCCATTCTTCTCTTTCCTGGGATGTTTAAGGTGTAACGAAGTGGAGGTTCTTGTCAACAGAGCAGCCCTAAACTTTGGGGTGCCTGTGTCTTGCTGATTTTTAGTTTTCCCAATTTATACGCCCATGAGTGGAAGTGCCCTATGCTCTGTAAGCTGAGTTTTTTAGATGTTTCAGGACACACCGTACACTTCTCCAGAGTGGCTGTTGGCCATTTACAGCCCGCCCATCAGCGTAGCAAGGCTCCCATTTCTCCATGGCCTGTCCTGCATTTCTGGTTTTGACACTTTATTCAGCATGGCCCTTTTGACCGATGGGAAGCGAGACTTCTTTGTAGCGCTGATTTGCCTTTGCAGGTTGCTTGGTTGGCCAAAAAGGGCGTATGCGTTTTTTCCTGAATATATTCAGGAAAAAACGCATACGCCCTTTTTGGCCAAGGGCATCATAGTCGAGGTTTTGCCGCTTTTCCTGTGCTTTAAAGGCGATTCGAATCTACCTCCTGAAATCGGTTTCCTGCAATTCTGCCTTGCTTTCAAATTCTCTTCGTTGCCTTCCCTCAATATATTTGTGGACGAGAGTTATCATTTCTAACTGTGCAGGTCTGTGAATTGCAGTGCCCCTGAGCTCCATTTCTCAACTCGCTTTCTTGGGAGCTGGCCGCAAAAGCGCAGGATTGCTTCAGGCCCTATTCTGGCTCCGGGCGGCAGGCTGAGCCTGTGGTTAATTTTTCTTCCTGATGGGAAAATAGAGTGACGTGTGCCTGTCCCAACACCTAGAGCTAGTCTCTCATTGGTTCCCCCTCTTCCCGTTCATCCTCAGGACAAATTGCAGCCTGTACGGAACAGGAGGTTAAAGGTGCTGATTCTCCAAGGAGGGAGATTGCTAGTAAAGCGGCTGGAATGGCGAACCGGAGCACAAGGAGATGAGAAATGAGGTGCGTTTTAGAAACCTTTCCCGATCACACGGTGTACCATCTTCTGGGTTTCTCATGCATGTTTTCGATGTAGGAAGATGCCCTTGAACCTGGAGATTTGGGACCCATGGCATGGGTACCACGCCGTACTACTTTAAAGGGTCTGTGTTAGCTCACCCAACCTCACCAAAACTCTCAGCCCCAAGAGTGTCCACCCTTATGGCTCAGTCAGCTGTGGGTCTAGATATGGTCAATCCAGGTGGCATCGCAGCCCCTGAACGAATTTTGTAAGAATTTCTCTTTCACTGTCTTTGTTTCACGGGTTTTTAAAAGTAATTGATTTTTATAATGGGGTTTAGCTGCTTTGCACTGCTGTGTTTATGCCGCTTTACACCCACTTGACTCACTTACAGAGAGATAGCAATACATAGGTTTTAAGATTCTTACTAGTCAGATATATTCTTGGGCGGTGAATAGGGGGTGTTGAGTCCAGTTCACTGAGCAAGGAGTAGGTCTTGTGTATTACATATTGGGTTTATGGAACGGTATCTGAGCTAATTTGAAACCCTTGTTTTATGCATCACCCCACCTCACCTTTCCCGTTAAGCAGCCATAGTGTGTTTTCTAAACGTGTGACTCTGTTCTGTTTTGTAATTCAGTTCAAGGGTAGCGGTTTTTACATTCCCTCTATAAGTGATATCTTATGATAGGTGTCTTTTTCTGTGTGACTTATTTCACTTAGAATCGTTGTACCTAAATCCACTCATCATGCTGCTCCTAGCCTTAGGACGTTGATTTCATGGCTGAGTGATATTCCATTGTACATAAGGACCACAACTTCTTTATCCATTCTTCTCTTTCCTGGGATGTTTCAGGTGTAACGAAGTGGAGGTTCTTGTCAACAGAGCAGCCCTAAACTTTGGGGTGCCTGTGTCTTGCTGATTTTTAGTTTTCCCAATTTATACGCCCATGAGTGGAAGTGCCCTATGCTCTCTAAGCTGAGTTTTTTAGATGTTTCAGGACACACCGTACACTTCTCCAGAGTGGCTGTTGGCAATTTACAGCCCGCCCATCAGCGTAGCAAGGCTCCCATTTCTCCATGGCCTGTCCTGCATTTCTGGTTTTGACACTTTATTCAGCATGGCCCTTTTGACCGATGGGAAGCGAGACTTCTTTGTAGCGCTGATTTGCCTTTCCAGGTTGCTTGGTTGGCCAAAAAGGGCGTATGCGTTTTTTCCTGAATATATTCAGGAAAAAACGCATACGCCCTTTTTGGCCAAGGGCATCATAGTCGAGGTTTTGCCGCTTTTCCTGTGCTTTAAAGGCGATTCGAATCTACCTCCTGAAATCGGTTTCCTGCAATTCTGCCTTGCTTTCAAATTCTCTTCGTTGCCTTCCCTCAATATATTTGTGGACGAGAGTTATCATTTCTAACTGTGCAGGTCTGTGAATTGCAGTGCCCCTGAGCTCCATTTCTCAACTCGCTTTCTTGGGAGCTGGCCGCAAAAGCGCAGGATTGCTTCAGGCCCTATTCTGGCTCCGGGCGGCAGGCTGAGCCTGTGGTTAATTTTTCTTCCTGATGGGAAAATAGAGTGACGTGTGCCTGTCCCAACACCTAGAGCTAGTCTCTCATTGGTTCCCCCTCTTCCCGTTCATCCTCAGGACAAATTGCAACCTGTACAGAACAGGAGGTTAAAGGTGCTGATTCTCCAAGGAGGGAGATTGCTAGTAAAGCGGCTGGAATGGCGAACCGGAGCACAAGGAGATGAGAAATGAGGTGCGTTTTAGAAACCTTTCCCTATCACACGGTGTACCATCTTCTGGGTTTCTCATGCATGTTTTCGATGTAGGAAGATGCCCTTGAACCTGGAGATTTGGGACCCATGGCATGGGTACCACGCCGTACTACTTTAAAGGGTCTGTGTTATCTCACCCAACCGCACCAAAACTCTCAGCCCCAAGAGTGTCCACCCTTATGGCTCAGTCAGCTGTGGGTCTAGATATGGTCAATCCAGGTGGCATCGCAGCCCCTGAACGAATTTTGTAAGAATTTCTCTTTCACTGTCTTTGTTTCACGGGTTTTTAAAAGTAATTGATTTTTATAATGGGGTTTAGCTGCTTTGCACTGCTGTGTTTATGCCGCTTTACACCCACTTGACTCACTTACAGAGAGATAGCAATACATAGGTTTTAAGATTCTTACTAGTCAGATATATTCTTGGGCGGTGAATAGGGGGTGTTGAGTCCAGTTCACTGAGCAAGGAGTAGGTCTTGTCTATTACATATTGGGTTTATGGAACGGTATCTGAGCTAATTTGAAACCCTTGTTTTATGCATCACCCCACCTCACCTTTCCCGTTAAGCAGCCATAGTGTGTTTTCTAAACGTGCGACTCTGTTCTGTTTTGTAATTCAGTTCAAGGGTAGCGGTTTTTACATTCCCTCTATAAGTGATATCTTATGATAAGTGTCTTTTTCTGTGTGACTTATTTCACTTAGAATCGTCGTACCTAAATCCACTCATCATGCTGCTCCTAGCCTTATGACGTTGATTTCATGGCTGAGTGATATTCCATTGTACATAAGGACCACAACTTCTTTATCCATTCTTCTCTTTCCTGGGATGTTTAAGGTGTAACGAAGTGGAGGTTCTTGTCAACAGAGCAGCCCTAAACTTTGGGGTGCCTGTGTCTTGCTGATTTTTAGTTTTCCCAATTTATACGCCCATGAGTGGAAGTGCCCTATGCTCTGTAAGCTGAGTTTTTTAGATGTTTCAGGACACACCGTACACTTCTCCAGAGTGGCTGTTGGCCATTTACAGCCCGCCCATCAGCGTAGCAAGGCTCCCATTTCTCCATGGCCTGTCCTGCATTTCTGGTTTTGACACTTTATTCAGCATGGCCCTTTTGACCGATGGGAAGCGAGACTTCTTTGTAGCGCTGATTTGCCTTTGCAGGTTGCTTGGTTGGCCAAAAAGGGCGTATGCGTTTTTTCCTGAATATATTCAGGAAAAAACGCATACGCCCTTTTTGGCCAAGGGCATCATAGTCGAGGTTTTGCCGCTTTTCCTGTGCTTTAAAGGCGATTCGAATCTACCTCCTGAAATCGGTTTCCTGCAATTCTGCCTTGCTTTCAAATTCTCTTCGTTGCCTTCCCTCAATATATTTGTGGACGAGAGTTATCATTTCTAACTGTGCAGGTCTGTGAATTGCAGTGCCCCTGAGCTCCATTTCTCAACTCGCTTTCTTGGGAGCTGGCCGCAAAAGCGCAGGATTGCTTCAGGCCCTATTCTGGCTCCGGGCGGCAGGCTGAGCCTGTGGTTAATTTTTCTTCCTGATGGGAAAATAGAGTGACGTGTGCCTGTCCCAACACCTAGAGCTAGTCTCTCATTGGTTCCCCCTCTTCCCGTTCATCCTCAGGACAAATTGCAGCCTGTACGGAACAGGAGGTTAAAGGTGCTGATTCTCCAAGGAGGGAGATTGCTAGTAAAGCGGCTGGAATGGCGAACCGGAGCACAAGGAGATGAGAAATGAGGTGCGTTTTAGAAACCTTTCCCGATCACACGGTGTACCATCTTCTGGGTTTCTCATGCATGTTTTCGATGTAGGAAGATGCCCTTGAACCTGGAGATTTGGGACCCATGGCATGGGTACCACGCCGTACTACTTTAAAGGGTCTGTGTTAGCTCACCCAACCTCACCAAAACTCTCAGCCCCAAGAGTGTCCACCCTTATGGCTCAGTCAGCTGTGGGTCTAGATATGGTCAATCCAGGTGGCATCGCAGCCCCTGAACGAATTTTGTAAGAATTTCTCTTTCACTGTCTTTGTTTCACGGGTTTTTAAAAGTAATTGATTTTTATAATGGGGTTTAGCTGCTTTGCACTGCTGTGTTTATGCCGCTTTACACCCACTTGACTCACTTACAGAGAGATAGCAATACATAGGTTTTAAGATTCTTACTAGTCAGATATATTCTTGGGCGGTGAATAGGGGGTGTTGAGTCCAGTTCACTGAGCAAGGAGTAGGTCTTGTGTATTACATATTGGGTTTATGGAACGGTATCTGAGCTAATTTGAAACCCTTGTTTTATGCATCACCCCACCTCACCTTTCCCGTTAAGCAGCCATAGTGTGTTTTCTAAACGTGTGACTCTGTTCTGTTTTGTAATTCAGTTCAAGGGTAGCGGTTTTTACATTCCCTCTATAAGTGATATCTTATGATAGGTGTCTTTTTCTGTGTGACTTATTTCACTTAGAATCGTTGTACCTAAATCCACTCATCATGCTGCTCCTAGCCTTAGGACGTTGATTTCATGGCTGAGTGATATTCCATTGTACATAAGGACCACAACTTCTTTATCCATTCTTCTCTTTCCTGGGATGTTTCAGGTGTAACGAAGTGGAGGTTCTTGTCAACAGAGCAGCCCTAAACTTTGGGGTGCCTGTGTCTTGCTGATTTTTAGTTTTCCCAATTTATACGCCCATGAGTGGAAGTGCCCTATGCTCTCTAAGCTGAGTTTTTTAGATGTTTCAGGACACACCGTACACTTCTCCAGAGTGGCTGTTGGCAATTTACAGCCCGCCCATCAGCGTAGCAAGGCTCCCATTTCTCCATGGCCTGTCCTGCATTTCTGGTTTTGACACTTTATTCAGCATGGCCCTTTTGACCGATGGGAAGCGAGACTTCTTTGTAGCGCTGATTTGCCTTTCCAGGTTGCTTGGTTGGCCAAAAAGGGCGTATGCGTTTTTTCCTGAATATATTCAGGAAAAAACGCATACGCCCTTTTTGGCCAAGGGCATCATAGTCGAGGTTTTGCCGCTTTTCCTGTGCTTTAAAGGCGATTCGAATCTACCTCCTGAAATCGGTTTCCTGCAATTCTGCCTTGCTTTCAAATTCTCTTCGTTGCCTTCCCTCAATATATTTGTGGACGAGAGTTATCATTTCTAACTGTGCAGGTCTGTGAATTGCAGTGCCCCTGAGCTCCATTTCTCAACTCGCTTTCTTGGGAGCTGGCCGCAAAAGCGCAGGATTGCTTCAGGCCCTATTCTGGCTCCGGGCGGCAGGCTGAGCCTGTGGTTAATTTTTCTTCCTGATGGGAAAATAGAGTGACGTGTGCCTGTCCCAACACCTAGAGCTAGTCTCTCATTGGTTCCCCCTCTTCCCGTTCATCCTCAGGACAAATTGCAACCTGTACAGAACAGGAGGTTAAAGGTGCTGATTCTCCAAGGAGGGAGATTGCTAGTAAAGCGGCTGGAATGGCGAACCGGAGCCCAAGGAGATGAGAAATGAGGTGCGTTTTAGAAACCTTTCCCTATCACACGGTGTACCATCTTCTGGGTTTCTCATGCATGTTTTCGATGTAGGAAGATGCCCTTGAACCTGGAGATTTGGGACCCATGGGATGGGTACCACGCTGTATTATTTTACAGGGTCTGCGTTAGCTCACCCAACCTCACCAAACCTCTCAGCCCCAAGAGTGTCCACCCTTATGGCTCAGTCAGCTGTGGGTCTAGATATGGTCAATCCAGGTGGCATCGCAGCCCCTGAACGAATTTTGTAAGAATTTCTCTTTCACTGTCTTTGTTTCACGGGTTTTTAAAAGTAATTGATTTTTATAATGGGGTTTAGCTGCTTTGCACTGCTGTGTTTATGCCGCTTTACACCCACTTGACTCACTTACAGAGAGATAGCAATACATAGGTTTTAAGATTCTTACTAGTCAGATATATTCTTGGGCGGTGAATAGGGGGTGTTGAGTCCAGTTCACTGAGCAAGGAGTAGGTCTTGTCTATTACATATTGGGTTTATGGAACGGTATCTGAGCTAATTTGAAACCCTTGTTTTATGCATCACCCCACCTCACCTTTCCCGTTAAGCAGCCATAGTGTGTTTTCTAAACGTGTGACTCTGTTCTGTTTTGTAATTCAGTTCAAGGGTAGCGGTTTTTACATTCCCTCTATAAGTGATATCTTATGATAAGTGTCTTTTTCTGTGTGACTTATTTCACTTAGAATCGTCGTACCTAAATCCACTCATCATGCTGCTCCTAGCCTTAGGACGTTGATTTCATGGCTGAGTGATATTCCATTGTACATAAGGACCACAACTTCTTTATCCATTCTTCTCTTTCCTGGGATGTTTAAGGTGTAACGAAGTGGAGGTTCTTGTCAACAGAGCAGCCCTAAACTTTGGGGTGCCTGTGTCTTGCTGATTTTTAGTTTTCCCAATTTATACGCCCATGAGTGGAAGTGCCCTATGCTCTCTAAGCTGAGTTTTTTAGATGTTTCAGGACACACCGTACACTTCTCCAGAGTGGCTGTTGGCAATTTACAGCCCGCCCATCAGCGTAGCAAGGCTCCCATTTCTCCATGGCCTGTCCTGCATTTCTGGTTTTGACACTTTATTCAGCATGGCCCTTTTGACCGATGGGAAGCGAGACTTCTTTGTAGCGCTGATTTGCCTTTCCAGGTTGCTTGGTTGGCCAAAAAGGGCGTATGCGTTTTTTCCTGAATATATTCAGGAAAAAACGCATACGCCCTTTTTGGCCAAGGGCATCATTGTCGAGGTTTTGCCGCTTTTCCTGTGCTTTAAAGGCGATTCGAATCTACCTCCTGAAATCTGTTTCCTGCAATTCTGCCTTGCTTTCAAATCCTCTTCGTTGCCTTCCCTCAATATATTTGTGGACGAGAGTTATCATTTCTAACTGTGCAGGTCTGTGAATTGCAGTGCCCCTGAGCTCCATTTTTCAACTCGCTTTCTTGGGAGCTGGCCGCAAAAGCGCAGGATTGCTTCAGGCCCTATTCTGGCTCCGGGCGGTAGGCTGAGCCTGTGGTTAATTCTACTTTCTGATGGGAAAATAGAGTGACCTGTGCCTGTCCCAACACCTAGAGCTAGTCTCTCATTGGTTCCCCCTCTTCCCGTTCATCCTCAGGACAAATTGCAACCTGTACGGAACAGGAGGTTAAAGGTGCTGATTCTCCAAGGAGGGAGATTGCTAGTAAAGCGGCTGGAATGGCAAACCGGAGCACAAGGAGATGAAAAATGAGGTGCGTTTTAGAAACCTTTCCCGATCACACGGTGTACCATCTTCTGGGTTTCTCATGCATGTTTTCGATGTAGGAAGATGCCCTTGAACCTGGAGATTTGGGACCATGGCATGGGTACCACGCCGTACTACTTTAAAGGGTCTGCATTGGCTCACCCAACCTCACCAAACCTCTCAGCCCCAAGAGTGTCCACCCTTATGGCTCAGTCAGCTGTGGGTCTAGATATGGTCAATCCAGGTGGCATCGCAGCCCCTGAACGAATTTTGTAAGAATTTCTCTTTCACTGTCTTTGTTTCACGGGTTTTTAAAAGTAATTGATTTTTATAATGGGGTTTAGCTGCTTTGCACTGCTGTGTTTATGCCGCTTTACACCCACTTGACTCACTTACAGAGAGATAGCAATACATAGGTTTTAAGATTCTTACTAGTCAAATATATTCTTGGGCGGTGAATAGGGGGTGTTGAGTCCAGTTCACTGAGCAAGGAGTAGGTCTTTTCTATTACATATTGGGTTTATGGAACGGTATCTGAGCTAATTTGAAACCCTTGTTTTATGCATCACCCCACCTCACCTTTCCCGTTAAGCAGCCATAGTGTGTTTTCTAAACGTGCGACTCTGTTCTGTTTTGTAATTCAGTTCAAGGGTAGCGGTTTTTACATTAGCCTCTGTAAGTGATATCTTATGATAAGTGTCTTTTTCTGTGTGACTTATTTCACTTAGAATCGTTGTACCTATATCCACTCATCATGCTGCTCCTAGCCTTATGACGTTGATTTCATGGCTGAGTGATATTCCATTGTACATAAGGACCACAACTTCTTTATCCATTCTTCTCTTTCCTTGGATGTTTCAGGTGTAACGAAGTGGAGGTTCTTGTCAACAGAGCAGCCCTAAACTTTGGGGTGCCTGTGTCTTGCTGATTTTTAGTTTTCCCAATTTATACGCCCATGAGTGGAACTGCCCTATGCTCTCTAAGCTGAGTTTTTTAGATGTTTCAGGACACACCGTACACTTCTCCAGAGTGGCTGTTGGCCATTTACAGCCCGCCCATCAGCGTAGCAAGGCTCCCATTTCTCCATGGCCTGTCCTGCATTTCTGGTTTTGACACTTTATTCAGCATGGCCCTTTTGACCGATGGGAAGCGAGACTTCTTTGTAGCGCTGATTTGCCTTTCCAGGTTGCTTGGTTGGCCAAAAAGGGCGTATGCGTTTTTTCCTGAATATATTCAGGAAAAAACGCATACGCCCTTTTTGGCCAAGGGCATCATTGTCGAGGTTTTGCCGCTTTTCCTGTGCTTTAAAGGCGATTCGAATCTACCTCCTGAAATCTGTTTCCTGCAATTCTGCCTTGCTTTCAAATTCTCTTCGTTGCCTTCCCTCAATATATTTGTGGACGGGAGTTATCATTTCTAACTGTGCAGGTCTGTGAATTGCAGTGCCCCTGAGCTCCATTTCTCAACTCGCTTTCTTGGGAGCTGGCCGCAAAAGCGCAGGATTGCTTCAGGCCCTATTCTGGCTCCGGGCGGCAGGCTGAGCCTGTGGTTAATTTTTCTTCCTGATGGGAAAATAGAGTGACGTGTGCCTGTCCCAACACCTAGAGCTAGTCTCTCATTGGTTCCCCCTCTTCCCGTTCATCCTCAGGACAAATTGCAACCTGTATGGAACAGGAGGTTAAAGGTGCTGATTCTCCAAGGAGGGAGATTGCTAGTAAAGCGGCTGAAATGGCGAACCGGAGCACAAGGAGATGAGAAATGAGGTGCGTTTTAGAAACCTTTCCCGATCACACGGTGTACCATCTTCTGGGTTTCTCATGCATGTTTTCGATGTAGGAAGATGCCCTTGAACCTGGAGATTTGGGACCCATGGCATGGGTACCACGCCGTACTACTTTAAAGGGTCTGCGTTAGCTCACCCAACCTCACCAAACCTCTCAGCCCCAAGAGTGTCCACCCTTATGGCTCAGTCAGCTGTGGGTCTAGATATGGTCAATCCAGGTGGCATCGCAGCCCCTGAACGAATTTTGTAAGAATTTCTCTTTCACTGTCTTTGTTTCACGGGTTTTTAAAAGTAATTGATTTTTATAATGGGGTTTAGCTGCTTTGCACTGCTGTGTTTATGCCGCTTTACACCCACTTGACTCACTTACAGAGAGATAGCAATACATAGGTTTTAAGATTCTTACTAGTCAGATATATTCTTGGGCGGTGACTAGGGGGTGTTGAGTCCAGTTCACTGAGCAAGGAGTAGGTCTTGTCTATTACATATTGGGTTTATGGAACGGTATCTGAGCTAATTTGAAACCCTTGTTTTATGCATCACCCCACCTCACCTTTCCCGTTAAGCAGCCATAGTGTGTTTTCTAAACGTGCGACTCTGTTCTGTTTTGTAATTCAGTTCAAGGGTAGCGGTTTTTACATTCCCTCTATAAGTGATATCTTATGATAAGTGTCTTTTTCTGTGTGACTTATTTCACTTAGAATCGTTATACCTAAATCCACTCATCATGCTGCTCCTAGCCTTAGGACGTTGATTTCATGGCTGAGTGATATTCCATTGTACATAAGGACCACAACTTCTTTATCCATTCTTCTCTTTCTTGGGATGTTTCAGGTGTAACGAAGTGGAGGTTCTTGTCAACAGAGCAGCCCTAAACTTTGGGGTGCCTGTGTCTTGCTGATTTTTAGTTTTCCCAATTTATACGCCCATGAGTGGAAGTGCCCTATGCTCTCTAAGCTGAGTTTTTTCGATGTTTCAGGACACACCGTACACTTCTCCTGAGTGGCTGTTGGCAATTTACAGCCCGCCGATCAGTGTAGCAAGGCTCCCATTTCTCCATGGCCTGTCCTGCATTTCTGGTTTTGACACTTTATTCAGCATGGCCCTTTTGACCGATGGGAAGCGAGACTTCTTTGTAGCGCTGATTTGCCTTTCCAGGTTGCTTGGTTGGCCAAAAAGGGCGTATGCGTTTTTTCCTGAATATATTCAGGAAAAAACGCATACGCCCTTTTTGGCCAAGGGCATCATTGTCGAGGTTTTGCCGCTTTTCCTGTGCTTTAAAGGCGATTCGAATCTACCTCCTGAAATCGGTTTCCTGCAATTCTGCCTTGCTTTCAAATCCTCTTCGTTGCCTTCCCTCAATATATTTGTGGACGAGAGTTATCATTTCTAACTGTGCATTTCTGTGAATTGCAGTGCCCCTGAGCTCCATTTCTCAACTCGCTTTCTTGGGAGCTGGCCGCAAAAGCGCAGGATTGCTTCAGGCCCTATTCTGGCTCCGGGCGGCAGGCTGAGCCTGTGGTTAATTCTTCTTCCTGATGGGAAAATAGAGTGACGTGTGCCTGTCCCAACACCTAGAGCTAGTCTCTCATTGGTTCCCCCTCTTCCCGTTCATCCTCAGGACAAATTGCAACCTGTACGGAACAGGAGGTTAAAGGTGCTGATTCTCCAAGGAGGGAGATTGCTAGTAAAGCGGCTGGAATGGCGAACCGGAGCACAAGGAGATGAGAAATGAGGTGCGTTTTAGAAACCTTTCCCGATCACACGGTGTACCATCTTCTGGGTTTCTCATGCATGTTTTCGATGTAGGAAGATGCCCTTTAACCTGGAGATTTGGGACCCATGGGATGGGTACCACGTCGTATTACTTTAAAGGGTCTGCGTTAGCTCACCCAACCTCACCAAACCTCTCAGCCCCAAGAGTGTCCACCCTTATGGCTCAGTCAGCTGTGGGTCTAGATATGGTCAATCCAGGTGGCATCGCAGCCCCTGAACGAATTTTGTAAGAATTTCTCTCTCTTTCACTGTCTTTGTTTCATGGGTTTTTAAAAGTAATTGATTTTTATAATGGGGTTTAGCTGCTTTGCACTGCTGTGTTTATGCCGCTTTACACCCACTTGACTCACTTACAGAGAGATAGCAATACATAGGTTTTAAGATTCTTACTAGTCAAATATATTCTTGGGCGGTGAATAGGGGGTGTTGAGTCCAGTTCACTGAGCAAGGAGTAGGTCTTGTCTATTACATATTGGGTTTATGGAACGGTATCTGAGCTAATTTGAAACCCTTGTTTTATGCATCACCCCACCTCACCTTTCCCGTTAAGCAGCCATAGTGTGTTTTCTAAACGTGCGACTCTGTTCTGTTTTGTAATTCAGTTCAAGGGTAGCGGTTTTTACATTCCCTCTATAAGTGATATCTTATGATAAGTGTCTGTTTCTGTGTGACTTATTTCACTTAGAATCGTTATACCTAAATCCACTCATCATGCTGCTCCTAGCCTTAGGACGTTGATTTCATGGCTGAGTGATATTCCATTGTACATAAGGACCACAACTTCTTTATCCATTCTTCTCTTTCCTTGGATGTTTCAGGTGTAACGAAGTGGAGGTTCTTGTCAACAGAGCAGCCCTAAACTTTGGGGTGCCTGTGTCTTGCTGATTTTTAGTTTTCCCAATTTATACGCCCATGAGTGGAAGTGCCCTATGCTCTCTAAGCTGAGTTTTTTCGATGTTTCAGGACACACCGTACACTTCTCCAGAGTGGCTGTTGGCAATTTACAGCCCGCCCATCAGCGTAGCAAGGCTCCCATTTCTCCATGGCCTGTCCTGCATTTCTGGTTTTGACACTTTATTCAGCATGGCCCTTTTGACCGATGGGAAGCGAGACTTCTTTGTAGCGCTGATTTGCCTTTCCAGGTTGCTTGGTTGGCCAAAAAGGGCGTATGCGTTTTTTCCTGAATATATTCAGGAAAAAACGCATACGCCCTTTTTGGCCAAGGGCATCATTGTCGAGGTTTTGCCGCTTTTCCTGTGCTTTAAAGGCGATTCGAATCTACCTCCTGAAATCTGTTTCCTGCAATTCTGCCTTGCTTTCAAATCCTCTTCGTTGCCTTCCCTCAATATATTTGTGGACGAGAGTTATCATTTCTAACTGTGCAGGTCTGTGAATTGCAGTGCCCCTGAGCTCCATTTCTCAACTCGCTTTCTTGGGAGCTGGCCGCAAAAGCGCAGGATTGCTTCAGGCCCTATTCTGGCTCCGGGCGGCAGGCTGAGCCTGTGGTTAATTTTTCTTCCTGATGGGAAAATAGAGTGACGTGTGCCTGTCCCAACACCTAGAGCTAGTCTCTCATTGGTTCCCCCTCTTCCCGTTCATCCTCAGGACAAATTGCAACCTGTATGGAACAGGAGGTTAAAGGTGCTGATTCTCCAAGGAGGGAGATTGCTAGTAAAGCGGCTGAAATGGCGAACCGGAGCACAAGGAGATGAGAAATGAGGTGCGTTTTAGAAACCTTTCCCGATCACACGGTGTACCATCTTCTGGGTTTCTCATGCATGTTTTCGATGTAGGAAGATGCCCTTGAACCTGGAGATTTGGGACCCATGGCATGGGTACCACGCCGTACTACTTTAAAGGGTCTGCGTTAGCTCACCCAACCTCACCAAACCTCTCAGCCCCAAGAGTGTCCACCCTTATGGCTCAGTCAGCTGTGGGTCTAGATATGGTCAATCCAGGTGGCATCGCAGCCCCTGAACGAATTTTGTAAGAATTTCTCTTTCACTGTCTTTGTTTCACGGGTTTTTAAAAGTAATTGATTTTTATAATGGGGTTTAGCTGCTTTGCACTGCTGTGTTTATGCCGCTTTACACCCACTTGACTCACTTACAGAGAGATAGCAATACATAGGTTTTAAGATTCTTACTAGTCAAATATATTCTTGGGCGGTGACTAGGGGGTGTTGAGTCCAGTTCACTGAGCAAGGAGTAGGTCTTGTCTATTACATATTGGGTTTATGGAACGGTATCTGAGCTAATTTGAAACCCTTGTTTTATGCATCACCCCACCTCACCTTTCCCGTTAAGCAGCCATAGTGTGTTTTCTAAACGTGCGACTCTGTTCTGTTTTGTAATTCAGTTCAAGGGTAGCGGTTTTTACATTCCCTCTATAAGTGATATCTTATGATAAGTGTCTTTTTCTGTGTGACTTATTTCACTTAGAATCGTTATACCTAAATCCACTCATCATGCTGCTCCTAGCCTTAGGACGTTGATTTCATGGCTGAGTGATATTCCATTGTACATAAGGACCACAACTTCTTTATCCATTCTTCTCTTTCTTGGGATGTTTCAGGTGTAACGAAGTGGAGGTTCTTGTCAACAGAGCAGCCCTAAACTTTGGGGTGCCTGTGTCTTGCTGATTTTTAGTTTTCCCAATTTATACGCCCATGAGTGGAAGTGCCCTATGCTCTCTAAGCTGAGTTTTTTCGATGTTTCAGGACACACCGTACACTTCTCCTGAGTGGCTGTTGGCAATTTACAGCCCGCCGATCAGTGTAGCAAGGCTCCCATTTCTCCATGGCCTGTCCTGCATTTCTAGTTTTGACACTTTATTCAGCATGGCCCTTTTGACCGATGGGAAGCGAGACTTCTTTGTAGCGCTGATTTGCCTTTCCAGGTTGCTTGGTTGGCCAAAAAGGGCGTATGCGTTTTTTCCTGAATATATTCAGGAAAAAACGCATACGCCCTTTTTGGCCAAGGGCATCATTGTCGAGGTTTTGCCGCTTTTCCTGTGCTTTAAAGGCGATTCGAATCTACCTCCTGAAATCGGTTTCCTGCAATTCTGCCTTGCTTTCAAATCCTCTTCGTTGCCTTCCCTCAATATATTTGTGGACGAGAGTTATCATTTCTAACTGTGCATTTCTGTGAATTGCAGTGCCCCTGAGCTCCATTTCTCAACTCGCTTTCTTGGGAGCTGGCCGCAAAAGCGCAGGATTGCTTCAGGCCCTATTCTGGCTCCGGGCGGCAGGCTGAGCCTGTGGTTAATTCTTCTTCCTGATGGGAAAATAGAGTGACGTGTGCCTGTCCCAACACCTAGAGCTAGTCTCTCATTGGTTCCCCCTCTTCCCGTTCATCCTCAGGACAAATTGCAACCTGTACGGAACAGGAGGTTAAAGGTGCTGATTCTCCAAGGAGGGAGATTGCTAGTAAAGTGGCTGGAATGGCGAACCGGAGCACAAGGAGATGAGAAATGAGGTGCGTTTTAGAAACCTTTCCCGATCACACGGTGTACCATCTTCTGGGTTTCTCATGCATGTTTTCGATGTAGGAAGATGCCCTTTAACCTGGAGATTTGGGACCCATGGGATGGGTACCACGTCGTATTACTTTAAAGGGTCTGCGTTAGCTCACCCAACCTCACCAAACCTCTCAGCCCCAAGAGTGTCCACCCTTATGGCTCAGTCAGCTGTGGGTCTAGATATGGTCAATCCAGGTGGCATCGCAGCCCCTGAACGAATTTTGTAAGAATTTCTCTCTCTTTCACTGTCTTTGTTTCACGGGTTTTTAAAAGTAATTGATTTTTATAATGGGGTTTAGCTGCTTTGCACTGCTGTGTTTATGCCGCTTTACACCCACTTGACTCACTTACAGAGAGATAGCAATACATAGGTTTTAAGATTCTTACTAGTCAAATATATTCTTGGGCAGTGAATAGGGGGTGTTGAGTCCAGTTCACTGAGCAAGGAGTAGGTCTTGTCTATTACATATTGGGTTTATGGAACGGTATCTGAGCTAATTTGAAACCCTTGTTTTATGCATCACCCCACCTCACCTTTCCCGTTAAGCAGCCATAGTGTGTTTTCTAAACGTGCGACTCTGTTCTGTTTTGTAATTCAGTTCAAGGGTAGCGGTTTTTACATTCCCTCTATAAGTGATATCTTATGATAAGTGTCTGTTTCTGTGTGACTTATTTCACTTAGAATCGTTATACCTAAATCCACTCATCATGCTGCTCCTAGCCTTAGGACGTTGATTTCATGGCTGAGTGATATTCCATTGTACATAAGGACCACAACTTCTTTATCCATTCTTCTCTTTCCTTGGATGTTTCAGGTGTAACGAAGTGGAGGTTCTTGTCAACAGAGCAGCCCTAAACTTTGGGGTGCCTGTGTCTTGCTGATTTTTAGTTTTCCCAATTTATACGCCCATGAGTGGAACTGCCCTATGCTCTGTAAGCTGAGTTTTTTAGATGTTTCAGGACACACCGTACACTTCTCCAGAGTGGCTGTTGGCCATTTACAGCCCGCCCATCAGCGTAGCAAGGCTCCCATTTCTCCATGGCCTGTCCTGCATTTCTGGTTTTGACACTTTATTCAGCATGGCCCTTTTGACCGATGGGAAGCGAGACTTCTTTGTAGCGCTGATTTGCCTTTCCAGGTTGCTTGGTTGGCCAAAAAGGGCGTATGCGTTTTTTCCTGAATATATTCAGGAAAAAACGCATACGCCCTTTTTGGCCAAGGGCATCATTGTCGAGGTTTTGCCGCTTTTCCTGTGCTTTAAAGGCGATTCGAATCTACCTCCTGAAATCTGTTTCCTGCAATTCTGCCTTGCTTTCAAATCCTCTTCGTTGCCTTCCCTCAATATATTTGTGGACGAGAGTTATCATTTCTAACTGTGCAGGTCTGTGAATTGCAGTGCCCCTGAGCTCCATTTTTCAACTCGCTTTCTTGGGAGCTGGCCGCAAAAGCGCAGGATTGCTTCAGGCCCTATTCTGGCTCCGGGCGGTAGGCTGAGCCTGTGGTTAATTCTACTTTCTGATGGGAAAATAGAGTGACCTGTGCCTGTCCCAACACCTAGAGCTAGTCTCTCATTGGTTCCCCCTCTTCCCGTTCATCCTCAGGACAAATTGCAACCTGTACGGAACAGGAGGTTAAAGGTGCTGATTCTCCAAGGAGGGAGATTGCTAGTAAAGCGGCTGGAATGGCAAACCGGAGCACAAGGAGATGAAAAATGAGGTGCGTTTTAGAAACCTTTCCCGATCACACGGTGTACCATCTTCTGGGTTTCTCATGCATGTTTTCGATGTAGGAAGATGCCCTTGAACCTGGAGATTTGGGACCATGGCATGGGTACCACGCTGTACTACTTTAAAGGGTCTGCATTGGCTCACCCAACCTCACCAAACCTCTCAGCCCCAAGAGTGTCCACCCTTATGGCTCAGTCAGCTGTGGGTCTAGATATGGTCAATCCAGGTGGCATCGCAGCCCCTGAACGAATTTTGTAAGAATTTCTCTTTCACTGTCTTTGTTTCACGGGTTTTTAAAAGTAATTGATTTTTATAATGGGGTTTAGCTGCTTTGCACTGCTGTGTTTATGCCGCTTTACACCCACTTGACTCACTTACAGAGAGATAGCAATACATAGGTTTTAAGATTCTTACTAGTCAAATATATTCTTGGGCGGTGAATAGGGGGTGTTGAGTCCAGTTCACTGAGCAAGGAGTAGGTCTTTTCTATTACATATTGGGTTTATGGAACGGTATCTGAGCTAATTTGAAACCCTTGTTTTATGCATCACCCCACCTCACCTTTCCCGTTAAGCAGCCATAGTGTGTTTTCTAAACGTGCGACTCTGTTCTGTTTTGTAATTCAGTTCAAGGGTAGCGGTTTTTACATTAGCCTCTGTAAGTGATATCTTATGATAAGTGTCTTTTTCTGTGTGACTTATTTCACTTAGAATCGTTGTACCTATATCCACTCATCATGCTGCTCCTAGCCTTATGACGTTGATTTCATGGCTGAGTGATATTCCATTGTACATAAGGACCACAACTTCTTTATCCATTCTTCTCTTTCCTTGGATGTTTCAGGTGTAACGAAGTGGAGGTTCTTGTCAACAGAGCAGCCCTAAACTTTGGGGTGCCTGTGTCTTGCTGATTTTTAGTTTTCCCAATTTATACGCCCATGAGTGGAACTGCCCTATGCTCTCTAAGCTGAGTTTTTTAGATGTTTCAGGACACACCGTACACTTCTCCAGAGTGGCTGTTGGCCATTTACAGCCCGCCCATCAGCGTAGCAAGGCTCCCATTTCTCCATGGCCTGTCCTGCATTTCTGGTTTTGACACTTTATTCAGCATGGCCCTTTTGACCGATGGGAAGCGAGACTTCTTTGTAGCGCTGATTTGCCTTTCCAGGTTGCTTGGTTGGCCAAAAAGGGCGTATGCGTTTTTTCCTGAATATATTCAGGAAAAAACGCATACGCCCTTTTTGGCCAAGGGCATCATTGTCGAGGTTTTGCCGCTTTTCCTGTGCTTTAAAGGCGATTCGAATCTACCTCCTGAAATCTGTTTCCTGCAATTCTGCCTTGCTTTCAAATTCTCTTCGTTGCCTTCCCTCAATATATTTGTGGACGGGAGTTATCATTTCTAACTGTGCAGGTCTGTGAATTGCAGTGCCCCTGAGCTCCATTTCTCAACTCGCTTTCTTGGGAGCTGGCCGCAAAAGCGCAGGATTGCTTCAGGCCCTATTCTGGCTCCGGGCGGCAGGCTGAGCCTGTGGTTAATTTTTCTTCCTGATGGGAAAATAGAGTGACGTGTGCCTGTCCCAACACCTAGAGCTAGTCTCTCATTGGTTCCCCCTCTTCCCGTTCATCCTCAGGACAAATTGCAACCTGTATGGAACAGGAGGTTAAAGGTGCTGATTCTCCAAGGAGGGAGATTGCTAGTAAAGCGGCTGAAATGGCGAACCGGAGCACAAGGAGATGAGAAATGAGGTGCGTTTTAGAAACCTTTCCCGATCACACGGTGTACCATCTTCTGGGTTTCTCATGCATGTTTTCGATGTAGGAAGATGCCCTTGAACCTGGAGATTTGGGACCCATGGCATGGGTACCACGCCGTACTACTTTAAAGGGTCTGCGTTAGCTCACCCAACCTCACCAAACCTCTCAGCCCCAAGAGTGTCCACCCTTATGGCTCAGTCAGCTGTGGGTCTAGATATGGTCAATCCAGGTGGCATCGCAGCCCCTGAACGAATTTTGTAAGAATTTCTCTTTCACTGTCTTTGTTTCACGGGTTTTTAAAAGTAATTGATTTTTATAATGGGGTTTAGCTGCTTTGCACTGCTGTGTTTATGCCGCTTTACACCCACTTGACTCACTTACAGAGAGATAGCAATACATAGGTTTTAAGATTCTTACTAGTCAGATATATTCTTGGGCGGTGACTAGGGGGTGTTGAGTCCAGTTCACTGAGCAAGGAGTAGGTCTTGTCTATTACATATTGGGTTTATGGAACGGTATCTGAGCTAATTTGAAACCCTTGTTTTATGCATCACCCCACCTCACCTTTCCCGTTAAGCAGCCATAGTGTGTTTTCTAAACGTGCGACTCTGTTCTGTTTTGTAATTCAGTTCAAGGGTAGCGGTTTTTACATTCCCTCTATAAGTGATATCTTATGATAAGTGTCTTTTTCTGTGTGACTTATTTCACTTAGAATCGTTATACCTAAATCCACTCATCATGCTGCTCCTAGCCTTAGGACGTTGATTTCATGGCTGAGTGATATTCCATTGTACATAAGGACCACAACTTCTTTATCCATTCTTCTCTTTCTTGGGATGTTTCAGGTGTAACGAAGTGGAGGTTCTTGTCAACAGAGCAGCCCTAAACTTTGGGGTGCCTGTGTCTTGCTGATTTTTAGTTTTCCCAATTTATACGCCCATGAGTGGAAGTGCCCTATGCTCTCTAAGCTGAGTTTTTTCGATGTTTCAGGACACACCGTACACTTCTCCAGAGTGGCTGTTGGCAATTTACAGCCCGCCGATCAGTGTAGCAAGGCTCCCATTTCTCCATGGCCTGTCCTGCATTTCTGGTTTTGACACTTTATTCAGCATGGCCCTTTTGACCGATGGGAAGCGAGACTTCTTTGTAGCGCTGATTTGCCTTTCCAGGTTGCTTGGTTGGCCAAAAAGGGCGTATGCGTTTTTTCCTGAATATATTCAGGAAAAAACGCATACGCCCTTTTTGGCCAAGGGCATCATTGTCGAGGTTTTGCCGCTTTTCCTGTGCTTTAAAGGCGATTCGAATCTACCTCCTGAAATCGGTTTCCTGCAATTCTGCCTTGCTTTCAAATCCTCTTCGTTGCCTTCCCTCAATATATTTGTGGACGAGAGTTATCATTTCTAACTGTGCATTTCTGTGAATTGCAGTGCCCCTGAGCTCCATTTCTCAACTCGCTTTCTTGGGAGCTGGCCGCAAAAGCGCAGGATTGCTTCAGGCCCTATTCTGGCTCCGGGCGGCAGGCTGAGCCTGTGGTTAATTCTTCTTCCTGATGGGAAAATAGAGTGACGTGTGCCTGTCCCAACACCTAGAGCTAGTCTCTCATTGGTTCCCCCTCTTCCCGTTCATCCTCAGGACAAATTGCAACCTGTACGGAACAGGAGGTTAAAGGTGCTGATTCTCCAAGGAGGGAGATTGCTAGTAAAGTGGCTGGAATGGCGAACCGGAGCACAAGGAGATGAGAAATGAGGTGCGTTTTAGAAACCTTTCCCGATCACACGGTGTACCATCTTCTGGGTTTCTCATGCATGTTTTCGATGTAGGAAGATGCCCTTTAACCTGGAGATTTGGGACCCATGGGATGGGTACCACGTCGTATTACTTTAAAGGGTCTGCGTTAGCTCACCCAACCTCACCAAACCTCTCAGCCCCAAGAGTGTCCACCCTTATGGCTCAGTCAGCTGTGGGTCTAGATATGGTCAATCCAGGTGGCATCGCAGCCCCTGAACGAATTTTGTAAGAATTTCTCTCTCTTTCACTGTCTTTGTTTCACGGGTTTTTAAAAGTAATTGATTTTTATAATGGGGTTTAGCTGCTTTGCACTGCTGTGTTTATGCCGCTTTACACCCACTTGACTCACTTACAGAGAGATAGCAATATATAGGTTTTAAGATTCTTACTAGTCAAATATATTCTTGGGCGGTGAATAGGGGGTGTTGAGTCCAGTTCACTGAGCAAGGAGTAGGTCTTGTCTATTACATATTGGGTTTATGGAACGGTATCTGAGCTAATTTGAAACCCTTGTTTTATGCATCACCCCACCTCACCTTTCCCGTTAAGCAGCCATAGTGTGTTTTCTAAACGTGCGACTCTGTTCTGTTTTGTAATTCAGTTCAAGGGTAGCGGTTTTTACATTCCCTCTATAAGTGATATCTTATGATAAGTGTCTGTTTCTGTGTGACTTATTTCACTTAGAATCGTTATACCTAAATCCACTCATCATGCTGCTCCTAGCCTTAGGACGTTGATTTCATGGCTGAGTGATATTCCATTGTACATAAGGACCACAACTTCTTTATCCATTCTTCTCTTTCCTTGGATGTTTCAGGTGTAACGAAGTGGAGGTTCTTGTCAACAGAGCAGCCCTAAACTTTGGGGTGCCTGTGTCTTGCTGATTTTTAGTTTTCCCAATTTATACGCCCATGAGTGGAAGTGCCCTATGCTCTCTAAGCTGAGTTTTTTCGATGTTTCAGGACACACCGTACACTTCTCCAGAGTGGCTGTTGGCAATTTACAGCCCGCCCATCAGCGTAGCAAGGCTCCCATTTCTCCATGGCCTGTCCTGCATTTCTGGTTTTGACACTTTATTCAGCATGGCCCTTTTGACCGATGGGAAGCGAGACTTCTTTGTAGCGCTGATTTGCCTTTCCAGGTTGCTTGGTTGGCCAAAAAGGGCGTATGCGTTTTTTCCTGAATATATTCAGGAAAAAACGCATACGCCCTTTTTGGCCAAGGGCATCATTGTCGAGGTTTTGCCGCTTTTCCTGTGCTTTAAAGGCGATTCGAATCTACCTCCTGAAATCTGTTTCCTGCAATTCTGCCTTGCTTTCAAATCCTCTTCGTTGCCTTCCCTCAATATATTTGTGGACGAGAGTTATCATTTCTAACTGTGCAGGTCTGTGAATTGCAGTGCCCCTGAGCTCCATTTCTCAACTCGCTTTCTTGGGAGCTGGCCGCAAAAGCGCAGGATTGCTTCAGGCCCTATTCTGGCTCCGGGCGGCAGGCTGAGCCTGTGGTTAATTTTTCTTCCTGATGGGAAAATAGAGTGACGTGTGCCTGTCCCAACACCTAGAGCTAGTCTCTCATTGGTTCCCCCTCTTCCCGTTCATCCTCAGGACAAATTGCAACCTGTATGGAACAGGAGGTTAAAGGTGCTGATTCTCCAAGGAGGGAGATTGCTAGTAAAGCGGCTGAAATGGCGAACCGGAGCACAAGGAGATGAGAAATGAGGTGCGTTTTAGAAACCTTTCCCGATCACACGGTGTACCATCTTCTGGGTTTCTCATGCATGTTTTCGATGTAGGAAGATGCCCTTGAACCTGGAGATTTGGGACCCATGGCATGGGTACCACGCCGTACTACTTTAAAGGGTCTGCGTTAGCTCACCCAACCTCACCAAACCTCTCAGCCCCAAGAGTGTCCACCCTTATGGCTCAGTCAGCTGTGGGTCTAGATATGGTCAATCCAGGTGGCATCGCAGCCCCTGAACGAATTTTGTAAGAATTTCTCTTTCACTGTCTTTGTTTCACGGGTTTTTAAAAGTAATTGATTTTTATAATGGGGTTTAGCTGCTTTGCACTGCTGTGTTTATGCCGCTTTACACCCACTTGACTCACTTACAGAGAGATAGCAATACATAGGTTTTAAGATTCTTACTAGTCAAATATATTCTTGGGCGGTGACTAGGGGGTGTTGAGTCCAGTTCACTGAGCAAGGAGTAGGTCTTGTCTATTACATATTGGGTTTATGGAACGGTATCTGAGCTAATTTGAAACCCTTGTTTTATGCATCACCCCACCTCACCTTTCCCGTTAAGCAGCCATAGTGTGTTTTCTAAACGTGCGACTCTGTTCTGTTTTGTAATTCAGTTCAAGGGTAGCGGTTTTTACATTCCCTCTATAAGTGATATCTTATGATAAGTGTCTTTTTCTGTGTGACTTATTTCACTTAGAATCGTTATACCTAAATCCACTCATCATGCTGCTCCTAGCCTTAGGACGTTGATTTCATGGCTGAGTGATATTCCATTGTACATAAGGACCACAACTTCTTTATCCATTCTTCTCTTTCTTGGGATGTTTCAGGTGTAACGAAGTGGAGGTTCTTGTCAACAGAGCAGCCCTAAACTTTGGGGTGCCTGTGTCTTGCTGATTTTTAGTTTTCCCAATTTATACGCCCATGAGTGGAAGTGCCCTATGCTCTCTAAGCTGAGTTTTTTCGATGTTTCAGGACACACCGTACACTTCTCCTGAGTGGCTGTTGGCAATTTACAGCCCGCCGATCAGTGTAGCAAGGCTCCCATTTCTCCATGGCCTGTCCTGCATTTCTAGTTTTGACACTTTATTCAGCATGGCCCTTTTGACCGATGGGAAGCGAGACTTCTTTGTAGCGCTGATTTGCCTTTCCAGGTTGCTTGGTTGGCCAAAAAGGGCGTATGCGTTTTTTCCTGAATATATTCAGGAAAAAACGCATACGCCCTTTTTGGCCAAGGGCATCATTGTCGAGGTTTTGCCGCTTTTCCTGTGCTTTAAAGGCGATTCGAATCTACCTCCTGAAATCGGTTTCCTGCAATTCTGCCTTGCTTTCAAATCCTCTTCGTTGCCTTCCCTCAATATATTTGTGGACGAGAGTTATCATTTCTAACTGTGCATTTCTGTGAATTGCAGTGCCCCTGAGCTCCATTTCTCAACTCGCTTTCTTGGGAGCTGGCCGCAAAAGCGCAGGATTGCTTCAGGCCCTATTCTGGCTCCGGGCGGCAGGCTGAGCCTGTGGTTAATTCTTCTTCCTGATGGGAAAATAGAGTGACGTGTGCCTGTCCCAACACCTAGAGCTAGTCTCTCATTGGTTCCCCCTCTTCCCGTTCATCCTCAGGACAAATTGCAACCTGTACGGAACAGGAGGTTAAAGGTGCTGATTCTCCAAGGAGGGAGATTGCTAGTAAAGTGGCTGGAATGGCGAACCGGAGCACAAGGAGATGAGAAATGAGGTGCGTTTTAGAAACCTTTCCCGATCACACGGTGTACCATCTTCTGGGTTTCTCATGCATGTTTTCGATGTAGGAAGATGCCCTTTAACCTGGAGATTTGGGACCCATGGGATGGGTACCACGTCGTATTACTTTAAAGGGTCTGCGTTAGCTCACCCAACCTCACCAAACCTCTCAGCCCCAAGAGTGTCCACCCTTATGGCTCAGTCAGCTGTGGGTCTAGATATGGTCAATCCAGGTGGCATCGCAGCCCCTGAACGAATTTTGTAAGAATTTCTCTCTCTTTCACTGTCTTTGTTTCACGGGTTTTTAAAAGTAATTGATTTTTATAATGGGGTTTAGCTGCTTTGCACTGCTGTGTTTATGCCGCTTTACACCCACTTGACTCACTTACAGAGAGATAGCAATACATAGGTTTTAAGATTCTTACTAGTCAAATATATTCTTGGGCAGTGAATAGGGGGTGTTGAGTCCAGTTCACTGAGCAAGGAGTAGGTCTTGTCTATTACATATTGGGTTTATGGAACGGTATCTGAGCTAATTTGAAACCCTTGTTTTATGCATCACCCCACCTCACCTTTCCCGTTAAGCAGCCATAGTGTGTTTTCTAAACGTGCGACTCTGTTCTGTTTTGTAATTCAGTTCAAGGGTAGCGGTTTTTACATTCCCTCTATAAGTGATATCTTATGATAAGTGTCTGTTTCTGTGTGACTTATTTCACTTAGAATCGTTATACCTAAATCCACTCATCATGCTGCTCCTAGCCTTAGGACGTTGATTTCATGGCTGAGTGATATTCCATTGTACATAAGGACCACAACTTCTTTATCCATTCTTCTCTTTCCTTGGATGTTTCAGGTGTAACGAAGTGGAGGTTCTTGTCAACAGAGCAGCCCTAAACTTTGGGGTGCCTGTGTCTTGCTGATTTTTAGTTTTCCCAATTTATACGCCCATGAGTGGAACTGCCCTATGCTCTGTAAGCTGAGTTTTTTAGATGTTTCAGGACACACCGTACACTTCTCCAGAGTGGCTGTTGGCCATTTACAGCCCGCCCATCAGCGTAGCAAGGCTCCCATTTCTCCATGGCCTGTCCTGCATTTCTGGTTTTGACACTTTATTCAGCATGGCCCTTTTGACCGATGGGAAGCGAGACTTCTTTGTAGCGCTGATTTGCCTTTCCAGGTTGCTTGGTTGGCCAAAAAGGGCGTATGCGTTTTTTCCTGAATATATTCAGGAAAAAACGCATACGCCCTTTTTGGCCAAGGGCATCATTGTCGAGGTTTTGCCGCTTTTCCTGTGCTTTAAAGGCGATTCGAATCTACCTCCTGAAATCTGTTTCCTGCAATTCTGCCTTGCTTTCAAATCCTCTTCGTTGCCTTCCCTCAATATATTTGTGGACGAGAGTTATCATTTCTAACTGTGCAGGTCTGTGAATTGCAGTGCCCCTGAGCTCCATTTTTCAACTCGCTTTCTTGGGAGCTGGCCGCAAAAGCGCAGGATTGCTTCAGGCCCTATTCTGGCTCCGGGCGGTAGGCTGAGCCTGTGGTTAATTCTACTTTCTGATGGGAAAATAGAGTGACCTGTGCCTGTCCCAACACCTAGAGCTAGTCTCTCATTGGTTCCCCCTCTTCCCGTTCATCCTCAGGACAAATTGCAACCTGTACGGAACAGGAGGTTAAAGGTGCTGATTCTCCAAGGAGGGAGATTGCTAGTAAAGCGGCTGGAATGGCAAACCGGAGCACAAGGAGATGAAAAATGAGGTGCGTTTTAGAAACCTTTCCCGATCACACGGTGTACCATCTTCTGGGTTTCTCATGCATGTTTTCGATGTAGGAAGATGCCCTTGAACCTGGAGATTTGGGACCATGGCATGGGTACCACGCCGTACTACTTTAAAGGGTCTGCATTGGCTCACCCAACCTCACCAAACCTCTCAGCCCCAAGAGTGTCCACCCTTATGGCTCAGTCAGCTGTGGGTCTAGATATGGTCAATCCAGGTGGCATCGCAGCCCCTGAACGAATTTTGTAAGAATTTCTCTTTCACTGTCTTTGTTTCACGGGTTTTTAAAAGTAATTGATTTTTATAATGGGGTTTAGCTGCTTTGCACTGCTGTGTTTATGCCGCTTTACACCCACTTGACTCACTTACAGAGAGATAGCAATACATAGGTTTTAAGATTCTTACTAGTCAAATATATTCTTGGGCGGTGAATAGGGGGTGTTGAGTCCAGTTCACTGAGCAAGGAGTAGGTCTTTTCTATTACATATTGGGTTTATGGAACGGTATCTGAGCTAATTTGAAACCCTTGTTTTATGCATCACCCCACCTCACCTTTCCCGTTAAGCAGCCATAGTGTGTTTTCTAAACGTGCGACTCTGTTCTGTTTTGTAATTCAGTTCAAGGGTAGCGGTTTTTACATTAGCCTCTGTAAGTGATATCTTATGATAAGTGTCTTTTTCTGTGTGACTTATTTCACTTAGAATCGTTGTACCTATATCCACTCATCATGCTGCTCCTAGCCTTATGACGTTGATTTCATGGCTGAGTGATATTCCATTGTACATAAGGACCACAACTTCTTTATCCATTCTTCTCTTTCCTTGGATGTTTCAGGTGTAACGAAGTGGAGGTTCTTGTCAACAGAGCAGCCCTAAACTTTGGGGTGCCTGTGTCTTGCTGATTTTTAGTTTTCCCAATTTATACGCCCATGAGTGGAACTGCCCTATGCTCTCTAAGCTGAGTTTTTTAGATGTTTCAGGACACACCGTACACTTCTCCAGAGTGGCTGTTGGCCATTTACAGCCCGCCCATCAGCGTAGCAAGGCTCCCATTTCTCCATGGCCTGTCCTGCATTTCTGGTTTTGACACTTTATTCAGCATGGCCCTTTTGACCGATGGGAAGCGAGACTTCTTTGTAGCGCTGATTTGCCTTTCCAGGTTGCTTGGTTGGCCAAAAAGGGCGTATGCGTTTTTTCCTGAATATATTCAGGAAAAAACGCATACGCCCTTTTTGGCCAAGGGCATCATTGTCGAGGTTTTGCCGCTTTTCCTGTGCTTTAAAGGCGATTCGAATCTACCTCCTGAAATCTGTTTCCTGCAATTCTGCCTTGCTTTCAAATTCTCTTCGTTGCCTTCCCTCAATATATTTGTGGACGGGAGTTATCATTTCTAACTGTGCAGGTCTGTGAATTGCAGTGCCCCTGAGCTCCATTTCTCAACTCGCTTTCTTGGGAGCTGGCCGCAAAAGCGCAGGATTGCTTCAGGCCCTATTCTGGCTCCGGGCGGCAGGCTGAGCCTGTGGTTAATTTTTCTTCCTGATGGGAAAATAGAGTGACGTGTGCCTGTCCCAACACCTAGAGCTAGTCTCTCATTGGTTCCCCCTCTTCCCGTTCATCCTCAGGACAAATTGCAACCTGTATGGAACAGGAGGTTAAAGGTGCTGATTCTCCAAGGAGGGAGATTGCTAGTAAAGCGGCTGAAATGGCGAACCGGAGCACAAGGAGATGAGAAATGAGGTGCGTTTTAGAAACCTTTCCCGATCACACGGTGTACCATCTTCTGGGTTTCTCATGCATGTTTTCGATGTAGGAAGATGCCCTTGAACCTGGAGATTTGGGACCCATGGCATGGGTACCACGCCGTACTACTTTAAAGGGTCTGCGTTAGCTCACCCAACCTCACCAAACCTCTCAGCCCCAAGAGTGTCCACCCTTATGGCTCAGTCAGCTGTGGGTCTAGATATGGTCAATCCAGGTGGCATCGCAGCCCCTGAACGAATTTTGTAAGAATTTCTCTTTCACTGTCTTTGTTTCACGGGTTTTTAAAAGTAATTGATTTTTATAATGGGGTTTAGCTGCTTTGCACTGCTGTGTTTATGCCGCTTTACACCCACTTGACTCACTTACAGAGAGATAGCAATACATAGGTTTTAAGATTCTTACTAGTCAAATATATTCTTGGGCGGTGACTAGGGGGTGTTGAGTCCAGTTCACTGAGCAAGGAGTAGGTCTTGTCTATTACATATTGGGTTTATGGAACGGTATCTGAGCTAATTTGAAACCCTTGTTTTATGCATCACCCCACCTCACCTTTCCCGTTAAGCAGCCATAGTGTGTTTTCTAAACGTGCGACTCTGTTCTGTTTTGTAATTCAGTTCAAGGGTAGCGGTTTTTACATTCCCTCTATAAGTGATATCTTATGATAAGTGTCTTTTTCTGTGTGACTTATTTCACTTAGAATCGTTATACCTAAATCCACTCATCATGCTGCTCCTAGCCTTAGGACGTTGATTTCATGGCTGAGTGATATTCCATTGTACATAAGGACCACAACTTCTTTATCCATTCTTCTCTTTCTTGGGATGTTTCAGGTGTAACGAAGTGGAGGTTCTTGTCAACAGAGCAGCCCTAAACTTTGGGGTGCCTGTGTCTTGCTGATTTTTAGTTTTCCCAATTTATACGCCCATGAGTGGAAGTGCCCTATGCTCTCTAAGCTGAGTTTTTTCGATGTTTCAGGACACACCGTACACTTCTCCAGAGTGGCTGTTGGCAATTTACAGCCCGCCCATCAGTGTAGCAAGGCTCCCATTTCTCCATGGCCTGTCCTGCATTTCTGGTTTTGACACTTTATTCAGCATGGCCCTTTTGACCGATGGGAAGCGAGACTTCTTTGTAGCGCTGATTTGCCTTTCCAGGTTGCTTGGTTGGCCAAAAAGGGCGTATGCGTTTTTTCCTGAATATATTCAGGAAAAAACGCATACGCCCTTTTTGGCCAAGGGCATCATTGTCGAGGTTTTGCCGCTTTTCCTGTGCTTTAAAGGCGATTCGAATCTACCTCCTGAAATCGGTTTCCTGCAATTCTGCCTTGCTTTCAAATCCTCTTCGTTGCCTTCCCTCAATATATTTGTGGACGAGAGTTATCATTTCTAACTGTGCATTTCTGTGAATTGCAGTGCCCCTGAGCTCCATTTCTCAACTCGCTTTCTTGGGAGCTGGCCGCAAAAGCGCAGGATTGCTTCAGGCCCTATTCTGGCTCCGGGCGGCAGGCTGAGCCTGTGGTTAATTCTTCTTCCTGATGGGAAAATAGAGTGACGTGTGCCTGTCCCAACACCTAGAGCTAGTCTCTCATTGGTTCCCCCTCTTCCCGTTCATCCTCAGGACAAATTGCAACCTGTACGGAGCAGGAGGTTAAAGGTGCTGATTCTCCAAGGAGGGAGATTGCTAGTAAAGTGGCTGGAATGGCGAACCGGAGCACAAGGAGATGAGAAATGAGGTGCGTTTTAGAAACCTTTCCCGATCACACGGTGTACCATCTTCTGGGTTTCTCATGCATGTTTTCGATGTAGGAAGATGCCCTTTAACCTGGAGATTTGGGACCCATGGGATGGGTACCACGTCGTATTACTTTAAAGGGTCTGCGTTAGCTCACCCAACCTCACCAAACCTCTCAGCCCCAAGAGTGTCCACCCTTATGGCTCAGTCAGCTGTGGGTCTAGATATGGTCAATCCAGGTGGCATCGCAGCCCCTGAACGAATTTTGTAAGAATTTCTCTCTCTTTCACTGTCTTTGTTTCACGGGTTTTTAAAAGTAATTGATTTTTATAATGGGGTTTAGCTGCTTTGCACTGCTGTGTTTATGCCGCTTTACACCCACTTGACTCACTTACAGAGAGATAGCAATACATAGGTTTTAAGATTCTTACTAGTCAAATATATTCTTGGGCGGTGAATAGGGGGTGTTGAGTCCAGTTCACTGAGCAAGGAGTAGGTCTTGTCTATTACATATTGGGTTTATGGAACGGTATCTGAGCTAATTTGAAACCCTTGTTTTATGCATCACCCCACCTCACCTTTCCCGTTAAGCAGCCATAGTGTGTTTTCTAAACGTGCGACTCTGTTCTGTTTTGTAATTCAGTTCAAGGGTAGCGGTTTTTACATTCCCTCTATAAGTGATATCTTATGATAAGTGTCTGTTTCTGTGTGACTTATTTCACTTAGAATCGTTATACCTAAATCCACTCATCATGCTGCTCCTAGCCTTAGGACGTTGATTTCATGGCTGAGTGATATTCCATTGTACATAAGGACCACAACTTCTTTATCCATTCTTCTCTTTCCTTGGATGTTTCAGGTGTAACGAAGTGGAGGTTCTTGTCAACAGAGCAGCCCTAAACTTTGGGGTGCCTGTGTCTTGCTGATTTTTAGTTTTCCCAATTTATACGCCCATGAGTGGAAGTGCCCTATGCTCTCTAAGCTGAGTTTTTTCGATGTTTCAGGACACACCGTACACTTCTCCAGAGTGGCTGTTGGCAATTTACAGCCCGCCCATCAGCGTAGCAAGGCTCCCATTTCTCCATGGCCTGTCCTGCATTTCTGGTTTTGACACTTTATTCAGCATGGCCCTTTTGACCGATGGGAAGTGAGACTTCTTTGTAGCGCTGATTTGCCTTTCCAGGTTGCTTGGTTGGCCAAAAAGGGCGTATGCGTTTTTTCCTGAATATATTCAGGAAAAAACGCATACGCCCTTTTTGGCCAAGGGCATCATTGTCGAGGTTTTGCCGCTTTTCCTGTGCTTTAAAGGCGATTCGAATCTACCTCCTGAAATCTGTTTCCTGCAATTCTGCCTTGCTTTCAAATTCTCTTCGTTGCCTTCCCTCAATATATTTGTGGACGGGAGTTATCATTTCTAACTGTGCAGGTCTGTGAATTGCAGTGCCCCTGAGCTCCATTTCTCAACTCGCTTTCTTGGGAGCTGGCCGCAAAAGCGCAGGATTGCTTCAGGCCCTATTCTGGCTCCGGGCGGCAGGCTGAGCCTGTGGTTAATTTTTCTTCCTGATGGGAAAATAGAGTGACGTGTGCCTGTCCCAACACCTAGAGCTAGTCTCTCATTGGTTCCCCCTCTTCCCGTTCATCCTCAGGACAAATTGCAACCTGTATGGAACAGGAGGTTAAAGGTGCTGATTCTCCAAGGAGGGAGATTGCTAGTAAAGCGGCTGAAATGGCGAACCGGAGCACAAGGAGATGAGAAATGAGGTGCGTTTTAGAAACCTTTCCCGATCACACGGTGTACCATCTTCTGGGTTTCTCATGCATGTTTTCGATGTAGGAAGATGCCCTTGAACCTGGAGATTTGGGACCCATGGCATGGGTACCACGCCGTACTACTTTAAAGGGTCTGCGTTAGCTCACCCAACCTCACCAAACCTCTCAGCCCCAAGAGTGTCCACCCTTATGGCTCAGTCAGCTGTGGGTCTAGATATGGTCAATCCAGGTGGCATCGCAGCCCCTGAACGAATTTTGTAAGAATTTCTCTTTCACTGTCTTTGTTTCACGGGTTTTTAAAAGTAATTGATTTTTATAATGGGGTTTAGCTGCTTTGCACTGCTGTGTTTATGCCGCTTTACACCCACTTGACTCACTTACAGAGAGATAGCAATACATAGGTTTTAAGATTCTTACTAGTCAAATATATTCTTGGGCGGTGACTAGGGGGTGTTGAGTCCAGTTCACTGAGCAAGGAGTAGGTCTTGTCTATTACATATTGGGTTTATGGAACGGTATCTGAGCTAATTTGAAACCCTTGTTTTATGCATCACCCCACCTCACCTTTCCCGTTAAGCAGCCATAGTGTGTTTTCTAAACGTGCGACTCTGTTCTGTTTTGTAATTCAGTTCAAGGGTAGCGGTTTTTACATTCCCTCTATAAGTGATATCTTATGATAAGTGTCTTTTTCTGTGTGACTTATTTCACTTAGAATCGTTATACCTAAATCCACTCATCATGCTGCTCCTAGCCTTAGGACGTTGATTTCATGGCTGAGTGATATTCCATTGTACATAAGGACCACAACTTCTTTATCCATTCTTCTCTTTCTTGGGATGTTTCAGGTGTAACGAAGTGGAGGTTCTTGTCAACAGAGCAGCCCTAAACTTTGGGGTGCCTGTGTCTTGCTGATTTTTAGTTTTCCCAATTTATACGCCCATGAGTGGAAGTGCCCTATGCTCTCTAAGCTGAGTTTTTTCGATGTTTCAGGACACACCGTACACTTCTCCTGAGTGGCTGTTGGCAATTTACAGCCCGCCGATCAGTGTAGCAAGGCTCCCATTTCTCCATGGCCTGTCCTGCATTTCTAGTTTTGACACTTTATTCAGCATGGCCCTTTTGACCGATGGGAAGCGAGACTTCTTTGTAGCGCTGATTTGCCTTTCCAGGTTGCTTGGTTGGCCAAAAAGGGCGTATGCGTTTTTTCCTGAATATATTCAGGAAAAAACGCATACGCCCTTTTTGGCCAAGGGCATCATTGTCGAGGTTTTGCCGCTTTTCCTGTGCTTTAAAGGCGATTCGAATCTACCTCCTGAAATCGGTTTCCTGCAATTCTGCCTTGCTTTCAAATCCTCTTCGTTGCCTTCCCTCAATATATTTGTGGACGAGAGTTATCATTTCTAACTGTGCATTTCTGTGAATTGCAGTGCCCCTGAGCTCCATTTCTCAACTCGCTTTCTTGGGAGCTGGCCGCAAAAGCGCAGGATTGCTTCAGGCCCTATTCTGGCTCCGGGCGGCAGGCTGAGCCTGTGGTTAATTCTTCTTCCTGATGGGAAAATAGAGTGACGTGTGCCTGTCCCAACACCTAGAGCTAGTCTCTCATTGGTTCCCCCTCTTCCCGTTCATCCTCAGGACAAATTGCAACCTGTACGGAACAGGAGGTTAAAGGTGCTGATTCTCCAAGGAGGGAGATTGCTAGTAAAGTGGCTGGAATGGCGAACCGGAGCACAAGGAGATGAGAAATGAGGTGCGTTTTAGAAACCTTTCCCGATCACACGGTGTACCATCTTCTGGGTTTCTCATGCATGTTTTCGATGTAGGAAGATGCCCTTTAACCTGGAGATTTGGGACCCATGGGATGGGTACCACGTCGTATTACTTTAAAGGGTCTGCGTTAGCTCACCCAACCTCACCAAACCTCTCAGCCCCAAGAGTGTCCACCCTTATGGCTCAGTCAGCTGTGGGTCTAGATATGGTCAATCCAGGTGGCATCGCAGCCCCTGAACGAATTTTGTAAGAATTTCTCTCTCTTTCACTGTCTTTGTTTCACGGGTTTTTAAAAGTAATTGATTTTTATAATGGGGTTTAGCTGCTTTGCACTGCTGTGTTTATGCCGCTTTACACCCACTTGACTCACTTACAGAGAGATAGCAATACATAGGTTTTAAGATTCTTACTAGTCAAATATATTCTTGGGCAGTGAATAGGGGGTGTTGAGTCCAGTTCACTGAGCAAGGAGTAGGTCTTGTCTATTACATATTGGGTTTATGGAACGGTATCTGAGCTAATTTGAAACCCTTGTTTTATGCATCACCCCACCTCACCTTTCCCGTTAAGCAGCCATAGTGTGTTTTCTAAACGTGCGACTCTGTTCTGTTTTGTAATTCAGTTCAAGGGTAGCGGTTTTTACATTCCCTCTATAAGTGATATCTTATGATAAGTGTCTGTTTCTGTGTGACTTATTTCACTTAGAATCGTTATACCTAAATCCACTCATCATGCTGCTCCTAGCCTTAGGACGTTGATTTCATGGCTGAGTGATATTCCATTGTACATAAGGACCACAACTTCTTTATCCATTCTTCTCTTTCCTTGGATGTTTCAGGTGTAACGAAGTGGAGGTTCTTGTCAACAGAGCAGCCCTAAACTTTGGGGTGCCTGTGTCTTGCTGATTTTTAGTTTTCCCAATTTATACGCCCATGAGTGGAACTGCCCTATGCTCTCTAAGCTGAGTTTTTTAGATGTTTCAGGACACACCGTACACTTCTCCAGAGTGGCTGTTGGCCATTTACAGCCCGCCCATCAGCGTAGCAAGGCTCCCATTTCTCCATGGCCTGTCCTGCATTTCTGGTTTTGACACTTTATTTAGCATGGCCCTTTTGACCGATGGGAAGCGAGACTTCTTTGTAGCGCTGATTTGCCTTTCCAGGTTGCTTGGTTGGCCAAAAAGGGCGTATGCGTTTTTTCCTGAATATATTCAGGAAAAAACGCATACGCCCTTTTTGGCCAAGGGCATCATTGTCGAGGTTTTGCCGCTTTTCCTGTGCTTTAAAGGCGATTCGAATCTACCTCCTGAAATCGGTTTCCTGCAATTCTGCCTTGCTTTCAAATTCTCTTCGTTGCCTTCCCTCAATATATTTGTGGACGGGAGTTATCATTTCTAACTGTGCAGGTCTGTGAATTGCAGTGCCCCTGAGCTCCATTTCTCAACTCGCTTTCTTGGGAGCTGGCCGCAAAAGCGCAGGATTGCTTCAGGCCCTATTCTGGCTCCGGGCGGCAGGCTGAGCCTGTGGTTAATTCTTCTTCCTGATGGGAAAATAGAGTGACCTGTGCCTGTCCCAACACCTAGAGCTAGTCTCTCATTGGTTCCCCCTCTTCCCGTTCATCCTCAGGACAGATTGCAACCTGTAAGGAACAGGAGGTTAAAGGTGCTGATTCTCCAAGGAGGGAGATTGCTAGTAAAGTGGCTGGAATGGCGAACCGGAGCCCAAGGAGATGAGAAATGAGGTGCGTTTTAGAAACCTTTCCCTATCACACGGTGTACCATCTTCTGGGTTTCTCATGCATGTTTTCGATGTAGGAAGATGCCCTTGAACCTGGAGATTTGGGACCCATGGGATGGGTACCACGCTGTATTATTTTACAGGGTCTGCGTTAGCTCACCCAACCTCACCAAACCTCTCAGCCCCAAGAGTGTCCACCCTTATGGCTCAGTCAGCTGTGGGTCTAGATATGGTCAATCCAGGTGGCATCGCAGCCCCTGAACGAATTTTGTAAGAATTTCTCTTTCACTGTCTTTGTTTCACGGGTTTTTAAAAGTAATTGATTTTTATAATGGGGTTTAGCTGCTTTGCACTGCTGTGTTTATGCCGCTTTACACCCACTTGACTCACTTACAGAGAGATAGCAATACATAGGTTTTAAGATTCTTACTAGTCAGATATATTCTTGGGCGGTGAATAGGGGGTGTTGAGTCCAGTTCACTGAGCAAGGAGTAGGTCTTGTCTATTACATATTGGGTTTATGGAACGGTATCTGAGCTAATTTGAAACCCTTGTTTTATGCATCACCCCACCTCACCTTTCCCGTTAAGCAGCCATAGTGTGTTTTCTAAACGTGTGACTCTGTTCTGTTTTGTAATTCAGTTCAAGGGTAGCGGTTTTTACATTCCCTCTATAAGTGATATCTTATGATAAGTGTCTTTTTCTGTGTGACTTATTTCACTTAGAATCGTCGTACCTAAATCCACTCATCATGCTGCTCCTAGCCTTAGGACGTTGATTTCATGGCTGAGTGATATTCCATTGTACATAAGGACCACAACTTCTTTATCCATTCTTCTCTTTCCTTGGATGTTTCAGGTGTAACGAAGTGGAGGTTCTTGTCAACAGAGCAGCCCTAAACTTTGGGGTGCCTGTGTCTTGCTGATTTTTAGTTTTCCCAATTTATACGCCCATGAGTGGAACTGCCCTATGCTCTGTAAGCTGAGTTTTTTAGATGTTTCAGGACACACCGTACACTTCTCCAGAGTGGCTGTTGGCCATTTACAGCCCGCCCATCAGCGTAGCAAGGCTCCCATTTCTCCATGGCCTGTCCTGCATTTCTGGTTTTGACACTTTATTCAGCATGGCCCTTTTGACCGATGGGAAGCGAGACTTCTTTGTAGCGCTGATTTGCCTTTCCAGGTTGCTTGGTTGGCCAAAAAGGGCGTATGCGTTTTTTCCTGAATATATTCAGGAAAAAACGCATACGCCCTTTTTGGCCAAGGGCATCATTGTCGAGGTTTTGCCGCTTTTCCTGTGCTTTAAAGGCGATTCGAATCTACCTCCTGAAATCTGTTTCCTGCAATTCTGCCTTGCTTTCAAATCCTCTTCGTTGCCTTCCCTCAATATATTTGTGGACGAGAGTTATCATTTCTAACTGTGCAGGTCTGTGAATTGCAGTGCCCCTGAGCTCCATTTTTCAACTCGCTTTCTTGGGAGCTGGCCGCAAAAGCGCAGGATTGCTTCAGGCCCTATTCTGGCTCCGGGCGGTAGGCTGAGCCTGTGGTTAATTCTACTTTCTGATGGGAAAATAGAGTGACCTGTGCCTGTCCCAACACCTAGAGCTAGTCTCTCATTGGTTCCCCCTCTTCCCGTTCATCCTCAGGACAAATTGCAACCTGTACGGAACAGGAGGTTAAAGGTGCTGATTCTCCAAGGAGGGAGATTGCTAGTAAAGCGGCTGGAATGGCAAACCGGAGCACAAGGAGATGAAAAATGAGGTGCGTTTTAGAAACCTTTCCCGATCACACGGTGTACCATCTTCTGGGTTTCTCATGCATGTTTTCGATGTAGGAAGATGCCCTTGAACCTGGAGATTTGGGACCATGGCATGGGTACCACGCCGTACTACTTTAAAGGGTCTGCATTGGCTCACCCAACCTCACCAAACCTCTCAGCCCCAAGAGTGTCCACCCTTATGGCTCAGTCAGCTGTGGGTCTAGATATGGTCAATCCAGGTGGCATCGCAGCCCCTGAACGAATTTTGTAAGAATTTCTCTTTCACTGTCTTTGTTTCACGGGTTTTTAAAAGTAATTGATTTTTATAATGGGGTTTAGCTGCTTTGCACTGCTGTGTTTATGCCGCTTTACACCCACTTGACTCACTTACAGAGAGATAGCAATACATAGGTTTTAAGATTCTTACTAGTCAAATATATTCTTGGGCGGTGAATAGGGGGTGTTGAGTCCAGTTCACTGAGCAAGGAGTAGGTCTTTTCTATTACATATTGGGTTTATGGAACGGTATCTGAGCTAATTTGAAACCCTTGTTTTATGCATCACCCCACCTCACCTTTCCCGTTAAGCAGCCATAGTGTGTTTTCTAAACGTGCGACTCTGTTCTGTTTTGTAATTCAGTTCAAGGGTAGCGGTTTTTACATTAGCCTCTGTAAGTGATATCTTATGATAAGTGTCTTTTTCTGTGTGACTTATTTCACTTAGAATCGTTGTACCTATATCCACTCATCATGCTGCTCCTAGCCTTATGACGTTGATTTCATGGCTGAGTGATATTCCATTGTACATAAGGACCACAACTTCTTTATCCATTCTTCTCTTTCCTTGGATGTTTCAGGTGTAACGAAGTGGAGGTTCTTGTCAACAGAGCAGCCCTAAACTTTGGGGTGCCTGTGTCTTGCTGATTTTTAGTTTTCCCAATTTATACGCCCATGAGTGGAACTGCCCTATGCTCTCTAAGCTGAGTTTTTTAGATGTTTCAGGACACACCGTACACTTCTCCAGAGTGGCTGTTGGCCATTTACAGCCCGCCCATCAGCGTAGCAAGGCTCCCATTTCTCCATGGCCTGTCCTGCATTTCTGGTTTTGACACTTTATTCAGCATGGCCCTTTTGACCGATGGGAAGCGAGACTTCTTTGTAGCGCTGATTTGCCTTTCCAGGTTGCTTGGTTGGCCAAAAAGGGCGTATGCGTTTTTTCCTGAATATATTCAGGAAAAAACGCATACGCCCTTTTTGGCCAAGGGCATCATTGTCGAGGTTTTGCCGCTTTTCCTGTGCTTTAAAGGCGATTCGAATCTACCTCCTGAAATCTGTTTCCTGCAATTCTGCCTTGCTTTCAAATTCTCTTCGTTGCCTTCCCTCAATATATTTGTGGACGGGAGTTATCATTTCTAACTGTGCAGGTCTGTGAATTGCAGTGCCCCTGAGCTCCATTTCTCAACTCGCTTTCTTGGGAGCTGGCCGCAAAAGCGCAGGATTGCTTCAGGCCCTATTCTGGCTCCGGGCGGCAGGCTGAGCCTGTGGTTAATTTTTCTTCCTGATGGGAAAATAGAGTGACGTGTGCCTGTCCCAACACCTAGAGCTAGTCTCTCATTGGTTCCCCCTCTTCCCGTTCATCCTCAGGACAAATTGCAACCTGTATGGAACAGGAGGTTAAAGGTGCTGATTCTCCAAGGAGGGAGATTGCTAGTAAAGCGGCTGAAATGGCGAACCGGAGCACAAGGAGATGAGAAATGAGGTGCGTTTTAGAAACCTTTCCCGATCACACGGTGTACCATCTTCTGGGTTTCTCATGCATGTTTTCGATGTAGGAAGATGCCCTTGAACCTGGAGATTTGGGACCCATGGCATGGGTACCACGCCGTACTACTTTAAAGGGTCTGCGTTAGCTCACCCAACCTCACCAAACCTCTCAGCCCCAAGAGTGTCCACCCTTATGGCTCAGTCAGCTGTGGGTCTAGATATGGTCAATCCAGGTGGCATCGCAGCCCCTGAACGAATTTTGTAAGAATTTCTCTTTCACTGTCTTTGTTTCACGGGTTTTTAAAAGTAATTGATTTTTATAATGGGGTTTAGCTGCTTTGCACTGCTGTGTTTATGCCGCTTTACACCCACTTGACTCACTTACAGAGAGATAGCAATACATAGGTTTTAAGATTCTTACTAGTCAAATATATTCTTGGGCGGTGACTAGGGGGTGTTGAGTCCAGTTCACTGAGCAAGGAGTAGGTCTTGTCTATTACATATTGGGTTTATGGAACGGTATCTGAGCTAATTTGAAACCCTTGTTTTATGCATCACCCCACCTCACCTTTCCCGTTAAGCAGCCATAGTGTGTTTTCTAAACGTGCGACTCTGTTCTGTTTTGTAATTCAGTTCAAGGGTAGCGGTTTTTACATTCCCTCTATAAGTGATATCTTATGATAAGTGTCTTTTTCTGTGTGACTTATTTCACTTAGAATCGTTATACCTAAATCCACTCATCATGCTGCTCCTAGCCTTAGGACGTTGATTTCATGGCTGAGTGATATTCCATTGTACATAAGGACCACAACTTCTTTATCCATTCTTCTCTTTCTTGGGATGTTTCAGGTGTAACGAAGTGGAGGTTCTTGTCAACAGAGCAGCCCTAAACTTTGGGGTGCCTGTGTCTTGCTGATTTTTAGTTTTCCCAATTTATACGCCCATGAGTGGAAGTGCCCTATGCTCTCTAAGCTGAGTTTTTTCGATGTTTCAGGACACACCGTACACTTCTCCTGAGTGGCTGTTGGCAATTTACAGCCCGCCGATCAGTGTAGCAAGGCTCCCATTTCTCCATGGCCTGTCCTGCATTTCTGGTTTTGACACTTTATTCAGCATGGCCCTTTTGACCGATGGGAAGCGAGACTTCTTTGTAGCGCTGATTTGCCTTTCCAGGTTGCTTGGTTGGCCAAAAAGGGCGTATGCGTTTTTTCCTGAATATATTCAGGAAAAAACGCATACGCCCTTTTTGGCCAAGGGCATCATTGTCGAGGTTTTGCCGCTTTTCCTGTGCTTTAAAGGCGATTCGAATCTACCTCCTGAAATCGGTTTCCTGCAATTCTGCTTTGCTTTCAAATCCTCTTCGTTGCCTTCCCTCAATATATTTGTGGACGAGAGTTATCATTTCTAACTGTGCATTTCTGTGAATTGCAGTGCCCCTGAGCTCCATTTCTCAACTCGCTTTCTTGGGAGCTGGCCGCAAAAGCGCAGGATTGCTTCAGGCCCTATTCTGGCTCCGGGCGGCAGGCTGAGCCTGTGGTTAATTCTTCTTCCTGATGGGAAAATAGAGTGACGTGTGCCTGTCCCAACACCTAGAGCTAGTCTCTCATTGGTTCCCCCTCTTCCCGTTCATCCTCAGGACAAATTGCAACCTGTACGGAACAGGAGGTTAAAGGTGCTGATTCTCCAAGGAGGGAGATTGCTAGTAAAGTGGCTGGAATGGCGAACCGGAGCACAAGGAGATGAGAAATGAGGTGCGTTTTAGAAACCTTTCCCGATCACACGGTGTACCATCTTCTGGGTTTCTCATGCATGTTTTCGATGTAGGAAGATGCCCTTTAACCTGGAGATTTGGGACCCATGGGATGGGTACCACGTCGTATTACTTTAAAGGGTCTGCGTTAGCTCACCCAACCTCACCAAACCTCTCAGCCCCAAGAGTGTCCACCCTTATGGCTCAGTCAGCTGTGGGTCTAGATATGGTCAATCCAGGTGGCATCGCAGCCCCTGAACGAATTTTGTAAGAATTTCTCTCTCTTTCACTGTCTTTGTTTCACGGGTTTTTAAAAGTAATTGATTTTTATAATGGGGTTTAGCTGCTTTGCACTGCTGTGTTTATGCCGCTTTACACCCACTTGACTCACTTACAGAGAGATAGCAATACATAGGTTTTAAGATTCTTACTAGTCAAATATATTCTTGGGCAGTGAATAGGGGGTGTTGAGTCCAGTTCACTGAGCAAGGAGTAGGTCTTGTCTATTACATATTGGGTTTATGGAACGGTATCTGAGCTAATTTGAAACCCTTGTTTTATGCATCACCCCACCTCACCTTTCCCGTTAAGCAGCCATAGTGTGTTTTCTAAACGTGCGACTCTGTTCTGTTTTGTAATTCAGTTCAAGGGTAGCGGTTTTTACATTCCCTCTATAAGTGATATCTTATGATAAGTGTCTGTTTCTGTGTGACTTATTTCACTTAGAATCGTTATACCTAAATCCACTCATCATGCTGCTCCTAGCCTTAGGACGTTGATTTCATGGCTGAGTGATATTCCATTGTACATAAGGACCACAACTTCTTTATCCATTCTTCTCTTTCCTTGGATGTTTCAGGTGTAACGAAGTGGAGGTTCTTGTCAACAGAGCAGCCCTAAACTTTGGGGTGCCTGTGTCTTGCTGATTTTTAGTTTTCCCAATTTATACGCCCATGAGTGGAACTGCCCTATGCTCTCTAAGCTGAGTTTTTTAGATGTTTCAGGACACACCGTACACTTCTCCAGAGTGGCTGTTGGCCATTTACAGCCCGCCCATCAGCGTAGCAAGGCTCCCATTTCTCCATGGCCTGTCCTGCATTTCTGGTTTTGACACTTTATTTAGCATGGCCCTTTTGACCGATGGGAAGCGAGACTTCTTTGTAGCGCTGATTTGCCTTTCCAGGTTGCTTGGTTGGCCAAAAAGGGCGTATGCGTTTTTTCCTGAATATATTCAGGAAAAAACGCATACGCCCTTTTTGGCCAAGGGCATCATTGTCGAGGTTTTGCCGCTTTTCCTGTGCTTTAAAGGCGATTCGAATCTACCTCCTGAAATCGGTTTCCTGCAATTCTGCCTTGCTTTCAAATTCTCTTCGTTGCCTTCCCTCAATATATTTGTGGACGGGAGTTATCATTTCTAACTGTGCAGGTCTGTGAATTGCAGTGCCCCTGAGCTCCATTTCTCAACTCGCTTTCTTGGGAGCTGGCCGCAAAAGCGCAGGATTGCTTCAGGCCCTATTCTGGCTCCGGGCGGCAGGCTGAGCCTGTGGTTAATTTTTCTTCCTGATGGGAAAATAGAGTGACGTGTGCCTGTCCCAACACCTAGAGCTAGTCTCTCATTGGTTCCCCCTCTTCCCGTTCATCCTCAGGACAGATTGCAACCTGTAAGGAACAGGAGGTTAAAGGTGCTGATTCTCCAAGGAGGGAGATTGCTAGTAAAGCGGCTGGAATGGCGAACCGGAGCACAAGGAGATGAAAAATGAGGTGCGTTTTAGAAACCTTTCCCGATCACACGGTGTACCATCTTCTGGGTTTCTCATGCATGTTTTCGATGTAGGAAGATGCCCTTGAACCTGGAGATTTGGGACCCATGGGATGGGTACCACGCTGTATTATTTTACAGGGTCTGCGTTAGCTCACCCAACCTCACCAAACCTCTCAGCCCCAAGAGTGTCCACCCTTATGGCTCAGTCAGCTGTGGGTCTAGATATGGTCAATCCAGGTGGCATCGCAGCCCCTGAACGAATTTTGTAAGAATTTCTCTTTCACTGTCTTTGATTCACGGGTATTTAAAAGTAATTGATTTTTATAATGGGGTTTAGCTGCTTTGCACTGCTGTGTTTATGCCGCTTTACACCCACTTGACTCACTTACAGAGAGATAGCAATACATAGGTTTTAAGATTCTTACTAGTCAGATATATTCTTGGGCGGTGAATAGGGGGTGTTGAGTCCAGTTCACTGAGCAAGGAGTAGGTCTTGTCTATTACATATTGGGTTTATGGAACGGTATCTGAGCTAATTTGAAACCCTTGTTTTATGCATCACCCCACCTCACCTTTCCCGTTAAGCAGCCATAGTGTGTTTTCTAAACGTGTGACTCTGTTCTGTTTTGTAATTCAGTTCAAGGGTAGCGGTTTTTACATTCCCTCTATAAGTGATATCTTATGATAGGTGTCTTTTTCTGTGTGACTTATTTCACTTAGAATCGTCGTACCTAAATCCACTCATCATGCTGCTCCTAGCCTTAGGACGTTGATTTCATGGCTGAGTGATATTCCATTGTACATAAGGACCACAACTTCTTTATCCATTCTTCTCTTTCCTGGGATGTTTCAGGTGTAACGAAGTGGAGGTTCTTGTCAACAGAGCAGCCCTAAACTTTGGGGTGCCTGTGTCTTGCTGATTTTTAGTTTTCCCAATTTATACGCCCATGAGTGGAAGTGCCCTATGCTCTCTAAGCTGAGTTTTTTAGATGTTTCAGGACACACCGTACACTTCTCCAGAGTGGCTGTTGGCAATTTACAGCCCGCCCATCAGCGTAGCAAGGCTCCCATTTCTCCATGGCCTGTCCTGCATTTCTGGTTTTGACACTTTATTCAGCATGGCCCTTTTGACCGATGGGAAGCGAGACTTCTTTGTAGCGCTGATTTGCCTTTGCAGGTTGCTTGGTTGGCCAAAAAGGGCGTATGCGTTTTTTCCTGAATATATTCAGGAAAAAACGCATACGCCCTTTTTGGCCAAGGGCATCATAGTCGAGGTTTTGCCGCTTTTCCTGTGCTTTAAAGGCGATTCGAATCTACCTCCTGAAATCGGTTTCCTGCAATTCTGCCTTGCTTTCAAATTCTCTTCGTTGCCTTCCCTCAATATATTTGTGGACGAGAGTTATCATTTCTAACTCTGCAGGTCTGTGAATTGCAGTGCCCCTGAGCTCCATTTCTCAACTCGCTTTCTTGGGAGCTGGCCGCAAAAGCGCAGGATTGCTTCAGGCCCTATTCTGGCTCCGGGCGGCAGGCTGAGCCTGTGGTTAATTTTTCTTCCTGATGGGAAAATAGAGTGACGTGTGCCTGTCCCAACACCTAGAGCTAGTCTCTCATTGGTTCCCCCTCTTCCCGTTCATCCTCAGGACAAATTGCAACCTGTACGGAACAGGAGGTTAAAGGTGCTGATTCTCCAAGGAGGGAGATTGCTAGTAAAGCGGCTGGAATGGCGAACCGGAGCACAAGGAGATGAGAAATGAGGTGCGTTTTAGAAACCTTTCCCGATCACACGGTGTACCATCTTCTGGGTTTCTCATGCATGTTTTCGATGTAGGAAGATGCCCTTGAACCTGGAGATTTGGGACCTATGGGATGGGTACCACGCTGTATTATTTTACAGGGTCTGCGTTAGCTCACCCAACCTCACCAAACCTCTCAGCCCCAAGAGTGTCCACCCTTATGGCTCAGTCGGCTGTGGGTCTAGATATGGTCAATCCAGGTGGCATCGCAGCCCCTGAACGAATTTTGTAAGAATTTCTCTTTCACTGTCTTTGTTTCACGGGTTTCTAAAAGTAATTGATTTTTATAATGGGGTTTAGCTGCTTTGCACTGCTGTGTTTATGCCGCTTTACACCCACTTGACTCACTTACAGAGAGATAGCAATACATAGGTTTTAAGATTCTTACTAGTCAAATATATTCTTGGGCGGTGACTAGGGGGTGTTGAGTCCAGTTCACTGAGCAAGGAGTAGGTCTTGTCTATTACATATTGGGTTTATGGAACGGTATCTGAGCTAATTTGAAACCCTTGTTTTATGCATCACCCCACCTCACCTTTCCCGTTAAGCAGCCATAGTGTGTTTTCTAAACGTGCGACTCTGTTCTGTTTTGTAATTCAGTTCAAGGGTAGCGGTTTTTACATTCCCTCTATAAGTGATATCTTATGATAAGTGTCTGTTTCTGTGTGACTTATTTCACTTAGAATCGTTATACCTAAATCCACTCATCATGCTGCTCCTAGCCTTAGGACGTTGATTTCATGGCTGAGTGATATTCCATTGTACATAAGGACCACAACTTCTTTATCCATTCTTCTCTTTCCTTGGATGTTTCAGGTGTAACGAAGTGGAGGTTCTTGTCAACAGAGCAGCCCTAAACTTTGGGGTGCCTGTGTCTTGCTGATTTTTAGTTTTCCCAATTTATACGCCCATGAGTGGAACTGCCCTATGCTCTCTAAGCTGAGTTTTTTAGATGTTTCAGGACACACCGTACACTTCTCCAGAGTGGCTGTTGGCCATTTACAGCCCGCCCATCAGCGTAGCAAGGCTCCCATTTCTCCATGGCCTGTCCTGCATTTCTGGTTTTGACACTTTATTTAGCATGGCCCTTTTGACCGATGGGAAGCGAGACTTCTTTGTAGCGCTGATTTGCCTTTCCAGGTTGCTTGGTTGGCCAAAAAGGGCGTATGCGTTTTTTCCTGAATATATTCAGGAAAAAACGCATACGCCCTTTTTGGCCAAGGGCATCATTGTCGAGGTTTTGCCGCTTTTCCTGTGCTTTAAAGGCGATTCGAATCTACCTCCTGAAATCGGTTTCCTGCAATTCTGCCTTGCTTTCAAATTCTCTTCGTTGCCTTCCCTCAATATATTTGTGGACGGGAGTTATCATTTCTAACTGTGCAGGTCTGTGAATTGCAGTGCCCCTGAGCTCCATTTCTCAACTCGCTTTCTTGGGAGCTGGCCGCAAAAGCGCAGGATTGCTTCAGGCCCTATTCTGGCTCCGGGCGGCAGGCTGAGCCTGTGGTTAATTTTTCTTCCTGATGGGAAAATAGAGTGACGTGTGCCTGTCCCAACACCTAGAGCTAGTCTCTCATTGGTTCCCCCTCTTCCCGTTCATCCTCAGGACAGATTGCAACCTGTAAGGAACAGGAGGTTAAAGGTGCTGATTCTCCAAGGAGGGAGATTGCTAGTAAAGCGGCTGGAATGGCGAACCGGAGCACAAGGAGATGAAAAATGAGGTGCGTTTTAGAAACCTTTCCCGATCACACGGTGTACCATCTTCTGGGTTTCTCATGCATGTTTTCGATGTAGGAAGATGCCCTTGAACCTGGAGATTTGGGACCCATGGGATGGGTACCACGCTGTATTATTTTACAGGGTCTGCGTTAGCTCACCCAACCTCACCAAACCTCTCAGCCCCAAGAGTGTCCACCCTTATGGCTCAGTCAGCTGTGGGTCTAGATATGGTCAATCCAGGTGGCATCGCAGCCCCTGAACGAATTTTGTAAGAATTTCTCTTTCACTGTCTTTGATTCACGGGTTTTTAAAAGTAATTGATTTTTATAATGGGGTTTAGCTGCTTTGCACTGCTGTGTTTATGCCGCTTTACACCCACTTGACTCACTTACAGAGAGATAGCAATACATAGGTTTTAAGATTCTTACTAGTCAGATATATTCTTGGGCGGTGAATAGGGGGTGTTGAGTCCAGTTCACTGAGCAAGGAGTAGGTCTTGTCTATTACATATTGGGTTTATGGAACGGTATCTGAGCTAATTTGAAACCCTTGTTTTATGCATCACCCCACCTCACCTTTCCCGTTAAGCAGCCATAGTGTGTTTTCTAAACGTGTGACTCTGTTCTGTTTTGTAATTCAGTTCAAGGGTAGCGGTTTTTACATTCCCTCTATAAGTGATATCTTATGATAGGTGTCTTTTTCTGTGTGACTTATTTCACTTAGAATCGTCGTACCTAAATCCACTCATCATGCTGCTCCTAGCCTTAGGACGTTGATTTCATGGCTGAGTGATATTCCATTGTACATAAGGACCACAACTTCTTTATCCATTCTTCTCTTTCCTGGGATGTTTCAGGTGTAACGAAGTGGAGGTTCTTGTCAACAGAGCAGCCCTAAACTTTGGGGTGCCTGTGTCTTGCTGATTTTTAGTTTTCCCAATTTATACGCCCATGAGTGGAAGTGCCCTATGCTCTCTAAGCTGAGTTTTTTAGATGTTTCAGGACACACCGTACACTTCTCCAGAGTGGCTGTTGGCAATTTACAGCCCGCCCATCAGCGTAGCAAGGCTCCCATTTCTCCATGGCCTGTCCTGCATTTCTGGTTTTGACACTTTATTCAGCATGGCCCTTTTGACCGATGGGAAGCGAGACTTCTTTGTAGCGCTGATTTGCCTTTGCAGGTTGCTTGGTTGGCCAAAAAGGGCGTATGCGTTTTTTCCTGAATATATTCAGGAAAAAACGCATACGCCCTTTTTGGCCAAGGGCATCATAGTCGAGGTTTTGCCGCTTTTCCTGTGCTTTAAAGGCGATTCGAATCTACCTCCTGAAATCGGTTTCCTGCAATTCTGCCTTGCTTTCAAATTCTCTTCGTTGCCTTCCCTCAATATATTTGTGGACGAGAGTTATCATTTCTAACTCTGCAGGTCTGTGAATTGCAGTGCCCCTGAGCTCCATTTCTCAACTCGCTTTCTTGGGAGCTGGCCGCAAAAGCGCAGGATTGCTTCAGGCCCTATTCTGGCTCCGGGCGGCAGGCTGAGCCTGTGGTTAATTTTTCTTCCTGATGGGAAAATAGAGTGACGTGTGCCTGTCCCAACACCTAGAGCTAGTCTCTCATTGGTTCCCCCTCTTCCCGTTCATCCTCAGGACAAATTGCAACCTGTACGGAACAGGAGGTTAAAGGTGCTGATTCTCCAAGGAGGGAGATTGCTAGTAAAGCGGCTGGAATGGCGAACCGGAGCACAAGGAGATGAGAAATGAGGTGCGTTTTAGAAACCTTTCCCGATCACACGGTGTACCATCTTCTGGGTTTCTCATGCATGTTTTCGATGTAGGAAGATGCCCTTGAACCTGGAGATTTGGGACCTATGGGATGGGTACCACGCTGTATTATTTTACAGGGTCTGCGTTAGCTCACCCAACCTCACCAAACCTCTCAGCCCCAAGAGTGTCCACCCTTATGGCTCAGTCGGCTGTGGGTCTAGATATGGTCAATCCAGGTGGCATCGCAGCCCCTGAACGAATTTTGTAAGAATTTCTCTTTCACTGTCTTTGTTTCACGGGTTTCTAAAAGTAATTGATTTTTATAATGGGGTTTAGCTGCTTTGCACTGCTGTGTTTATGCCGCTTTACACCCACTTGACTCACTTACAGAGAGATAGCAATACATAGGTTTTAAGATTCTTACTAGTCAAATATATTCTTGGGCGGTGACTAGGGGGTGTTGAGTCCAGTTCACTGAGCAAGGAGTAGGTCTTGTCTATTACATATTGGGTTTATGGAACGGTATCTGAGCTAATTTGAAACCCTTGTTTTATGCATCACCCCACCTCACCTTTCCCGTTAAGCAGCCATAGTGTGTTTTCTAAACGTGCGACTCTGTTCTGTTTTGTAATTCAGTTCAAGGGTAGCCGTTTTTACATTCCCTCTATAAGTGATATCTTATGATAAGTGTCTTTTTCTGTGTGACTTATTTCACTTAGAATCGTTGTACCTAAATCCACTCATCATGCTGCTCCTAGCCTTAGGACGTTGATTTCATGGCTGAGTGATATTCCATTGTACATAAGGACCACAACTTCTTTATCCATTCTTCTCTTTCCTGGGATGTTTCAGGTGTAACGAAGTGGAGGTTCTTGTCAACAGAGCAGCCCTAAACTTTGGGGTGCCTGTGTCTTGCTGATTTTTAGTTTTCCCAATTTATACGCCCATGAGTGGAAGTGCCCTATGCTCTGTAAGCTGAGTTTTTTAGATGTTTCAGGACACACCGTACACTTCTCCAGAGTGGCTGTTGGCCATTTACAGCCCGCCCATCAGCGTAGCAAGGCTCGCATTTCTCCATGGCCTGTCCTGCATTTCTGGTTTTGACACTTTATTCAGCATGGCCCTTTTGACCGATGGGAAGCGAGACTTCTTTGTAGCGCTGATTTGCCTTTCCAGGTTGCTTGGTTGGCCAAAAAGGGCGTATGCGTTTTTTCCTGAATATATTCAGGAAAAAACGAATACGCCCTTTTTGGCCAAGGGCATCATTGTCGAGGTTTTGCCGCTTTTCCTGTGCTTTAAAGGCGATTCGAATCTACCTCCTGAAATCTGTTTCCTGCAATTCTGCCTTGCTTTCAAATCCTCTTCGTTGCCTTCCCTCAATATATTTGTGGACGAGAGTTATCATTTCTAACTGTGCAGGTCTGTGAATTGCAGTGCCCCTGAGCTCCATTTTTCAACTCGCTTTCTTGGGAGCTGGCCGCAAAAGCGCAGGATTGCTTCAGGCCCTATTCTGGCTCCGGGCGGCAGGCTGAGCCTGTGGTTAATTCTTCTTCCTGATGGGAAAATAGAGTGACGTGTGCCTGTCCCAACACCTAGAGCTAGTCTCTCATTGGTTCCCCCTCTTCCCGTTCATCCTCAGGACAGATTGCAACCTGTAAGGAACAGGAGGTTAAAGGTGCTGATTCTCCAAGGAGGGAGATTGCTAGTAAAGTGGCTGGAATGGCGAACCGGAGCACAAGGAGATGAGAAATGAGGTGCGTTTTAGAAACCTTTCCCTATCACACGGTGTACCATCTTTTGGGTTTCTCATGCATGTTTTCGATGTAGGAAGATGCCCTTGAACCTGGAGATTTGGGACCCATGGGATGGGTACCACGCTGTATTATTTTACAGGGTCTGCGTTAGCTCACCCAACCTCACCAAACCTCTCAGCCCCAAGAGTGTCCACCCTTATGGCTCAGTCAGCTGTGGGTCTAGATATGGTCAATCCAGGTGGCATCGCAGCCCCTGAACGAATTTTGTAAGAATTTCTCTTTCACTGTCTTTGTTTCACGGGTTTTTAAAAGTAATTGATTTTTATAATGGGGTTTAGCTGCTTTGCACTGCTGTGTTTATGCCGCTTTACACCCACTTGACTCACTTACAGAGAGATAGCAATACATAGGTTTTAAGATTCTTACTAGTCAAATATGTTCTTGGACGGTGAATAGGGGGTGTTGAGTCCAGTTCACTGAGCAAGGAGTAGGTCTTGTCTATTACATATTGGGTTTATGGAACGGTATCTGAGCTAATTTGAAACCCTTGTTTTATGCATCAACCCACCTCACCTTTCCCGTTAAGCAGCCATAGTGTGTTTTCTAAACGTGCGACTCTGTTCTGTTTTGTAATTCAGTTCAAGGGTAGCGGTTTTTACATTCCCTCTATAAGTGATATCTTATGATAAGTGTCTTTTTCTGTGTGACTTATTTCACTTAGAATCGTTGTACCTAAATCCACTCATCATGCTGCTCCTAGCCTTAGGACGTTGATTTCATGGCTGAGTGATATTCCATTGTACATAAGGACCACAACTTCTTTATCCATTCTTCTCTTTCCTGGGATGTTTCAGGTGTAACGAAGTGGAGGTTCTTGTCAACAGAGCAGCCCTAAACTTTGGGGTGCCTGTGTCTTGCTGATTTTTAGTTTTCCCAATTTATACGCCCATGAGTGGAAGTGCCCTATGCTCTGTAAGCTGAGTTTTTTAGATGTTTCAGGACACACCGTACACTTCTCCAGAGTGGCTGTTGGCCATTTACAGCCCGCCCATCAGCGTAGCAAGGCTCCCATTTCTCCATGGCCTGTCCTGCATTTCTGGTTTTGACACTTTATTCAGCATGGCCCTTTTGACCGATGGGAAGCGAGACTTCTTTGTAGCGCTGATTTGCCTTTCCAGGTTGCTTGGTTGGCCAAAAAGGGCGTATGCGTTTTTTCCTGAATATATTCAGGAAAAAACGCATACGCCCTTTTTGGCCAAGGGCATCATTGTCGAGGTTTTGCCGCTTTTCCTGTGCTTTAAAGGCGATTCGAATCTACCTCCTGAAATCTGTTTCCTGCAATTCTGCCTTGCTTTCAAATCCTCTTCGTTGCCTTCCCTCAATATATTTGTGGACGAGAGTTATCATTTCTAACTGTGCAGGTCTGTGAATTGCAGTGCCCCTGAGCTCCACTTCTCAACTCGCTTTCTTGGGAGCTGGCCGCAAAAGCGCAGGATTGCTTCAGGCCCTATTCTGGCTCCGGGCGGCAGGCTGAGCCTGTGGTTAATTCTTCTTCCTGATGGGAAAATAGAGTGACCTGTGCCTGTCCCAACACCTAGAGCTAGTCTCTCATTGGTTCCCCCTCTTCCCGTTCATCCTCAGGACAGATTGCAACCTGTAAGGAACAGGAGGTTAAAGGTGCTGATTCTCCAAGGAGGGAGATTGCTAGTAAAGTGGCTGGAATGGCGAACCGGAGCACAAGGAGATGAGAAATGAGGTGCGTTTTAGAAACCTTTCCCTATCACACGGTGTACCATCTTTTGGGTTTCTCATGCATGTTTTCGATGTAGGAAGATGCCCTTGAACCTGGAGATTTGGGACCCATGGGATGGGTACCACACTGTATTATTTTACAGGGTCTGCGTTAGCTCACCCAACCTCACCAAACCTCTCAGCCCCAAGAGTGTCCACCCTTATGGCTCAGTCAGCTGTGGGTCTAGATATGGTCAATCCAGGTGGCATCGCAGCCCCTGAACGAATTTTGTAAGAATTTCTCTTTCACTGTCTTTGTTTCACGGGTTTTTAAAAGTAATTGATTTTTATAATGGGGTTTAGCTGCTTTGCACTGCTGTGTTTATGCCGCTTTACACCCACTTGACTCACTTACAGAGAGATAGCAATACATAGGTTTTAAGATTCTTACTAGTCAATTATGTTCTTGGGCGGTGAATAGGGGGTGTTGAGTCCAGTTCACTGAGCAAGGAGTAGGTCTTGTCTATTACATATTGGGTTTATGGAACGGTATCTGAGCTAATTTGAAACCCTTGTTTTATGCATCACCCCACCTCACCTTTCCCGTTAAGCAGCCATAGTGTGTTTTCTAAACGTGCGACTCTGTTCTGTTTTGTAATTCAGTTCAAGGGTAGCGGTTTTTACATTAGCCTCTGTAAGTGATATCTTATGATAAGTGTCTTTTTCTGTGTGACTTATTTCACTTAGAATCGTTGTACCTATATCCACTCATCATGCTGCTCCTAGCCTTAGGACGTTGATTTCATGGCTGAGTGATATTCCATTGTACATAAGGACCACAACTTCTTTATCCATTCTTCTCTTTCCTGGGATGTTTCAGGTGTAACGAAGTGGAGGTTCTTGTCAACAGAGCAGCCCTAAACTTTGGGGTGCCTGTGTCTTGCTGATTTTTAGTTTTCCCAATTTATACGCCCATGAGTGGAACTGCCCTATGCTCTCTAAGCTGAGTTTTTTAGATGTTTCAGGACACACCGTACACTTCTCCAGAGTGGCTGTTGGCCATTTACAGCCCGCCCATCAGCGTAGCAAGGCTCCCATTTCTCCATGGCCTGTCCTGCATTTCTGGTTTTGACACTTTATTCAGCATGGCCCTTTTGACCGATGGGAAGCGAGACTTCTTTGTAGCGCTGATTTGCCTTTCCAGGTTGCTTGGTTGGCCAAAAAGGGCGTATGCGTTTTTTCCTGAATATATTCAGGAAAAAACGCATACGCCCTTTTTGGCCAAGGGCATCATTGTCGAGGTTTTGCCGCTTTTCCTGTGCTTTAAAGGCGATTCGAATCTACCTCCTGAAATCGGTTTCCTGCAATTCTGCCTTGCTTTCAAATTCTCTTCGTTGCCTTCCCTCAATATATTTGTGGACGGGAGTTATCATTTCTAACTGTGCAGGTCTGTGAATTGCAGTGCCCCTGAGCTCCATTTCTCAACTCGCTTTCTTGGGAGCTGGCCGCAAAAGCGCAGGATTGCTTCAGGCCCTATTCTGGCTCCGGGCGGCAGGCTGAGCCTGTGGTTAATTTTTCTTCCTGATGGGAAAATAGAGTGACGTGTGCCTGTCCCAACACCTAGAGCTAGTCTCTCATTGGTTCCCCCTCTTCCCGTTCATCCTCAGGACAGATTGCAACCTGTACGGAACAGGAGGTTAAAGGTGCTGATTCTCCAAGGAGGGAGATTGCTAGTAAAGCGGCTGGAATGGCGAACCGGAGCACAAGGAGATGAGAAATGAGGTGCGTTTTAGAAACCTTTCCCGATCACACGGTGTACCATCTTCTGGGTTTCTCATGCATGTTTTCGATGTAGGAAGATGCCCTTGAACCTGGAGATTTGGGACCCATGGCATGGGTACCACGCCGTACTACTTTAAAGGGTCTGCGTTAGCTCACCCAACCTCACCAAAACTCTCAGCCCCAAGAGTGTCCACCCTTATGGCTCAGTCAGCTGTGGGTCTAGATATGGTCAATCCAGGTGGCATCGCAGCCCCTGAACGAATTTTGTAAGAATTTCTCTTTCACTGTCTTTGTTTCACGGGTTTTTAAAAGTAATTGATTTTTATAATGGGGTTTAGCTGCTTTGCACTGCTGTGTTTATGCCGCTTTACACCCACTTGACTCACTTACAGAGAGATAGCAATACATAGGTTTTAAGATTCTTACTAGTCAAATATATTCTTGGGCGGTGAATAGGGGGTGTTGAGTCCAGTTCACTGAGCAAGGAGTAGGTCTTGTCTATTACATATTGGGTTTATGGAACGGTATCTGAGCTAATTTGAAACCCTTGTTTTATGCATCACCCCACCTCACCTTTCCCGTTAAGCAGCCATAGTGTGTTTTCTAAACGTGCGACTCTGTTCTGTTTTGTAATTCAGTTCAAGGGTAGCGGTTTTTACATTAGCCTCTGTAAGTGATATCTTATGATAAGTGTCTTTTTCTGTGTGACTTATTTCACTTAGAATCGTTGTACCTATATCCACTTATCATGCTGCTCCTAGCCTTAGGACGTTGATTTCATGGCTGAGTGATATTCCATTGTACATAAGGACCACAACTTCTTTATCCATTCTTCTCTTTCCTGGGATGTTTCAGGTGTAACGAAGTGGAGGTTCTTGTCAACAGAGCAGCCCTAAACTTTGGGGTGCCTGTGTCTTGCTGATTTTTAGTTTTCCCAATTTATACGCCCATGAGTGGAAGTGCCCTATGCTCTGTAAGCTGAGTTTTTTAGATGTTTCAGGACACACCGTACACTTCTCCAGAGTGGCTGTTGGCCATTTACAGCCCGCCCATCAGCGTAGCAAGGCTCCCATTTCTCCATGGCCTGTCCTGCATTTCTGGTTTTGACACTTTATTCAGCATGGCCCTTTTGACCGATGGGAAGCGAGACTTCTTTGTAGCGCTGATTTGCCTTTCCAGGTTGCTTGGTTGGCCAAAAAGGGCGTATGCGTTTTTTCCTGAATATATTCAGGAAAAAACGCATACGCCCTTTTTGGCCAAGGGCATCATTGTCGAGGTTTTGCCGCTTTTCCTGTGCTTTAAAGGCGATTCGAATCTACCTCCTGAAATCGGTTTCCTGCAATTCTGCCTTGCTTTCAAATTCTCTTCGTTGCCTTCCCTCAATATATTTGTGGACGGGAGTTATCATTTCTAACTGTGCAGGTCTGTGAATTGCAGTGCCCCTGAGCTCCATTTCTCAACTCGCTTTCTTGGGAGCTGGCCGCAAAAGCGCAGGATTGCTTCAGGCCCTATTCTGGCTCCGGGCGGCAGGCTGAGCCTGTGGTTAATTTTTCTTCCTGATGGGAAAATAGAGTGACCTGTGCCTGTCCCAACACCTAGAGCTAGTCTCTCATTGGTTCCCCCTCTTCCCGTTCATCCTCAGGACAGATTGCAACCTGTAAGGAACAGGAGGTTAAAGGTGCTGATTCTCCAAGGAGGGAGATTGCTAGTAAAGCGGCTGGAATGGCGAACCGGAGCACAAGGAGATGAGAAATGAGGTGCGTTTTAGAAACCTTTCCCGATCACACGGTGTACCATCTTCTGGGTTTCTCATGCATGTTTTCGATGTAGGAAGATGCCCTTGAACCTGGAGATTTGGGACCCATGGGATGGGTACCACGCTGTATTATTTTACAGGGTCTGCGTTAGCTCACCCAACCTCACCAAACCTCTCAGCCCCAAGAGTGTCCACCCTTATGGCTCAGTCAGCTGTGGGTCTAGATATGGTCAATCCAGGTGGCATCGCAGCCCCTGAACGAATTTTGTAAGAATTTCTCTTTCACTGTCTTTGATTCACGGGTTTTTAAAAGTAATTGATTTTTATAATGGGGTTTAGCTGCTTTGCACTGCTGTGTTTATGCCGCTTTACACCCACTTGACTCACTTACAGAGAGATAGCAATACATAGGTTTTAAGATTCTTACTAGTCAGATATATTCTTGGGCGGTGAATAGGGGGTGTTGAGTCCAGTTCACTGAGCAAGGAGTAGGTCTTGTCTATTACATATTGGGTTTATGGAACGGTATCTGAGCTAATTTGAAACCCTTGTTTTATGCATCACCCCACCTCACCTTTCCCGTTAAGCAGCCATAGTGTGTTTTCTAAACGTGTGACTCTGTTCTGTTTTGTAATTCAGTTCAAGGGTAGCGGTTTTTACATTCCCTCTATAAGTGATATCTTATGATAGGTGTCTTTTTCTGTGTGACTTATTTCACTTAGAATCGTCGTACCTAAATCCACTCATCATGCTGCTCCTAGCCTTAGGACGTTGATTTCATGGCTGAGTGATATTCCATTGTACATAAGGACCACAACTTCTTTATCCATTCTTCTCTTTCCTGGGATGTTTCAGGTGTAACGAAGTGGAGGTTCTTGTCAACAGAGCAGCCCTAAACTTTGGGGTGCCTGTGTCTTGCTGATTTTTAGTTTTCCCAATTTATACGCCCATGAGTGGAAGTGCCCTATGCTCTCTAAGCTGAGTTTTTTAGATGTTTCAGGACACACCGTACACTTCTCCAGAGTGGCTGTTGGCAATTTACAGCCCGCCCATCAGCGTAGCAAGGCTCCCATTTCTCCATGGCCTGTCCTGCATTTCTGGTTTTGACACTTTATTCAGCATGGCCCTTTTGACCGATGGGAAGCGAGACTTCTTTGTAGCGCTGATTTGCCTTTGCAGGTTGCTTGGTTGGCCAAAAAGGGCGTATGCGTTTTTTCCTGAATATATTCAGGAAAAAACGCATACGCCCTTTTTGGCCAAGGGCATCATAGTCGAGGTTTTGCCGCTTTTCCTGTGCTTTAAAGGCGATTCGAATCTACCTCCTGAAATCGGTTTCCTGCAATTCTGCCTTGCTTTCAAATTCTCTTCGTTGCCTTCCCTCAATATATTTGTGGACGAGAGTTATCATTTCTAACTCTGCAGGTCTGTGAATTGCAGTGCCCCTGAGCTCCATTTCTCAACTCGCTTTCTTGGGAGCTGGCCGCAAAAGCGCAGGATTGCTTCAGGCCCTATTCTGGCTCCGGGCGGCAGGCTGAGCCTGTGGTTAATTTTTCTTCCTGATGGGAAAATAGAGTGACGTGTGCCTGTCCCAACACCTAGAGCTAGTCTCTCATTGGTTCCCCCTCTTCCCGTTCATCCTCAGGACAAATTGCAACCTGTACGGAACAGGAGGTTAAAGGTGCTGATTCTCCAAGGAGGGAGATTGCTAGTAAAGCGGCTGGAATGGCGAACCGGAGCACAAGGAGATGAGAAATGAGGTGCGTTTTAGAAACCTTTCCCGATCACACGGTGTACCATCTTCTGGGTTTCTCATGCATGTTTTCGATGTAGGAAGATGCCCTTGAACCTGGAGATTTGGGACCTATGGGATGGGTACCACGCTGTATTATTTTACAGGGTCTGCGTTAGCTCACCCAACCTCACCAAACCTCTCAGCCCCAAGAGTGTCCACCCTTATGGCTCAGTCGGCTGTGGGTCTAGATATGGTCAATCCAGGTGGCATCGCAGCCCCTGAACGAATTTTGTAAGAATTTCTCTTTCACTGTCTTTGTTTCACGGGTTTCTAAAAGTAATTGATTTTTATAATGGGGTTTAGCTGCTTTGCACTGCTGTGTTTATGCCGCTTTACACCCACTTGACTCACTTACAGAGAGATAGCAATACATAGGTTTTAAGATTCTTACTAGTCAGATATATTCTTGGGCGGTGACTAGGGGGTGTTGAGTCCAGTTCACTGAGCAAGGAGTAGGTCTTGTCTATTACATATTGGGTTTATGGAACGGTATCTGAGCTAATTTGAAACCCTTGTTTTATGCATCACCCCACCTCACCTTTCCCGTTAAGCAGCCATAGTGTGTTTTCTAAACGTGCGACTCTGTTCTGTTTTGTAATTCAGTTCAAGGGTAGCCGTTTTTACATTCCCTCTATAAGTGATATCTTATGATAAGTGTCTTTTTCTGTGTGACTTATTTCACTTAGAATCGTTGTACCTAAATCCACTCATCATGCTGCTCCTAGCCTTAGGACGTTGATTTCATGGCTGAGTGATATTCCATTGTACATAAGGACCACAACTTCTTTATCCATTCTTCTCTTTCCTGGGATGTTTCAGGTGTAACGAAGTGGAGGTTCTTGTCAACAGAGCAGCCCTAAACTTTGGGGTGCCTGTGTCTTGCTGATTTTTAGTTTTCCCAATTTATACGCCCATGAGTGGAAGTGCCCTATGCTCTGTAAGCTGAGTTTTTTAGATGTTTCAGGACACACCGTACACTTCTCCAGAGTGGCTGTTGGCCATTTACAGCCCGCCCATCAGCGTAGCAAGGCTCGCATTTCTCCATGGCCTGTCCTGCATTTCTGGTTTTGACACTTTATTCAGCATGGCCCTTTTGACCGATGGGAAGCGAGACTTCTTTGTAGCGCTGATTTGCCTTTCCAGGTTGCTTGGTTGGCCAAAAAGGGCGTATGCGTTTTTTCCTGAATATATTCAGGAAAAAACGAATACGCCCTTTTTGGCCAAGGGCATCATTGTCGAGGTTTTGCCGCTTTTCCTGTGCTTTAAAGGCGATTCGAATCTACCTCCTGAAATCTGTTTCCTGCAATTCTGCCTTGCTTTCAAATCCTCTTCGTTGCCTTCCCTCAATATATTTGTGGACGAGAGTTATCATTTCTAACTGTGCAGGTCTGTGAATTGCAGTGCCCCTGAGCTCCATTTTTCAACTCGCTTTCTTGGGAGCTGGCCGCAAAAGCGCAGGATTGCTTCAGGCCCTATTCTGGCTCCGGGCGGCAGGCTGAGCCTGTGGTTAATTCTTCTTCCTGATGGGAAAATAGAGTGACGTGTGCCTGTCCCAACACCTAGAGCTAGTCTCTCATTGGTTCCCCCTCTTCCCGTTCATCCTCAGGACAGATTGCAACCTGTAAGGAACAGGAGGTTAAAGGTGCTGATTCTCCAAGGAGGGAGATTGCTAGTAAAGTGGCTGGAATGGCGAACCGGAGCACAAGGAGATGAGAAATGAGGTGCGTTTTAGAAACCTTTCCCTATCACACGGTGTACCATCTTTTGGGTTTCTCATGCATGTTTTCGATGTAGGAAGATGCCCTTGAACCTGGAGATTTGGGACCCATGGGATGGGTACCACGCTGTATTATTTTACAGGGTCTGCGTTAGCTCACCCAACCTCACCAAACCTCTCAGCCCCAAGAGTGTCCACCCTTATGGCTCAGTCAGCTGTGGGTCTAGATATGGTCAATCCAGGTGGCATCGCAGCCCCTGAACGAATTTTGTAAGAATTTCTCTTTCACTGTCTTTGTTTCACGGGTTTTTAAAAGTAATTGATTTTTATAATGGGGTTTAGCTGCTTTGCACTGCTGTGTTTATGCCGCTTTACACCCACTTGACTCACTTACAGAGAGATAGCAATACATAGGTTTTAAGATTCTTACTAGTCAAATATGTTCTTGGACGGTGAATAGGGGGTGTTGAGTCCAGTTCACTGAGCAAGGAGTAGGTCTTGTCTATTACATATTGGGTTTATGGAACGGTATCTGAGCTAATTTGAAACCCTTGTTTTATGCATCAACCCACCTCACCTTTCCCGTTAAGCAGCCATAGTGTGTTTTCTAAACGTGCGACTCTGTTCTGTTTTGTAATTCAGTTCAAGGGTAGCGGTTTTTACATTCCCTCTATAAGTGATATCTTATGATAAGTGTCTTTTTCTGTGTGACTTATTTCACTTAGAATCGTTGTACCTAAATCCACTCATCATGCTGCTCCTAGCCTTAGGACGTTGATTTCATGGCTGAGTGATATTCCATTGTACATAAGGACCACAACTTCTTTATCCATTCTTCTCTTTCCTGGGATGTTTCAGGTGTAACGAAGTGGAGGTTCTTGTCAACAGAGCAGCCCTAAACTTTGGGGTGCCTGTGTCTTGCTGATTTTTAGTTTTCCCAATTTATACGCCCATGAGTGGAAGTGCCCTATGCTCTGTAAGCTGAGTTTTTTAGATGTTTCAGGACACACCGTACACTTCTCCAGAGTGGCTGTTGGCCATTTACAGCCCGCCCATCAGCGTAGCAAGGCTCCCATTTCTCCATGGCCTGTCCTGCATTTCTGGTTTTGACACTTTATTCAGCATGGCCCTTTTGACCGATGGGAAGCGAGACTTCTTTGTAGCGCTGATTTGCCTTTCCAGGTTGCTTGGTTGGCCAAAAAGGGCGTATGCGTTTTTTCCTGAATATATTCAGGAAAAAACGCATACGCCCTTTTTGGCCAAGGGCATCATTGTCGAGGTTTTGCCGCTTTTCCTGTGCTTTAAAGGCGATTCGAATCTACCTCCTGAAATCTGTTTCCTGCAATTCTGCCTTGCTTTCAAATCCTCTTCGTTGCCTTCCCTCAATATATTTGTGGACGAGAGTTATCATTTCTAACTGTGCAGGTCTGTGAATTGCAGTGCCCCTGAGCTCCACTTCTCAACTCGCTTTCTTGGGAGCTGGCCGCAAAAGCGCAGGATTGCTTCAGGCCCTATTCTGGCTCCGGGCGGCAGGCTGAGCCTGTGGTTAATTCTTCTTCCTGATGGGAAAATAGAGTGACCTGTGCCTGTCCCAACACCTAGAGCTAGTCTCTCATTGGTTCCCCCTCTTCCCGTTCATCCTCAGGACAGATTGCAACCTGTAAGGAACAGGAGGTTAAAGGTGCTGATTCTCCAAGGAGGGAGATTGCTAGTAAAGTGGCTGGAATGGCGAACCGGAGCACAAGGAGATGAGAAATGAGGTGCGTTTTAGAAACCTTTCCCTATCACACGGTGTACCATCTTTTGGGTTTCTCATGCATGTTTTCGATGTAGGAAGATGCCCTTGAACCTGGAGATTTGGGACCCATGGGATGGGTACCACGCTGTATTATTTTACAGGGTCTGCGTTAGCTCACCCAACCTCACCAAACCTCTCAGCCCCAAGAGTGTCCACCCTTATGGCTCAGTCAGCTGTGGGTCTAGATATGGTCAATCCAGGTGGCATCGCAGCCCCTGAACGAATTTTGTAAGAATTTCTCTTTCACTGTCTTTGTTTCACGGGTTTTTAAAAGTAATTGATTTTTATAATGGGGTTTAGCTGCTTTGCACTGCTGTGTTTATGCCGCTTTACACCCACTTGACTCACTTACAGAGAGATAGCAATACATAGGTTTTAAGATTCTTACTAGTCAATTATGTTCTTGGGCGGTGAATAGGGGGTGTTGAGTCCAGTTCACTGAGCAAGGAGTAGGTCTTGTCTATTACATATTGGGTTTATGGAACGGTATCTGAGCTAATTTGAAACCCTTGTTTTATGCATCAACCCACCTCACCTTTCCCGTTAAGCAGCCATAGTGTGTTTTCTAAACGTGCGACTCTGTTCTGTTTTGTAATTCAGTTCAAGGGTAGCGGTTTTTACATTCCCTCTATAAGTGATATCTTATGATAAGTGTCTTTTTCTGTGTGACTTATTTCACTTAGAATCGTTGTACCTAAATCCACTCATCATGCTGCTCCTAGCCTTAGGACGTTGATTTCATGGCTGAGTGATATTCCATTGTACATAAGGACCACAACTTCTTTATCCATTCTTCTCTTTCCTGGGATGTTTCAGGTGTAACGAAGTGGAGGTTCTTGTCAACAGAGCAGCCCTAAACTTTGGGGTGCCTGTGTCTTGCTGATTTTTAGTTTTCCCAATTTATACGCCCATGAGTGGAAGTGCCCTATGCTCTGTAAGCTGAGTTTTTTAGATGTTTCAGGACACACCGTACACTTCTCCAGAGTGGCTGTTGGCAATTTACAGCCCGCCCATCAGCGTAGCAAGGCTCCCATTTCTCCATGGCCTGTCCTGCATTTCTGGTTTTGACACTTTATTCAGCATGGCCCTTTTGACCGATGGGAAGCGAGACTTCTTTGTAGCGCTGATTTGCCTTTCCAGGTTGCTTGGTTGGCCAAAAAGGGCGTATGCGTTTTTTCCTGAATATATTCAGGAAAAAACGCATACGCCCTTTTTGGCCAAGGGCATCATTGTCGAGGTTTTGCCGCTTTTCCTGTGCTTTAAAGGCGATTCGAATCTACCTCCTGAAATCTGTTTCCTGCAATTCTGCCTTGCTTTCAAATCCTCTTCGTTTCCTTCCCTCAATATATTTGTGGACGAGAGTTATCATTTCTAACTGTGCAGGTCTGTGAATTGCAGTGCCCCTGAGCTCCATTTCTCAACTCGCTTTCTTGGGAGCAGGCCGCAAAAGCGCAGGATTGCTTCAGGCCCTATTCTGGCTCCGGGCGGCAGGCTGAGCCTGTGGTTAATTCTTCTTCCTGATGGGAAAATAGAGTGACGTGTGCCTGTCCCAACACCTAGAGCTAGTCTCTCATTGGTTCCCCCTCTTCCCGTTCATCCTCAGGACAGATTGCAACCTGTAAGGAACAGGAGGTTAAAGGTGCTGATTCTCCAAGGAGGGAGATTGCTAGTAAAGTGGCTGGAATGGCGAACCGGAGCACAAGGAGATGAGAAATGAGGTGCGTTTTAGAAACCTTTCCCTATCACACGGTGTACCATCTTTTGGGTTTCTCATGCATGTTTTCGATGTAGGAAGATGCCCTTGAACCTGGAGATTTGGGACCCATGGGATGGGTACCACGCTGTATTATTTTACAGGGTCTGCGTTAGCTCACCCAACCTCACCAAACCTCTCAGCCCCAAGAGTGTCCACCCTTATGGCTCAGTCAGCTGTGGGTCTAGATATGGTCAATCCAGGTGGCATCGCAGCCCCTGAACGAATTTTGTAAGAATTTCTCTTTTACTGTCTTTGTTTCACGGGTTTTTAAAAGTAATTGATTTTTATAATGGGGTTTAGCTGCTTTGCACTGCTGTGTTTATGCCGCTTTACACCCACTTGACTCACTTACAGAGAGATAGCAATACATAGGTTTTAAGATTCTTACTAGTCAAATATGTTCTTGGACGGTGAATAGGGGGTGTTGAGTCCAGTTCACTGAGCAAGGAGTAGGTCTTGTCTATTACATATTGGGTTTATGGAACGGTATCTGAGCTAATTTGAAACCCTTGTTTTATGCATCAACCCACCTCACCTTTCCCGTTAAGCAGCCATAGTGTGTTTTCTAAACGTGCGACTCTGTTCTGTTTTGTAATTCAGTTCAAGGGTAGCGGTTTTTACATTCCCTCTATAAGTGATATCTTATGATAAGTGTCTTTTTCTGTGTGACTTATTTCACTTAGAATCGTTGTACCTAAATCCACTCATCATGCTGCTCCTAGCCTTAGGACGTTGATTTCATGGCTGAGTGATATTCCATTGTACATAAGGACCACAACTTCTTTATCCATTCTTCTCTTTCCTGGGATGTTTCAGGTGTAACGAAGTGGAGGTTCTTGTCAACAGAGCAGCCCTAAACTTTGGGGTGCCTGTGTCTTGCTGATTTTTAGTTTTCCCAATTTATACGCCCATGAGTGGAAGTGCCCTATGCTCTCTAAGCTGAGTTTTTTCGATGTTTCAGGACACACCGTACACTTCTCCAGAGTGGCTGTTGGCCATTTACAGCCCGCCCATCAGCGTAGCAAGGCTCCCATTTCTCCATGGCCTGTCCTGCATTTCTGGTTTTGACACTTTATTCAGCATGGCCCTTTTGACCGATGGGAAGCGAGACTTCTTTGTAGCGCTGATTTGCCTTTCCAGGTTGCTTGGTTGGCCAAAAAGGGCGTATGCGTTTTTTCCTGAATATATTCAGGAAAAAACGCATACGCCCTTTTTGGCCAAGGGCATCATTGTCGAGGTTTTGCCGCTTTTCCTGTGCTTTAAAGGCGATTCGAATCTACCTCCTGAAATCTGTTTCCTGCAATTCTGCCTTGCTTTCAAATCCTCTTCGTTGCCTTCCCTCAATATATTTGTGGACGAGAGTTATCATTTCTAACTGTGCAGGTCTGTGAATTGCAGTGCCCCTGAGCTCCACTTCTCAACTCGCTTTCTTGGGAGCTGGCCGCAAAAGCGCAGGATTGCTTCAGGCCCTATTCTGGCTCCGGGCGGCAGGCTGAGCCTGTGGTTAATTCTTCTTCCTGATGGGAAAATAGAGTGACCTGTGCCTGTCCCAACACCTAGAGCTAGTCTCTCATTGGTTCCCCCTCTTCCCGTTCATCCTCAGGACAGATTGCAACCTGTAAGGAACAGGAGGTTAAAGGTGCTGATTCTCCAAGGAGGGAGATTGCTAGTAAAGTGGCTGGAATGGCGAACCGGAGCACAAGGAGATGAGAAATGAGGTGCGTTTTAGAAACCTTTCCCTATCACACGGTGTACCATCTTTTGGGTTTCTCATGCATGTTTTCGATGTAGGAAGATGCCCTTGAACCTGGAGATTTGGGACCCATGGGATGGGTACCACGCTGTATTATTTTACAGGGTCTGCGTTAGCTCACCCAACCTCACCAAACCTCTCAGCCCCAAGAGTGTCCACCCTTATGGCTCAGTCAGCTGTGGGTCTAGATGTGGTCAATCCAGGTGGCATCGCAGCCCCTGAACGAATTTTGTAAGAATTTCTCTTTCTCTGTCTTTGTTTCACGGGTTTTTAAAAGTAATTGATTTTTATAATGGGGTTTAGCTGCTTTGCACTGCTGTGTTTATGCCGCTTTACACCCACTTGACTCACTTACAGAGAGATAGCAATACATAGGTTTTAAGATTCTTACTAGTCAATTATGTTCTTGGGCGGTGAATAGGGGGTGTTGAGTCCAGTTCACTGAGCAAGGAGTAGGTCTTGTCTATTACATATTGGGTTTATGGAACGGTATCTGAGCTAATTTAAAACCCTTGTTTTATGCATCAACCCACCTCACCTTTCCCGTTAAGCAGCCATAGTGTGTTTTCTAAACGTGCGACTCTGTTCTGTTTTGTAATTCAGTTCAAGGGTAGCGGTTTTTACATTCCCTCTATAAGTGATATCTTATGATAAGTGTCTTTTTCTGTGTGACTTATTTCACTTAGAATCGTTGTACCTAAATCCACTCATCATGCTGCTCCTAGCCTTAGGACGTTGATTTCATGGCTGAGTGATATTCCATTGTACATAAGGACCACAACTTCTTTATCCATTCTTCTCTTTCCTGGGGTGTTTCAGGTGTAACGAAGTGGAGGTTCTTGTCAACAGAGCAGCCCTAAACTTTGGGGTGCCTGTGTCTTGCTGATTTTTAGTTTTCCCAATTTATACGCCCATGAGTGGAAGTGCCCTATGCTCTGTAAGCTGAGTTTTTTAGATGTTTCAGGACACACCGTACACTTCTCCAGAGTGGCTGTTGGCCATTTACAGCCCGCCCATCAGCGTAGCAAGGCTCCCATTTCTCCATGGCCTGTCCTGCATTTCTGGTTTTGACACTTTATTCAGCATGGCCCTTTTGACCGATGGGAAGCGAGACTTCTTTGTAGCGCTGATTTGCCTTTCCAGGTTGCTTGGTTGGCCAAAAAGGGCGTATGCGTTTTTTCCTGAATATATTCAGGAAAAAACGCATACGCCCTTTTTGGCCAAGGGCATCATTGTCGAGGTTTTGCCGCTTTTCCTGTGCTTTAAAGGCGATTCGAATCTACCTCCTGAAATCTGTTTCCTGCAATTCTGCCTTGCTTTCAAATCCTCTTCGTTGCCTTCCCTCAATATATTTGTGGACGAGAGTTATCATTTCTAACTGTGCAGGTCTGTGAATTGCAGTGCCCCTGAGCTCCACTTCTCAACTCGCTTTCTTGGGAGCTGGCCGCAAAAGCGCAGGATTGCTTCAGGCCCTATTCTGGCTCCGGGCGGCAGGCTGAGCCTGTGGTTAATTCTTCTTCCTGATGGGAAAATAGAGTGACCTGTGCCTGTCCCAACACCTAGAGCTAGTCTCTCATTGGTTCCCCCTCTTCCCGTTCATCCTCAGGACAGATTGCAACCTGTAAGGAACAGGAGGTTAAAGGTGCTGATTCTCCAAGGAGGGAGATTGCTAGTAAAGTGGCTGGAATGGCGAACCGGAGCACAAGGAGATGAGAAATGAGGTGCGTTTTAGAAACCTTTCCCTATCACACGGTGTACCATCTTCTGGGTTTCTCATGCATGTTTTCGATGTAGGAAGATGCCCTTGAACCTGGAGATTTGGGACCCATGGGATGGGTACCACGCTGTATTATTTTACAGGGTCTGCGTTAGCTCACCCAACCTCACCAAACCTCTCAGCCCCAAGAGTGTCCACCCTTATGGCTCAGTCAGCTGTGGGTCTAGATATGGTCAATCCAGGTGGCATCGCAGCCCCTGAACGAATTTTGTAAGAATTTCTCTTTCACTGTCTTTGTTTCACGGGTTTTTAAAAGTAATTGATTTTTATAATGGGGTTTAGCTGCTTTGCACTGCTGTGTTTATGCCGCTTTACACCCACTTGACTCACTTACAGAGAGATAGCAATACATAGGTTTTAAGATTCTTACTAGTCAATTATGTTCTTGGGCGGTGAATAGGGGGTGTTGAGTCCAGTTCACTGAGCAAGGAGTAGGTCTTGTCTATTACATATTGGGTTTATGGAACGGTATCTGAGCTAATTTAAAACCCTTGTTTTATGCATCACCCCACCTCACCTTTCCCGTTAAGCAGCCATAGTGTGTTTTCTAAACGTGCGACTCTGTTCTGTTTTGTAATTCAGTTCAAGGGTAGCGGTTTTTACATTCCCTCTATAAGTGATATCTTATGATAAGTGTCTTTTTCTGTGTGACTTATTTCACTTAGAATCGTTGTACCTAAATCCACTCATCATGCTGCTCCTAGCCTTAGGACGTTGATTTCATGGCTGAGTGATATTCCATTGTACATAAGGACCACAACTTCTTTATCCATTCTTCTCTTTCCTGGGATGTTTCAGGTGTAACGAAGTGGAGGTTCTTGTCAACAGAGCAGCCCTAAACTTTGGGGTGCCTGTGTCTTGCTGATTTTTAGTTTTCCCAATTTATACGCCCATGAGTGGAAGTGCCCTATGCTCTCTAAGCTGAGTTTTTTAGATGTTTCAGGACACACCGTACACTTCTCCAGAGTGGCTGTTGGCCATTTACAGCCCGCCCATCAGCGTAGCAAGGCTCCCATTTCTCCATGGCCTGTCCTGCATTTCTGGTTTTGACACTTTATTCAGCATGGCCCTTTTGACCGATGGGAAGCGAGACTTCTTTGTAGCGCTGATTTGCCTTTCCAGGTTGCTTGGTTGGCCAAAAAGGGCGTATGCGTTTTTTCCTGAATATATTCAGGAAAAAACGCATACGCCCTTTTTGGCCAAGGGCATCATTGTCGAGGTTTTGCCGCTTTTCCTGTGCTTTAAAGGCGATTCGAATCTACCTCCTGAAATCTGTTTCCTGCAATTCTGCCTTGCTTTCAAATCCTCTTCGTTGCCTTCCCTCAATATATTTGTGGACGAGAGTTATCATTTCTAACTGTGCAGGTCTGTGAATTGCAGTGCCCCTGAGCTCCATTTCTCAACTCGCTTTCTTGGGAGCTGGCCGCAAAAGCGCAGGATTGCTTCAGGCCCTATTCTGGCTCCGGGCGGCAGGCTGAGCCTGTGGTTAATTCTTCTTCCTGATGGGAAAATAGAGTGACGTGTGCCTGTCCCAACACCTAGAGCTAGTCTCTCATTGGTTCCCCCTCTTCCCGTTCATCCTCAGGACAGATTGCAACCTGTAAGGAACAGGAGGTTAAAGGTGCTGATTCTCCAAGGAGGGAGATTGCTAGTAAAGTGGCTGGAATGGCGAACCGGAGCCCAAGGAGATGACAAATGAGGTGCGTTTTAGAAACCTTTCCCTATCACACGGTGTACCATCTTCTGGGTTTCTCATGCATGTTTTCGATGTAGGAAGATGCCCTTGAACCTGGAGATTTGGGACCCATGGGATGGGTACCACGCCGTACTACTTTAAAGGGTCTGCGTTAGCTCACCCAACCTCACCAAACCTCTCAGCCCCAAGAGTGTCCACCCTTATGGCTCAGTCAGCTGTGGGTCTAGATATGGTCAATCCAGGTGGCATCGCAGCCCCTGAACGAATTTTGTAAGAATTTCTCTTTCACTGTCTTTGTTTCACGGGTTTTTAAAAGTAATTGATTTTTATAATGGGGTTTAGCTGCTTTGCACTGCTGTGTTTATGCCGCTTTACACCCACTTGACTCACTTACAGAGAGATAGCAATACATAGGTTTTAAGATTCTTACTAGTCAAATATATTCTTGGGCGGTGAATAGGGGGTGTTGAGTCCAGTTCACTGAGCAAGGAGTAGGTCTTTTCTATTACATATTGGGTTTATGGAACGGTATCTGAGCTAATTTGAAACCCTTGTTTTATGCATCACCCCACCTCACCTTTCCCGTTAAGCAGCCATAGTGTGTTTTCTAAACGTGCGACTCTGTTCTGTTTTGTAATTCAGTTCAAGGGTAGCGGTTTTTACATTAGCCTCTGTAAGTGATATCTTATGATAAGTGTCTTTTTCTGTGTGACTTATTTCACTTAGAATCGTTGTACCTATATCCACTCATCATGCTGCTCCTAGCCTTATGACGTTGATTTCATGGCTGAGTGATATTCCATTGTACATAAGGACCACAACTTCTTTATCCATTCTTCTCTTTCCTTGGATGTTTCAGGTGTAACGAAGTGGAGGTTCTTGTCAACAGAGCAGCCCTAAACTTTGGGGTGCCTGTGTCTTGCTGATTTTTAGTTTTCCCAATTTATACGCCCATGAGTGGAACTGCCCTATGCTCTCTAAGCTGAGTTTTTTAGATGTTTCAGGACACACCGTACACTTCTCCAGAGTGGCTGTTGGCCATTTACAGCCCGCCCATCAGCATAGCAAGGCTCCCATTTCTCCATGGCCTGTCCTGCATTTCTGGTTTTGACACTTTATTCAGCATGGCCCTTTTGACCGATGGGAAGCGAGACTTTTTTGTAGCGCTGATTTGCCTTTCCAGGTTGCTTGGTTGGCCAAAAAGGGCGTATGCGTTTTTTCCTGAATATATTCAGGAAAAAACGCATACGCCCTTTTTGGCCAAGGGCATCATTGTCGAGGTTTTGCCGCTTTTCCTGTGCTTTAAAGGCGATTCGAATCTACCTCCTGAAATCGGTTTCCTGCAATTCTGCCTTGCTTTCAAATTCTCTTCGTTGCCTTCCCTCAATATATTTGTGGACGGGAGTTATCATTTCTAACTGTGCAGGTCTGTGAATTGCAGTGCCCCTGAGCTCCATTTCTCAACTCGCTTTCTTGGGAGCTGGCCGCAAAAGCGCAGGATTGCTTCAGGCCCTATTCTGGCTCCGGGCGGCAGGCTGAGCCTGTGGTTAATTCTTCTTCCTGATGGGAAAATAGAGTGACCTGTGCCTGTCCCAACACCTAGAGCTAGTCTCTCATTGGTTCCCCCTCTTCCCGTTCATCCTCAGGACAAATTGCAACCTGTACGGAACAGGAGGTTAAAGGTGCTGATTCTCCAAGGAGGGAGATTGCTAGTAAAGCGGCTGAAATGGCGAACCGGAGCACAAGGAGATGAGAAATGAGGTGCGTTTTAGAAACCTTTCCCGATCACACGGTGTACCATCTTCTGGGTTTCTCATGCATGTTTTCGATGTAGGAAGATGCCCTTGAACCTGGAGATTTGGGACCCATGGCATGGGTACCACGCCGTACTACTTTAAAGGGTCTGCGTTAGCTCACCCAACCTCACCAAACCTCTCAGCCCCAAGAGTGTCCACCCTTATGGCTCAGTCAGCTGTGGGTCTAGATATGGTCAATCCAGGTGGCATCGCAGCCCCTGAACGAATTTTGTAAGAATTTCTCTTTCACTGTCTTTGTTTCACGGGTTTTTAAAAGTAATTGATTTTTATAATGGGGTTTAGCTGCTTTGCACTGCTGTGTTTATGCCGCTTTACACCCACTTGACTCACTTACAGAGAGATAGCAATACATAGGTTTTAAGATTCTTACTAGTCAAATATATTCTTGGGCGGTGAATAGGGGGTGTTGAGTCCAGTTCACTGAGCAAGGAGTAGGTCTTGTCTATTACATATTGGGTTTATGGAACGGTATCTGAGCTAATTTGAAACCCTTGTTTTATGCATCACCCCACCTCACCTTTCCCGTTAAGCAGCCATAGTGTGTTTTCTAAACGTGCGACTCTGTTCTGTTTTGTAATTCAGTTCAAGGGTAGCGGTTTTTACATTCCCTCTATAAGTGATATCTTATGATAAGTGTCTTTTTCTGTGTGACTTATTTCACTTAGAATCGTTATACCTAAATCCACTCATCATGCTGCTCCTAGCCTTAGGACGTTGATTTCATGGCTGAGTGATATTCCATTGTACATAAGGACCACAACTTCTTTATCCATTCTTCTCTTTCCTGGGATGTTTCAGGTGTAACGAAGTGGAGGTTCTTGTCAACAGAGCAGCCCTAAACTTTGGGGTGCCTGTGTCTTGCTGATTTTTAGTTTTCCCAATTTATACGCCCATGAGTGGAAGTGCCCTATGCTCTCTAAGCTGAGTTTTTTCGATGTTTCAGGACACACCGTACACTTCTCCAGAGTGGCTGTTGGCAATTTACAGCCCGCCCATCAGCGTAGCAAGGCTCCCATTTCTCCATGGCCTGTCCTGCATTTCTGGTTTTGACACTTTATTCAGCATGGCCCTTTTGACCGATGGGAAGCGAGACTTCTTTGTAGCGCTGATTTGCCTTTCCAGGTTGCTTGGTTGGCCAAAAAGGGCGTATGCGTTTTTTCCTGAATATATTCAGGAAAAAACGCATACGCCCTTTTTGGCCAAGGGCATCATTGTCGAGGTTTTGCCGCTTTTCCTGTGCTTTAAAGGCGATTCGAATCTACCTCCTGAAATCGGTTTCCTGCAATTCTGCCTTGCTTTCAAATCCTCTTCGTTGCCTTCCCTCAATATATTTGTGGACGAGAGTTATCATTTCTAACTGTGCAGGTCTGTGAATTGCAGTGCCCCTGAGCTCCATTTCTCAACTCGCTTTCTTGGGAGCTGGCCGCAAAAGCGCAGGATTGCTTCAGGCCCTATTCTGGCTCCGGGCGGCAGGCTGAGCCTGTGGTTAATTCTTCTTCCTGATGGGAAAATAGAGTGACCTGTGCCTGTCCCAACACCTAGAGCTAGTCTCTCATTGGTTCCCCCTCTTCCCGTTCATCCTCAGAACAGATTGCAACCTGTAAGGAACAGGAGGTTAAAGGTGCTGATTCTCCAAGGAGGGAGATTGCTAGTAAAGTGGCTGGAATGGCGAACCGGAGCCCAAGGAGATGAGAAATGAGGTGCGTTTTAGAAACCTTTCCCTATCACACGGTGTACCATCTTCTGGGTTTCTCATGCATGTTTTCGATGTAGGAAGATGCCCTTGAACCTGGAGATTTGGGACCCATGGGATGGGTACCACGCTGTATTATTTTACAGGGTCTGCGTTAGCTCACCCAACCTCACCAAACCTCTCAGCCCCAAGAGTGTCCACCCTTATGGCTCAGTCAGCTGTGGGTCTAGATATGGTCAATCCAGGTGGCATCGCAGCCCCTGAACGAATTTTGTAAGAATTTCTCTTTCACTGTCTTTGTTTCACGGGTTTTTAAAAGTAATTGATTTTTATAATGGGGTTTAGCTGCTTTGCACTGCTGTGTTTATGCCGCTTTACACCCACTTGACTCACTTACAGAGAGATAGCAATACATAGGTTTTAAGATTCTTACTAGTCAGATATATTCTTGGGCGGTGAATAGGGGGTGTTGAGTCCAGTAAACTGAGCAAGGAGTAGGTCTTGTCTATTACATATTGGGTTTATGGAACGGTATCTGAGCTAATTTGAAACCCTTGTTTTATGCATCACCCCACCTCACCTTTCCCGTTAAGCAGCCATAGTGTGTTTTCTAAACGTGCGACTCTGTTCTGTTTTGTAATTCAGTTCAAGGGTAGCGGTTTTTACATTAGCCTCTATAAGTGATATCTTATGATAAGTGTCTTTTTCTGTGTGACTTATTTCACTTAGAATCGTTGTACCTATATCCACTCATCATGCTGCTCCTAGCCTTATGACGTTGATTTCATGGCTGAGTGATATTCCATTGTACATAAGGACCACAACTTCTTTATCCATTCTTCTCTTTCCTTGGATGTTTCAGGTGTAATGAAGTGGAGGTTCTTGTCAACAGAGCAGCCCTAAACTTTGGGGTTGCCTGTGTCTTGCTGATTTTTAGTTTTCCCAATTTATACGCCCATGAGTGGAACTGCCCTATGCTCTCTAAGCTGAGTTTTTTAGATGTTTCAGGACACACCGTACACTTCTCCAGAGTGGCTGTTGGCAATTTACAGCCCGCCCATCAGCGTAGCAAGGCTCCCATTTCTCCATGGCCTGTCCTGCATTTCTGGTTTTGACAATTTATTCAGCATGGCCCTTTTGACCGATGGGAAGCGAGACTTCTTTGTAGCGCTGATTTGCCTTTCCAGGTTGCTTGGTTGGCCAAAAAGGGCGTATGCGTTTTTTCCTGAATATATTCAGGAAAAAACGCATACGCCCTTTTTGTCCAAGGGCATTATTGTCGAGGTTTTGCCGCTTTTCCTGTGCTTTAAAGGCGATTCGAATCTACCTCCTGAAATGTGTTTCCTGCAATTCTGCCTTGCTTTCAAATCCTCTTCGTTGCCTTCCCTCAATATATTTGTGGACGAGAGTTATCATTTCTAACTGTGCAGGTCTGTGAATTGCAGTGCCCCTGAGCTCCATTTCTCAACTCGCTTTCTTGGGAGCTGGCCGCAAAGGCGCAGGATTGCTTCAGGCCCTATTCTGGCTCCGGGCGGCAGGCTGAGCCTGTGGTTAATTCTTCTTCCTGATGGGAAAATAGAGTGACCTGTGCCTGTCCCAACACCTAGAGCTAGTCTCTCATTGGTTCCCCCTCTTCCCGTTCATCCTCAGGACAGTTTGCAACCTGTAAGGAACAGGAGGTTAAAGGTGCTGATTCTCCAAGGAGGGAGATTGCTAGTAAAGTGGCTGGAATGGCGAACCGGAGCCCAAGGAGATGAGAAATGAGGTGCGTTTTAGAAACCTTTCCCTATCACACGGTGTACCATCTTCTGGGTTTCTCATGCATGTTTTCGATGTAGGAAGATGCCCTTGAACCTGGAGATTTGGGACCCATGGGATGGGTACCACGCTGTATTATTTTACAGGGTCTGCGTTAGCTCACCCAACCTCACCAAACCTCTCAGCCCCAAGAGTGTCCACCCTTATGGCTCAGTCAGCTGTGGGTCTAGATATGGTCAATCCAGGTGGCATCGCAGCCCCTGAACGAATTTTGTAAGAATTTCTCTTTCACTGTCTTTGTTTCACGGGTTTCTAAAAGTAATTGATTTTTATAATGGGGTTTAGCTGCTTTGCACTGCTGTGTTTATGCCGCTTTACACCCACTTGACTCACTTACAGAGAGATAGCAATACATAGGTTTTAAGATTCTTACTAGTCAGATATATTCTTGGGCGGTGAATAGGGGGTGTTGAGTCCAGTTCACTGAGCAAGGAGTAGGTCTTGTCTATTACATATTGGGTTTATGGAACGGTATCTGAGCTAATTTGAAACCCTTGTTTTATGCATCACCCCACCTCACCTTTCCCGTTAAGCAGCCATAGTGTGTTTTCTAAACGTGTGACTCTGTTCTGTTTTGTAATTCAGTTCAAGGGTAGCGGTTTTTACATTCCCTCTATAAGTGATATCTTATGATAAGTGTCTTTTTCTGTGTGACTTATTTCACTTAGAATCGTCGTACCTAAATCCACTCATCATGCTGCTCCTAGCCTTAGGACGTTGATTTCATGGCTGAGTGATATTCCATTGTACATAAGGACCACAACTTCTTTATCCATTCTTCTCTTTCCTGGGATGTTTAAGGTGTAACGAAGTGGAGGTTCTTGTCAACAGAGCAGCCCTAAACTTTGGGGTGCCTGTGTCTTGCTGATTTTTAGTTTTCCCAATTTATACGCCCATGAGTGGAAGTGCCCTATGCTCTCTAAGCTGAGTTTTTTAGATGTTTCAGGACACACCGTACACTTCTCCAGAGTGGCTGTTGGCAATTTACAGCCCGCCCATCAGCGTAGCAAGGCTCCCATTTCTCCATGGCCTGTCCTGCATTTCTGGTTTTGACACTTTATTCAGCATGGCCCTTTTGACCGATGGGAAGCGAGACTTCTTTGTAGCGCTGATTTGCCTTTGCAGGTTGCTTGGTTGGCCAAAAAGGGCGTATGCGTTTTTTCCTGAATATATTCAGGAAAAAACGCATACGCCCTTTTTGTCCAAGGGCATCATTGTCGAGGTTTTGCCGCTTTTCCTGTGCTTTAAAGGCGATTCGAATCTACCTCCTGAAATGTGTTTCCTGCAATTCTGCCTTGCTTTCAAATCCTCTTCGTTGCCTTCCCTCAATATATTTGTGGACGAGAGTTATCATTTCTAACTGTGCAGGTCTGTGAATTGCAGTGCCCCTGAGCTCCATTTCTCAACTCGCTTTCTTGGGAGCTGGCCGCAAAGGCGCAGGATTGCTTCAGGCCCTATTCTGGCTCCGGGCGGCAGGCTGAGCCTGTGGTTAATTCTTCTTCCTGATGGGAAAATAGAGTGACCTGTGCCTGTCCCAACACCTAGAGCTAGTCTCTCATTGGTTCCCCCTCTTCCCGTTCATCCTCAGGACAGTTTGCAACCTGTAAGGAACAGGAGGTTAAAGGTGCTGATTCTCCAAGGAGGGAGATTGCTAGTAAAGTGGCTGGAATGGCGAACCGGAGCCCAAGGAGATGAGAAATGAGGTGCGTTTTAGAAACCTTTCCCTATCACACGGTGTACCATCTTCTGGGTTTCTCATGCATGTTTTCGATGTAGGAAGATGCCCTTGAACCTGGAGATTTGGGACCCATGGGATGGGTACCACGCTGTATTATTTTACAGGGTCTGCGTTAGCTCACCCAACCTCACCAAACCTCTCAGCCCCAAGAGTGTCCACCCTTATGGCTCAGTCAGCTGTGGGTCTAGATATGGTCAATCCAGGTGGCATCGCAGCCCCTGAACGAATTTTGTAAGAATTTCTCTTTCACTGTCTTTGTTTCACGGGTTTTTAAAAGTAATTGATTTTTATAATGGGGTTTAGCTGCTTTGCACTGCTGTGTTTATGCCGCTTTACACCCACTTGACTCACTTACAGAGAGATAGCAATACATAGGTTTTAAGATTCTTACTAGTCAGATATATTCTTGGGCGGTGAATAGGGGGTGTTGAGTCCAGTTCACTGAGCAAGGAGTAGGTCTTGTCTATTACATATTGGGTTTATGGAACGGTATCTGAGCTAATTTGAAACCCTTGTTTTATGCATCACCCCACCTCACCTTTCCCGTTAAGCAGCCATAGTGTGTTTTCTAAACGTGTGACTCTGTTCTGTTTTGTAATTCAGTTCAAGGGTAGCGGTTTTTACATTCCCTCTATAAGTGATATCTTATGATAAGTGTCTTTTTCTGTGTGACTTATTTCACTTAGAATCGTCGTACCTAAATCCACTCATCATGCTGCTCCTAGCCTTAGGACGTTGATTTCATGGCTGAGTGATATTCCATTGTACATAAGGACCACAACTTCTTTATCCATTCTTCTCTTTCCTGGGATGTTTAAGGTGTAACGAAGTGGAGGTTCTTGTCAACAGAGCAGCCCTAAACTTTGGGGTGCCTGTGTCTTGCTGATTTTTAGTTTTCCCAATTTATACGCCCATGAGTGGAAGTGCCCTATGCTCTCTAAGCTGAGTTTTTTAGATGTTTCAGGACACACCGTACACTTCTCCAGAGTGGCTGTTGGCAATTTACAGCCCGCCCATCAGCGTAGCAAGGCTCCCATTTCTCCATGGCCTGTCCTGCATTTCTGGTTTTGACACTTTATTCAGCATGGCCCTTTTGACCGATGGGAAGCGAGACTTCTTTGTAGCGCTGATTTGCCTTTGCAGGTTGCTTGGTTGGCCAAAAAGGGCGTATGCGTTTTTTCCTGAATATATTCAGGAAAAAACGCATACGCCCTTTTTGGCCAAGGGCATCATTGTCGAGGTTTTGCCGCTTTTCCTGTGCTTTAAAGGCGATTCGAATCTACCTCCTGAAATGTGTTTCCTGCAATTCTGCCTTGCTTTCAAATCCTCTTCGTTGCCTTCCCTCAATATATTTGTGGACGAGAGTTATCATTTCTAACTGTGCAGGTCTGTGAATTGCAGTGCCCCTGAGCTCCATTTCTCAACTCGCTTTCTTGGGAGCTGGCCGCAAAGGCGCAGGATTGCTTCAGGCCCTATTCTGGCTCCGGGCGGCAGGCTGAGCCTGTGGTTAATTCTTCTTCCTGATGGGAAAATAGAGTGACCTGTGCCTGTCCCAACACCTAGAGCTAGTCTCTCATTGGTTCCCCCTCTTCCCGTTCATCCTCAGGACAGTTTGCAACCTGTAAGGAACAGGAGGTTAAAGGTGCTGATTCTCCAAGGAGGGAGATTGCTAGTAAAGTGGCTGGAATGGCGAACCGGAGCCCAAGGAGATGAGAAATGAGGTGCGTTTTAGAAACCTTTCCCTATCACACGGTGTACCATCTTCTGGGTTTCTCATGCATGTTTTCGATGTAGGAAGATGCCCTTGAACCTGGAGATTTGGGACCCATGGGATGGGTACCACGCTGTATTATTTTACAGGGTCTGCGTTAGCTCACCCAACCTCACCAAACCTCTCAGCCCCAAGAGTGTCCACCCTTATGGCTCAGTCAGCTGTGGGTCTAGATATGGTCAATCCAGGTGGCATCGCAGCCCCTGAACGAATTTTGTAAGAATTTCTCTTTCACTGTCTTTGTTTCACGGGTTTTTAAAAGTAATTGATTTTTATAATGGGGTTTAGCTGCTTTGCACTGCTGTGTTTATGCCGCTTTACACCCACTTGACTCACTTACAGAGAGATAGCAATACATAGGTTTTAAGATTCTTACTAGTCAGATATATTCTTGGGCGGTGAATAGGGGGTGTTGAGTCCAGTTCACTGAGCAAGGAGTAGGTCTTGTCTATTACATATTGGGTTTATGGAACGGTATCTGAGCTAATTTGAAACCCTTGTTTTATGCATCACCCCACCTCACCTTTCCCGTTAAGCAGCCATAGTGTGTTTTCTAAACGTGTGACTCTGTTCTGTTTTGTAATTCAGTTCAAGGGTAGCGGTTTTTACATTCCCTCTATAAGTGATATCTTATGATAAGTGTCTTTTTCTGTGTGACTTATTTCACTTAGAATCGTCGTACCTAAATCCACTCATCATGCTGCTCCTAGCCTTAGGACGTTGATTTCATGGCTGAGTGATATTCCATTGTACATAAGGACCACAACTTCTTTATCCATTCTTCTCTTTCCTGGGATGTTTAAGGTGTAACGAAGTGGAGGTTCTTGTCAACAGAGCAGCCCTAAACTTTGGGGTGCCTGTGTCTTGCTGATGTTTAGTTTTCCCAATTTATACGCCCATGAGTGGAAGTGCCCTATGCTCTCTAAGCTGAGTTTTTTCGATGTTTCAGGACACACCGTACACTTCTCCAGAGTGGCTGTTGGCAATTTACAGCCCGCCCATCAGCGTAGCAAGGCTCCCATTTCTCCATGGCCTGTCCTGCATTTCTGGTTTTGACACTTTATTCAGCATGGCCCTTTTGACCGATGGGAAGCGAGACTTCTTTGTAGCGCTGATTTGCCTTTGCAGGTTGCTTGGTTGGCCAAAAAGGGCGTATGCGTTTTTTCCTGAATATATTCAGGAAAAAACGCATACGCCCTTTTTGGCCAAGGGCATCATTGTCGAGGTTTTGCCGCTTTTCCTGTGCTTTAAAGGCGATTCGAATCTACCTCCTGAAATGTGTTTCCTGCAATTCTGCCTTGCTTTCAAATCCTCTTCGTTGCCTTCCCTCAATATATTTGTGGACGAGAGTTATCATTTCTAACTGTGCAGGTCTGTGAATTGCAGTGCCCCTGAGCTCCATTTCTCAACTCGCTTTCTTGGGAGCTGGCCGCAAAGGCGCAGGATTGCTTCAGGCCCTATTCTGGCTCCGGGCGGCAGGCTGAGCCTGTGGTTAATTCTTCTTCCTGATGGGAAAATAGAGTGACCTGTGCCTGTCCCAACACCTAGAGCTAGTCTCTCATTGGTTCCCCCTCTTCCCGTTCATCCTCAGGACAGTTTGCAACCTGTAAGGAACAGGAGGTTAAAGGTGCTGATTCTCCAAGGAGGGAGATTGCTAGTAAAGTGGCTGGAATGGCGAACCGGAGCCCAAGGAGATGAGAAATGAGGTGCGTTTTAGAAACCTTTCCCTATCACACGGTGTACCATCTTCTGGGTTTCTCATGCATGTTTTCGATGTAGGAAGATGCCCTTGAACCTGGAGATTTGGGACCCATGGGATGGGTACCACGCTGTATTATTTTACAGGGTCTGCGTTAGCTCACCCAACCTCACCAAACCTCTCAGCCCCAAGAGTGTCCACCCTTATGGCTCAGTCAGCTGTGGGTCTAGATATGGTCAATCCAGGTGGCATCGCAGCCCCTGAACGAATTTTGTAAGAATTTCTCTTTCACTGTCTTTGTTTCACGGGTTTTTAAAAGTAATTGATTTTTATAATGGGGTTTAGCTGCTTTGCACTGCTGTGTTTATGCCGCTTTACACCCACTTGACTCACTTACAGAGAGATAGCAATACATAGGTTTTAAGATTCTTACTAGTCAGATATATTCTTGGGCGGTGAATAGGGGGTGTTGAGTCCAGTTCACTGAGCAAGGAGTAGGTCTTGTCTATTACATATTGGGTTTATGGAACGGTATCTGAGCTAATTTGAAACCCTTGTTTTATGCATCACCCCACCTCACCTTTCCCGTTAAGCAGCCATAGTGTGTTTTCTAAACGTGTGACTCTGTTCTGTTTTGTAATTCAGTTCAAGGGTAGCGGTTTTTACATTCCCTCTATAAGTGATATCTTATGATAAGTGTCTTTTTCTGTGTGACTTATTTCACTTAGAATCGTTGTACCTAAATCCACTCATCATGCTGCTCCTAGCCTTAGGACGTTGATTTCATGGCTGAGTGATATTCCATTGTACATAAGGACCACAACTTCTTTATCCATTCTTCTCTTTCCTTGGATGTTTCAGGTGTAACGAAGTGGAGGTTCTTGTCAACAGAGCAGCCCTAAACTTTGGGGTGACTGTGTCTTGCTGATGTTTAGTTTTCCCAATTTATACGCCCATGAGTGGAACTGCCCTATGCTCTCTAAGCTGAGTTTTTTAGATGTTTCAGGACACACCGTACACTTCCCCAGAGTGGCTGTTGGCCATTTACAGCCCGCCCATCAGCGTAGCAAGGCTCCCATTTCTCCATGGCCTGTCCTGCATTTCTGGTTTTGACACTTTATTCAGCATGGCCCTTTTGACCGATGGGAAGCGAGACTTCTTTGTAGCGCTGATTTGCCTTTCCAGGTTGCTTGGTTGGCCAAAAAGGGCGTATGCGTTTTTTCCTGAATATATTCAGGAAAAAACGCATACGCCCTTTTTGGCCAAGGGCATCATTGTCGAGGTTTTGCCGCTTTTCCTGTGCTTTAAAGGCGATTCGAATCTACCTCCTGAAATCTGTTTCCTGCAATTCTGCCTTGCTTTCAAATCCTCTTCGTTGCCTTCCCTCAATATATTTGTGGACGAGAGTTATCATTTCTAACTGTGCAGGTCTGTGAATTGCAGTGCCCCTGAGCTCCATTTCTCAACTCGCTTTCTTGGGAGCTGGCCGCAAAAGCGCAGGATTGTTTCAGGCCCTATTCTGGCTCCGGGCGGCAGGCTGAGCCTGTGGTTAATTCTTCTTCCTGATGGGAAAATAGAGTGACCTGTGCCTGTCCCAACACCTAGAGCTAGTCTCTCATTGGTTCCCCCTCTTCCCGTTCATCCTCAGGACAGATTGCAACCTGTAAGGAACAGGAGGTTAAAGGTGCTGATTCTCCAAGGAGGGAGATTGCTAGTAAAGTGGCTGGAATGGCGAACCGGAGCACAAGGAGATGAGAAATGAGGTGCGTTTTAGAAACCTTTCCCTATCACACGGTGTACCATCTTCTGGGTTTCTCATGCATGTTTTCGATGTAGGAAGATGCCCTTTAACCTGGAGATTTGGGACCCATGGGATGGGTACCACATCGTATTACTTTAAAGGGTCTGCGTTAGCTCACCCAACCTCACCAAACCTCTCAGCCCCAAGAGTGTCCACCCTTATGGCTCAGTCAGCTGTGGGTCTAGATATGGTCAATCCAGGTGGCATCGCAACCCCTGAACGAATTTTGTAAGAATTTCTCTCTCTTTCACTGTCTTTGTTTCACGGGTTTTTAAAAGTAATTGATTTTTATAATGGGGTTTAGCTGCTTTGCACTGCTGTGTTTATGCCGCTTTACACCCACTTGACTCACTTACAGAGAGATAGCAATACATAGGTTTTAAGATTCTTACTAGTCAAATATATTCTTGGGCGGTGAATAGGGGGTGTTGAGTCCAGTTCACTGAGCAAGGAGTAGGTCTTGTCTATTACATATTGGGTTTATGGAACGGTATCTGAGATAATTTGAAACCCTTGTTTTATGCATCACCCCACCTCACCTTTCCCGTTAAGCAGCCATAGTGTGTTTTCTAAACGTGCGACTCTGTTCTGTTTTGTAATTCAGTTCAAGGGTAGCGGTTTTTACATTAGCCTCTGTAAGTGATATCTTATGATAAGTGTCTTTTTCTGTGTGACTTATTTCACTTAGAATCGTTGTACCTATATCCACTCATCATGCTGCTCCTAGCCTTATGACGTTGATTTCATGGCTGAGTGATATTCCATTGTACATAAGGACCACAACTTCTTTATCCATTCTTCTCTTTCCTTGGATGTTTCAGGTGTAACGAAGTGGAGGTTCTTGTCAACAGAGCAGCCCTAAACTTTGGGGTGCCTGTGTCTTGCTGATTTTTAGTTTTCCCAATTTATACGCCCATGAGTGGAAGTGCCCTATGCTCTCTAAGCTGAGTTTTTTAGATGTTTCAGGACACACCGTACACTTCTCCAGAGTGGCTGTTGGCCATTTACAGCCCGCCCATCAGCGTAGCAAGGCTCCCATTTCTCCATGGCCTGTCCTGCATTTCTGGTTTTGACACTTTATTCAGCATGGCCCTTTTGACCGATGGGAAGCGAGACTTCTTTGTAGCGCTGATTTGCCTTTCCAGGTTGCTTGGTTGGCCAAAAAGGGCGTATGCGTTTTTTCCTGAATATATTCAGGAAAAAACGCATACGCCCTTTTTGGCCAAGGGCATCATTGTCGAGGTTTTGCCGCTTTTCCTGTGCTTTAAAGGCGATTCGAATCTACCTCCTGAAATCGGTTTCCTGCAATTCTGCCTTGCTTTCAAATTCTCTTCGTTGCCTTCCCTCAATATATTTGTGGACGGGAGTTATCATTTCTAACTGTGCAGGTCTGTGAATTGCAGTGCCCCTGAGCTCCATTTCTCAACTCGCTTTCTTGGGAGCTGGCCGCAAAAGCGCAGGATTGCTTCAGGCCCTATTCTGGCTCCGGGCGGCAGGCTGAGCCTGTGGTTAATTTTTCTTCCTGATGGGAAAATAGAGTGACGTGTGCCTGTCCCAACACCTAGAGCTAGTCTCTCATTGGTTCCCCCTCTTCCCGTTCATCCTCAGGACAAATTGCAACCTGTACGGAACAGGAGGTTAAAGGTGCTGATTCTCCAAGGAGGGAGATTGCTAGTAAAGCGGCTGGAATGGCGAACCGGAGCACAAGGAGATGAAAAATGAGGTGCGTTTTAGAAACCTTTCCCAATCACACGGTGTACCATCTTCTGGGTTTCTCATGCATGTTTTCGATGTAGGAAGATGCCCTTAAACCTGGAGATTTGGGACCCATGGCATGGGTACCACGCCGTACTACTTTAAAGGGTCTGCGTTAGCTCACCCAACCTCACCAAAACTCTCAGCCCCAAGAGTGTCCACCCTTATGGCTCAGTCAGCTGTGGGTCTAGATATGGTCAATCCAGGTGGCATCGCAGCCCCTGAACGAATTTTGTAAGAATTTCTCTTTCACTGTCTTTGTTTCACGGGTTTTTAAAAGTAATTGATTTTTATAATGGGGTTTAGCTGCTTTGCACTGCTGTGTTTATGCCGCTTTACACCCACTTGACTCACTTACAGAGAGATAGCAATACATAGGTTTTAAGATTCTTACTAGTCAGATATATTCTTGGGCGGTGAATAGGGGGTGTTGAGTCCAGTTCACTGAGCAAGGAGTAGGTCTTGTCTATTACATATTGGGTTTATGGAACGGTATCTGAGCTAATTTGAAACCCTTGTTTTATGCATCACCCCACCTCACCTTTCCCGTTAAGCAGCCATAGTGTGTTTTCTAAACGTGTGACTCTGTTCTGTTTTGTAATTCAGTTCAAGGGTAGCGGTTTTTACATTCCCTCTATAAGTGATATCTTATGATAAGTGTCTTTTTCTGTGTGACTTATTTCACTTAGAATCCTCGTACCTAAATCCACTCATCATGCTGCTCCTAGCCTTAGGACGTTGATTTCATGGCTGAGTGATATTCCATTGTACATAAGGACCACAACTTCTTTATCCATTCTTCTCTTTCCTTGGATGTTTCAGGTGTAACGAAGTGGAGGTTCTTGTCAACAGAGCAGCCCTAAACTTTGGGGTGCCTGTGTCTTGCTGATGTTTAGTTTTCCCAATTTATACGCCCATGAGTGGAACTGCCCTATGCTCTCTAAGCTGAGTTTTTTAGATGTTTCAGGACACACCGTACACTTCTCCAGAGTGGCTGTTGGCCATTTACAGCCCGCCCATCAGCGTAGCAAGGCTCCCATTTCTCCATGGCCTGTCCTGCATTTCTGGTTTTGACACTTTATTCAGCATGGCCCTTTTGACCGATGGGAAGCGAGACTTCTTTGTAGCGCTGATTTGCCTTTCCAGGTTGCTTGGTTGGCCAAAAAGGGCGTATGCGTTTTTTCCTGAATATATTCAGGAAAAAACGCATACGCCCTTTTTGGCCAAGGGCATCATTGTCGAGGTTTTGCCGCTTTTCCTGTGCTTTAAAGGCGATTCGAATCTACCTCCTGAAATCTGTTTCCTGCAATTCTGCCTTGCTTTCAAATCCTCTTCGTTGCCTTCCCTCAATATATTTGTGGACGAGAGTTATCATTTCTAACTGTGCAGGTCTGTGAATTGCAGTGCCCCTGAGCTCCATTTTTCAACTCGCTTTCTTGGGAGCTGGCCGCAAAAGCGCAGGATTGCTTCAGGCCCTATTCTGGCTCCGGGCGGTAGGCTGAGCCTGTGGTTAATTCTACTTTCTGATGGGAAAATAGAGTGACCTGTGCCTGTCCCAACACCTAGAGCTAGTCTCTCATTGGTTCCCCCTCTTCCCGTTCATCCTCAGGACAAATTGCAACCTGTACGGAACAGGAGGTTAAAGGTGCTGATTCTCCAAGGAGGGAGATTGCTAGTAAAGCGGCTGGAATGGCGAACCGGAGCATAAGGAGATGAAAAATGAGGTGCGTTTTAGAAACCTTTCCCGATCACACGGTGTACCATCTTCTGGGTTTCTCATGCATGTTTTCGATGTAGGAAGATGCCCTTGAACCTGGAGATTTGGGACCATGGCATGGGTACCACGCCGTACTACTTTAAAGGGTCTGCGTTAGCTCACCCAACCTCACCAAACCTCTCAGCCCCAAGAGTGTCCACCCTTATGGCTCAGTCAGCTGTGGGTCTAGATATGGTCAATCCAGGTGGCATCGCAGCCCCTGAACGAATTTTGTAAGAATTTCTCTTTCACTGTCTTTGTTTCACGGGTTTTTAAAAGTAATTGATTTTTATAATGGGGTTTAGCTGCTTTGCACTGCTGTGTTTATGCCGCTTTACACCCACTTGACTCACTTACAGAGAGATAGCAATACATAGGTTTTAAGATTCTTACTAGTCAAATATATTCTTGGGCGGTGAATAGGGGGTGTTGAGTCCAGTTCACTGAGCAAGGAGTAGGTCTTGTCTATTACATATTGGGTTTATGGAACGGTATCTGAGCTAATTTGAAACCCTTGTTTTATGCATCAACCCACCTCACCTTTCCCGTTAAGCAGCCATAGTGTGTTTTCTAAACGTGCGACTCTGTTCTGTTTTGTAATTCAGTTCAAGGGTAGCGGTTTTTACATTAGTCTCTGTAAGTGATATCTTATGATAAGTGTCTTTTTCTGTGTGACTTATTTCACTTAGAATCGTTGTACCTATATCCACTCATCATGCTGCTCCTAGCCTTATGACGTTGATTTCATGGCTGAGTGATATTCCATTGTACATAAGGACCACAACTTCTTTATCCATTCTTCTCTTTCCTTGGATGTTTCAGGTGTAACGAAGTGGAGGTTCTTGTCAACAGAGCAGCCCTAAACTTTGGGGTGCCTGTGTCTTGCTGATTTTTAGTTTTCCCAATTTATACGCCCATGAGTGGAACTGCCCTATGCTCTCTAAGCTGAGTTTTTTAGATGTTTCAGGACACACCGTACACTTCTCCAGAGTGGCTGTTGGCAATTTACAGCCCGCCCATCAGCGTAGCAAGGCTCCCATTTCTCCATGGCCTGTCCTGCATTTCTGGTTTTGACACTTTATTCAGCATGGCCCTTTTGACCGATGGGAAGCGAGACTTCTTTGTAGCGCTGATTTGCCTTTCCAGGTTGCTTGGTTGGCCAAAAAGGGCGTATGCGTTTTTTCCTGAATATATTCAGGAAAAAACGCATACGCCCTTTTTGGCCAAGGGCATCATTGTCGAGGTTTTGCCGCTTTTCCTGTGCTTTAAAGGCGATTCGAATCTACCTCCTGAAATCGGTTTCCTGCAATTCTGCCTTGCTTTCAAATTCTCTTCGTTGCCTTCCCTCAATATATTTGTGGACGGGAGTTATCATTTCTAACTGTGCAGGTCTGTGAATTGCAGTGCCCCTGAGCTCCATTTCTCAACTCGCTTTCTTGGGAGCTGGCCGCAAAAGCGCAGGATTGCTTCAGGCCCTATTCTGGCTCCGGGCGGCAGGCTGAGCCTGTGGTTAATTTTTCTTCCTGATGGGAAAATAGAGTGACGTGTGCCTGTCCCAACACCTAGAGCTAGTCTCTCATTGGTTCCCCCTCTTCCCGTTCATCCTCAGGACAAATTGCAACCTGTACGGAACAGGAGGTTAAAGGTGCTGATTCTCCAAGGAGGGAGATTGCTAGTAAAGTGGCTGGAATGGCGAACCGGAGCACAAGGAGATGAGAAATGAGGTGCGTTTTAGAAACCTTTCCCGATCACACGGTGTACCATCTTCTGGGTTTCTCATGCATGTTTTCGATGTAGGAAGATGCCCTTGAACCTGGAGATTTGGGACCCATGGGATGGGTACCACGCCGTATTACTTTACAGGGTCTGCGTTAGCTCACCCAACCTCACCAAACCTCTCAGCCCCAAGAGTGTCCACCCTTATGTCTCAGTCAGCTGTGGGTCTAGATATGGTCAATCCAGGTGGCATCGCAGCCCCTGAACGAATTTTGTAAGAATTTCTCTCTCTTTCACTGTCTTTGTTTCACGGGTTTTTAAAAGTAATTGATTTTTATAATGGGGTTTAGCTGCTTTGCACTGCTGTGTTTATGCCGCTTTACACCCACTTGACTCACTTACAGAGAGATAGCAATACATAGGTTTTAAGATTCTTACTAGTCATATATGTTCTTGGGCGGTGAATAGGGGGTGTTGAGTCCAGTTCACTGAGCAAGGAGTAGGTCTTGTCTATTACATATTGGGTTTATGGAACGGTATCTGAGCTAATTTGAAACCCTTGTTTTATGCATCAACCCACCTCACCTTTCCCGTTAAGCAGCCATAGTGTGTTTTCTAAACGTGCGACTCTGTTCTGTTTTGTAATTCAGTTCAAGGGTAGCGGTTTTTACATTCCCTCTATAAGTGATATCTTATGATAAGTGTCTTTTTCTGTGTGACTTATTTCACTTAGAATCGTTGTGCCTAAATCCACTCATCATGCTGCTCCTAGCCTTAGGACGTTGATTTCATGGCTGAGTGATATTCCATTGTACATAAGGACCACAACTTCTTTATCCATTCTTCTCTTTCCTGGGATGTTTCAGGTGTAAGGAAGTGGAGGTTCTTGTCAACAGAGCAGCCCTAAACTTTGGGGTGCCTGTGTCTTGCTGATTTTTAGTTTTCCCAATTTATACGCCCATGAGTGGAAGTGCCCTATGCTCTCTAAGCTGAGTTTTTTCGATGTTTCAGGACACACCGTACACTTCTCCAGAGTGGCTGTTGGCAATTTACAGCCCGCCCATCAGTGTAGCAAGGCTCCCGTTTCTCCATGGCCTGTCCTGCATTTCTGGTTTTGACACTTTATTCAGCATGGCCCTTTTGACCGATGGGAAGCGAGACTTCTTTGTAGCGCTGATTTGCCTTTCCAGGTTGCTTGGTTGGCCAAAAAGGGCGTATGCGTTTTTTCCTGAATATATTCAGGAAAAAACGCATACGCCCTTTTTGGCCAAGGGCATCATTGTCGAGGTTTTGCCGCTTTTCCTGTGCTTTAAAGGCGATTCGAATCTACCTCCTGAAATCGGTTTCCTGCAATTCTGCCTTGCTTTCAAATCCTCTTCGTTGCCTTCCCTCAATATATTTGTGGACGAGAGTTATCATTTCTAACTGTGCAGGTCTGTGAATTGCAGTGCCCCTGAGCTCCATTTCTCAACTCGCTTTCTTGGGAGCTGGCCGCAAAAGCGCAGGATTGCTTCAGGCCCTATTCTGGCTCCGGGCGGCAGGCTGAGCCTGTGGTTAATTCTTCTTCCTGATGGGAAAATAGAGTGACGTGTGCCTGTCCCAACACCTAGAGCTAGTCTCTCATTGGTTCCCCCTCTTCCCGTTCATCCTCAGGACAAATTGCAACCTGTACGGAACAGGAGGTTAAAGGTGCTGATTCTCCAAGGAGGGAGATTGCTAGTAAAGCGGCTGGAATGGCGAACCGGAGCACAAGGAGATGAGAAATGAGGTGCGTTTTAGAAACCTTTCCCGATCACACGGTGTACCATCTTCTGGGTTTCTCATGCATGTTTTCGATGTAGGAAGATGCCCTTTAACCAGGAGATTTGGGACCCATGGGATGGGTACCACGTCGTATTACTTTAAAGGGTCTGCGTTAGCTCACCCAACCTCACCAAACCTCTCAGCCCCAAGAGTGTCCACCCTTATGTCTCAATCAGCTGTGGGTCTAGATATGGTCAATCCAGGTGGCATCGCAGCCCCTGAACGAATTTTGTAAGAATTTCTCTCTCTTTCACTGTCTTTGTTTCACGGGTTTTTAAAAGTAATTGATTTTTATAATGGGGTTTAGCTGCTTTGCACTGCTGTGTTTATGCCGCTTTACACCCACTTGACTCACTTACAGAGAGATAGCAATACATAGGTTTTAAGATTCTTACTAGTCAAATATATTCTTGGGCGGTGAATAGGGGGTGTTGAGTCCAGTTCACTGAGCAAGGAGTAGGTCTTGTCTATTACATATTGGGTTTATGGAACGGTATCTGAGCTAATTTGAAACCCTTGTTTTATGCATCACCCCACCTCACCTTTCCCGTTAAGCAGCCATAGTGTGTTTTCTAAACGTGCGACTCTGTTCTGTTTTGTAATTCAGTTCAAGGGTAGCGGTTTTTACATTAGCCTCTGTAAGTGATATCTTATGATAAGTGTCTTTTTCTGTGTGACTTATTTCACTTAGAATCGTTGTACCTATATCCACTCATCATGCTGCTCCTAGCCTTATGACGTTGATTTCATGGCTGAGTGATATTCCATTGTACATAAGGACCACAACTTCTTTATCCATTCTTCTCTTTCCTTGGATGTTTCAGGTGTAACGAAGTGGAGGTTCTTGTCAACAGAGCAGCCCTAAACTTTGGGGTGCCTGTGTCTTGCTGATTTTTAGTTTTCCCAATTTATACGCCCATGAGTGGAAGTGCCCTATGCTCTCTAAGCTGAGTTTTTTAGATGTTTCAGGACACACCGTACACTTCTCCAGAGTGGCTGTTGGCCATTTACAGCCCGCCCGTCAGCGTAGCAAGGCTCCCATTTCTCCATGGCCTCTCCTGCATTTCTGGTTTTGACACTTTATTCAGCATGGCCCTTTTGACCGATGGGAAGCGAGACTTCTTTGTAGCGCTGATTTGCCTTTCCAGGTTGCTTGGTTGGCCAAAAAGGGCGTATGCGTTTTTTCCTGAATATATTCAGGAAAAAACGCATACGCCCTTTTTGGCCAAGGGCATCATTGTCGAGGTTTTGCCGCTTTTCCTGTGCTTTAAAGGCGATTCGAATCTACCTCCTGAAATCTGTTTCCTGCAATTCTGCCTTGCTTTCAAATCCTCTTCGTTGCCTTCCCTCAATATATTTGTGGACGAGAGTTATCATTTCTAACTGTGCAGGTCTGTGAATTGCAGTGCCCCTGAGCTCCATTTCTCAACTCGCTTTCTTGGGAGCTGGCCGCAAAAGCGCAGGATTGCTTCAGGCCCTATTCTGGCTCCGGGCGGCAGGCTGAGCCTGTGGTTAATTCTTCTTCCTGATGGGAAAATAGAGTGACCTGTGCCTGTCCCAACACCTAGAGCTAGTCTCTCATTGGTTCCCCCTCTTCCCGTTCATCCTCAGGACAGATTGCAACCTGTAAGGAACAGGAGGTTAAAGGTGCTGATTCTCCAAGGAGGGAGATTGCTAGTAAAGTGGCTGGAATGGCGAACCGGAGCCCAAGGAGATGAGAAATGAGGTGCGTTTTAGAAACCTTTCCCTATCACACGGTGTACCATCTTTTGGGTTTCTCATGCATGTTTTCGATGTAGGAAGATGCCCTTGAACCTGGAGATTTGGGACCCATGGGATGGGTACCACGCTGTATTATTTTACAGGGTCTGCGTTAGCTCACCCAACCTCACCAAACCTCTCAGCCCCAAGAGTGTCCACCCTTATGGCTCAGTCAGCTGTGGGTCTAGATATGGTCAATCCAGGTGGCATCGCAGCCCCTGAACGAATTTTGTAAGAATTTCTCTTTCACTGTCTTTGTTTCACGGGTTTTTAAAAGTAATTGATTTTTATAATGGGGTTTAGCTGCTTTGCACTGCTGTGTTTATGCCGCTTTACACCCACTTGACTCACTTACAGAGAGATAGCAATACATAGGTTTTAAGATTCTTACCAGTCAGATATATTCTTGGGCGGTGAATAGGGGGTGTTGAGTCCAGTTCACTGAGCAAGGAGTAGGTCTTGTCTATTACATATTGGGTTTATGGAACGGTATCTGAGCTAATTTGAAACCCTTGTTTTATGCATCACCCCACCTCACCTTTCCCGTTAAGCAGCCATAGTGTGTTTTCTAAACGTGTGACTCTGTTCTGTTTTGTAATTCAGTTCAAGGGTAGCGGTTTTTACATTCCCTCTATAAGTGATATCTTATGATAAGTGTCTTTTTCTGTGTGACTTATTTCACTTAGAATCGTCGTACCTAAATCCACTCATAATGCTGCTCGTAGCCTTAGGACGTTGATTTCATGGCTGAGTGATATTCCATTGTACATAAGGACCACAACTTCTTTATCCATTCTTCTCTTTCCTGGGATGTTTCAGGTGTAACGAAGTGGAGGTTCTTGTCAACAGAGCAGCCCTAAACTTTGGGGTGCCTGTGTCTTGCTGATTTTTAGTTTTCCCAATTTATACGCCCATGAGTGGAAGTGCCCTATGCTCTCTAAGCTGAGTTTTTTAGATGTTTCAGGACACACCATACACTTCTCCAGAGTGGCTGTTGGCAATTTACAGCCCGCCCATCAGCGTAGCAAGGCTCCCATTTCTCCATGGCCTGTCCTGCATTTCTGGTTTTGAAACTTTATTCAGCATGGCCCTTTTGACCGATGGGAAGCGAGACTTCTTTGTAGCGCTGATTTGCCTTTGCAGGTTGCTTGGTTGCCCAAAAAGGGCGTATGCGTTTTTTCCTGAATATATTCAGGAAAAAACGCATACGCCCTTTTTGGCCAAGGGCATCATTGTCGAGGTTTTGCCGCTTTTCCTGTGCTTTAAAGGCGATTCGAATCTACCTCCTGAAATCTGTTTCCTGCAATTCTGCCTTGCTTTCAAATCCTCTTCGTTGCCTTCCCTCAATATATTTGTGGACGAGAGTTATCATTTCTAACTGTGCAGGTCTGTGAATTGCAGTGCCCCTGAGCTCCATTTCTCAACTCGCTTTCTTGGGAGCTGGCCGCAAAAGCGCAGGATTGCTTCAGGCCCTATTCTGGCTCCGGGCGGCAGGCTGAGCCTGTGGTTAATTCTTCTTCCTGATGGGAAAATAGAGTGACGTGTGCCTGTCCCAACACCTAGAGCTAGTCTCTCATTGGTTCCCCCTCTTCCCGTTCATCCTCAGGACAGATTGCAACCTGTAAGGAACAGGAGGGTAAAGGTGCTGATTCTCCAAGGAGGGAGATTGCTAGTAAAGTGGCTGGAATGGCGAACCGGAGCCCAAGGAGATGAGAAATGAGGTGCGTTTTAGAAACCTTTCCCTATCACACGGTGTACCATCTTCTGGGTTTCTCATGCATGTTTTCGATGTAGGAAGATGCCCTTGAACCTGGAGATTTGGGACCCATGGGATGGGTACCACGCTGTATTATTTTACAGGGTCTGCGTTAGCTCACCCAACCTCACCAAACCTCTCAGCCCCAAGAGTGTCCACCCTTATGGCTCAGTCAGCTGTGGGTCTAGATATGGTCAATCCAGGTGGCATCGCAGCCCCTGAACGAATTTTGTAAGAATTTCTCTTTCACTGTCTTTGTTTCACGGGTTTTTAAAAGTAATTGATTTTTATAATGGGGTTTAGCTGCTTTGCACTGCTGTGTTTATGCCGCTTTACACCCACTTGACTCACTTACAGAGAGATAGCAATACATAGGTTTTAAGATTCTTACTAGTCAGATATATTCTTGGGCGGTGAATAGGGGGTGTTGAGTCCAGTTCACTGAGCAAGGAGTAGGTCTTGTCTATTACATATTGGGTTTATGGAACGGTATCTGAGCTAATTTGAAACCCTTGTTTTATGCATCACCCCACCTCACCTTTCCCGTTAAGCAGCCATAGTGTGTTTTCTAAACGTGCGACTCTGTTCTGTTTTGTAATTCAGTTCAAGGGTAGCGGTTTTTACATTAGCCTCTGTAAGTGATATCTTATGATAAGTGTCTTTTTCTGTGTGACTTATTTCACTTAGAATCGTTGTACCTATATCCACTCATCATGCTGCTCCTAGCCTTATGACGTTGATTTCATGGCTGAGTGATATTCCATTGTACATAAGGACCACAACTTCTTTATCCATTCTTCTCTTTCCTTGGATGTTTCAGGTGTAACGAAGTGGAGGTTCTTGTCAACAGAGCAGCCCTAAACTTTGGGGTGCCTGTGTCTTGCTGATTTTTAGTTTTCCCAATTTATACGCCCATGAGTGGAACTGCCCTATGCTCTCTAAGCTGAGTTTTTTAGATGTTTCAGGACACACCGTACACTTCTCCAGAGTGGCTGTTGGCCATTTACAGCCCGCCCGTCAGCGTAGCAAGGCTCCCATTTCTCCATGGCCTCTCCTGCATTTCTGGTTTTGACACTTTATTCAGCATGGCCCTTTTGACCGATGGGAAGCGAGACTTCTTTGTAGCGCTGATTTGCCTTTCCAGGTTGCTTGGTTGGCCAAAAAGGGCGTATGCGTTTTTTCCTGAATATATTCAGGAAAAAACGCATACGCCCTTTTTGGCCAAGGGCATCATTGTCGAGGTTTTGCCGCTTTTCCTGTGCTTTAAAGGCGATTCGAATCTACCTCCTGAAATCTGTTTCCTGCAATTCTGCCTTGCTTTCAAATCCTCTTCGTTGCCTTCCCTCAATATATTTGTGGACGAGAGTTATCATTTCTAACTGTGCAGGTCTGTGAATTGCAGTGCCCCTGAGCTCCATTTCTCAACTCGCTTTCTTGGGAGCTGGCCGCAAAAGCGCAGGATTGCTTCAGGCCCTATTCTGGCTCCGGGCGGCAGGCTGAGCCTGTGGTTAATTCTTCTTCCTGATGGGAAAATAGAGTGACCTGTGCCTGTCCCAACACCTAGAGCTAGTCTCTCATTGGTTCCCCCTCTTCCCGTTCATCCTCAGGACAGATTGCAACCTGTAAGGAACAGGAGGTTAAAGGTGCTGATTCTCCAAGGAGGGAGATTGCTAGTAAAGTGGCTGGAATGGCGAACCGGAGCCCAAGGAGATGAGAAATGAGGTGCGTTTTAGAAACCTTTCCCTATCACACGGTGTACCATCTTTTGGGTTTCTCATGCATGTTTTCGATGTAGGAAGATGCCCTTGAACCTGGAGATTTGGGACCCATGGGATGGGTACCACGCTGTATTATTTTACAGGGTCTGCGTTAGCTCACCCAACCTCACCAAACCTCTCAGCCCCAAGAGTGTCCACCCTTATGGCTCAGTCAGCTGTGGGTCTAGATATGGTCAATCCAGGTGGCATCGCAGCCCCTGAACGAATTTTGTAAGAATTTCTCTTTCACTGTCTTTGTTTCACGGGTTTTTAAAAGTAATTGATTTTTATAATGGGGTTTAGCTGCTTTGCACTGCTGTGTTTATGCCGCTTTACACCCACTTGACTCACTTACAGAGAGATAGCAATACATAGGTTTTAAGATTCTTACCAGTCAGATATATTCTTGGGCGGTGAATAGGGGGTGTTGAGTCCAGTTCACTGAGCAAGGAGTAGGTCTTGTCTATTACATATTGGGTTTATGGAACGGTATCTGAGCTAATTTGAAACCCTTGTTTTATGCATCACCCCACCTCACCTTTCCCGTTAAGCAGCCATAGTGTGTTTTCTAAACGTGTGACTCTGTTCTGTTTTGTAATTCAGTTCAAGGGTAGCGGTTTTTACATTCCCTCTATAAGTGATATCTTATGATAAGTGTCTTTTTCTGTGTGACTTATTTCACTTAGAATCGTCGTACCTAAATCCACTCATAATGCTGCTCGTAGCCTTAGGACGTTGATTTCATGGCTGAGTGATATTCCATTGTACATAAGGACCACAACTTCTTTATCCATTCTTCTCTTTCCTGGGATGTTTCAGGTGTAACGAAGTGGAGGTTCTTGTCAACAGAGCAGCCCTAAACTTTGGGGTGCCTGTGTCTTGCTGATTTTTAGTTTTCCCAATTTATACGCCCATGAGTGGAAGTGCCCTATGCTCTCTAAGCTGAGTTTTTTAGATGTTTCAGGACACACCATACACTTCTCCAGAGTGGCTGTTGGCAATTTACAGCCCGCCCATCAGCGTAGCAAGGCTCCCATTTCTCCATGGCCTGTCCTGCATTTCTGGTTTTGAAACTTTATTCAGCATGGCCCTTTTGACCGATGGGAAGCGAGACTTCTTTGTAGCGCTGATTTGCCTTTGCAGCTTGCTTGGTTGGCCAAAAAGGGCGTATGCGTTTTTTCCTGAATATATTCAGGAAAAAACGCATACGCCCTTTTTGGCCAAGGGCATCATTGTCGAGGTTTTGCCGCTTTTCCTGTGCTTTAAAGGCGATTCGAATCTACCTCCTGAAATCTGTTTCCTGCAATTCTGCCTTGCTTTCAAATCCTCTTCGTTGCCTTCCCTCAATATATTTGTGGACGAGAGTTATCATTTCTAACTGTGCAGGTCTGTGAATTGCAGTGCCCCTGAGCTCCATTTCTCAACTCGCTTTCTTGGGAGCTGGCCGCAAAAGCGCAGGATTGCTTCAGGCCCTATTCTGGCTCCGGGCGGCAGGCTGAGCCTGTGGTTAATTCTTCTTCCTGATGGGAAAATAGAGTGACCTGTGCCTGTCGCAACACCTAGAGCTAGTCTCTCATTGGTTCCCCCTCTTCCCGTTCATCCTCAGGACAGATTGCAACCTGTAAGGAACAGGAGGGTAAAGGTGCTGATTCTCCAAGGAGGGAGATTGCTAGTAAAGTGGCTGGAATGGCGAACCGGAGCCCAAGGAGATGAGAAATGAGGTGCGTTTTAGAAACCTTTCCCTATCACACGGTGTACCATCTTCTGGGTTTCTCATGCATGTTTTCGATGTAGGAAGATGCCCTTGAACCTGGAGATTTGGGACCCATGGGATGGGTACCACGCTGTATTATTTTACAGGGTCTGCGTTAGCTCACCCAACCTCACCAAACCTCTCAGCCCCAAGAGTGTCCACCCTTATGGCTCAGTCAGCTGTGGGTCTAGATATGGTCAATCCAGGTGGCATCGCAGCCCCTGAACGAATTTTGTAAGAATTTCTCTTTCACTGTCTTTGTTTCACGGGTTTTTAAAAGTAATTGATTTTTATAATGGGGTTTAGCTGCTTTGCACTGCTGTGTTTATGCCGCTTTACACCCACTTGACTCACTTACAGAGAGATAGCAATACATAGGTTTTAAGATTCTTACTAGTCAGATATATTCTTGGGCGGTGAATAGGGGGTGTTGAGTCCAGTTCACTGAGCAAGGAGTAGGTCTTGTCTATTACATATTGGGTTTATGGAACGGTATCTGAGCTAATTTGAAACCCTTGTTTTATGCATCACCCCACCTCACCTTTCCCGTTAAGCAGCCATAGTGTGTTTTCTAAACGTGCGACTCTGTTCTGTTTTGTAATTCAGTTCAAGGGTAGCGGTTTTTACATTAGCCTCTGTAAGTGATATCTTATGATAAGTGTCTTTTTCTGTGTGACTTATTTCACTTAGAATCGTTGTACCTATATCCACTCATCATGCTGCTCCTAGCCTTATGACGTTGATTTCATGGCTGAGTGATATTCCATTGTACATAAGGACCACAACTTCTTTATCCATTCTTCTCTTTCCTTGGATGTTTCAGGTGTAACGAAGTGGAGGTTCTTGTCAACAGAGCAGCCCTAAACTTTGGGGTGCCTGTGTCTTGCTGATTTTTAGTTTTCCCAATTTATACGCCCATGAGTGGAACTGCCCTATGCTCTCTAAGCTGAGTTTTTTAGATGTTTCAGGACACACCGTACACTTCTCCAGAGTGGCTGTTGGCCATTTACAGCCCGCCCATCAGCGTAGCAAGGCTCCCATTTCTCCATGGCCTGTCCTGCATTTCTGGTTTTGACACTTTATTCAGCATGGCCCTTTTGACCGATGGGAAGCGAGACTTCTTTGTAGCGCTGATTTGCCTTTCCAGGTTGCTTGGTTGGCCAAAAAGGGCGTATGCGTTTTTTCCTGAATATATTCAGGAAAAAACGCATACGCCCTTTTTGGCCAAGGGCATCATTGTCGAGGTTTTGCCGCTTTTCCTGTGCTTTAAAGGCGATTCGAATCTACCTCCTGAAATCGGTTTCCTGCAATTCTGCCTTGCTTTCAAATTCTCTTCGTTGCCTTCCCTCAATATATTTGTGGACGGGAGTTATCATTTCTAACTGTGCAGGTCTGTGAATTGCAGTGCCCCTGAGCTCCATTTCTCAACTCGCTTTCTTGGGAGCTGGCCGCAAAAGCGCAGGATTGCTTCAGGCCCTATTCTGGCTCCGGGCGGCAGGCTGAGCCTGTGGTTAATTTTTCTTCCTGATGGGAAAATAGAGTGACGTGTGCCTGTCCCAACACCTAGAGCTAGTCTCTCATTGGTTCCCCCTCTTCCCGTTCATCCTCAGGACAAATTGCAACCTGTACGGAACAGGAGGTTAAAGGTGCTGATTCTCCAAGGAGGGAGATTGCTAGTAAAACGGCTGAAATGGCGAACCGGAGCACAAGGAGATGAGAAATGAGGTGCGTTTTAGAAACCTTTCCCGATCACACGGTGTACCATCTTCTGGGTTTCTCATGCATGTTTTCGATGTAGGAAGATGCCCTTGAACCTGGAGATTTGGGACCCATGGCATGGGTACCACGCCGTACTACTTTAAAGGGTCTGCGTTAGCTCACCCAACCTCACCAAACCTCTCAGCCCCAAGAGTGTCCACCCTTATGGCTCAGTCAGCTGTGGGTCTAGATATGGTCAATCCAGGTGGCATCGCAGCCCCTGAACGAATTTTGTAAGAATTTCTCTTTCACTGTCTTTGTTTCACGGGTTTTTAAAAGTAATTGATTTTTATAATGGGGTTTAGCTGCTTTGCACTGCTGTGTTTATGCCGCTTTACACCCACTTGACTCACTTACAGAGAGATAGCAATACATAGGTTTTAAGATTCTTACTAGTCAAATATATTCTTGGGCGGTGAATAGGGGGTGTTGAGTCCAGTTCACTGAGCAAGGAGTAGGTCTTGTCTATTACATATTGGGTTTATGGAACGGTATCTGAGCTAATTTGAAACCCTTGTTTTATGCATCACCCCACCTCACCTTTCCCGTTAAGCAGCCATAGTGTGTTTTCTAAACGTGCGACTCTGTTCTGTTTTGTAATTCAGTTCAAGGGTAGCGGTTTTTACATTCCCTCTATAAGTGATATCTTATGATAAGTGTCTTTTTCTGTGTGACTTATTTCACTTAGAATCGTTGTACCTAAATCCACTCATCATGCTGCTCCTAGCCTTAGGACGTTGATTTCATGGCTGAGTGATATTCCATTGTACATAAGGACCACAACTTCTTTATCCATTCTTCTCTTTCCTGGGATGTTTCAGGTGTAACGAAGTGGAGGTTCTTGTCAACAGAGCAGCCCTAAACTTTGGGGTGCCTGTGTCTTGCTGATTTTTAGTTTTCCCAATTTATACGCCCATGAGTGGAAGTGCCCTATGCTCTCTAAGCTGAGTTTTTTCGATGTTTCAGGACACACCGTACACTTCTCCAGAGTGGCTGTTGGCAATTTACAGCCCGCCCATCAGTGTAGCAAGGCTCCCATTTCTCCATGGCCTGTCCTGCATTTCTGGTTTTGACACTTTATTCAGCATGGCCCTTTTGACCGATGGGAAGCGAGACTTCTTTGTAGCGCTGATTTGCCTTTCCAGGTTGCTTGGTTGGCCAAAAAGGGCGTATGCGTTTTTTCCTGAATATATTCAGGAAAAAACGCATACGCCCTTTTTGGCCAAGGGCATCATTGTCGAGGTTTTGCCGCTTTTCCTGTGCTTTAAAGGCGATTCGAATCTACCTCCTGAAATCTGTTTCCTGCAATTCTGCCTTGCTTTCAAATCCTCTTCGTTGCCTTCCCTCAATATATTTGTGGACGAGAGTTATCATTTCTAACTGTGCAGGTCTGTGAATTGCAGTGCCCCTGAGCTCCATTTTTCAACTCGCTTTCTTGGGAGCTGGCCGCAAAAGCGCAGGATTGCTTCAGGCCCTATTCTGGCTCCGGGCGGTAGGCTGAGCCTGTGGTTAATTCTACTTTCTGATGGGAAAATAGAGTGACCTGTGCCTGTCCCAACACCTAGAGCTAGTCTCTCATTGGTTCCCCCTCTTCCCGTTCATCCTCAGGACAAATTGCAACCTGTACGGAACAGGAGGTTAAAGGTGCTGATTCTCCAAGGAGGGAGATTGCTAGTAAAGCGGCTGGAATGGCGAACCGGAGCACAAGGAGATGAAAAATGAGGTGCGTTTTAGAAACCTTTCCCGATCACACGGTGTACCATCTTCTGGGTTTCTCATGCATGTTTTCGATGTAGGAAGATGCCCTTGAACCTGGAGATTTGGGACCATGGCATGGGTACCACGCCGTACTACTTTAAAGGGTCTGCGTTAGCTCACCCAACCTCACCAAACCTCTCAGCCCCAAGAGTGTCCACCCTTATGGCTCAGTCAGCTGTGGGTCTAGATATGGTCAATCCAGGTGGCATCGCAGCCCCTGAACGAATTTTGTAAGAATTTCTCTTTCACTGTCTTTGTTTCACGGGTTTTTAAAAGTAATTGATTTTTATAATGGGGTTTAGCTGCTTTGCACTGCTGTGTTTATGCCGCTTTACACCCACTTGACTCACTTACAGAGAGATAGCAATACATAGGTTTTAAGATTCTTACTAGTCAAATATATTCTTGGGCGGTGAATAGGGGGTGTTGAGTCCAGTTCACTGAGCAAGGAGTAGGTCTTTTCTATTACATATTGGGTTTATGGAACGGTATCTGAGCTAATTTGAAACCCTTGTTTTATGCATCACCCCACCTCACCTTTCCCGTTAAGCAGCCATAGTGTGTTTTCTAAACGTGCGACTCTGTTCTGTTTTGTAATTCAGTTCAAGGGTAGCGGTTTTTACATTAGCCTCTGTAAGTGATATCTTATGATAAGTGTCTTTTTCTGTGTGACTTATTTCACTTAGAATCGTTGTACCTATATCCACTCATCATGCTGCTCCTAGCCTTATGACGTTGATTTCATGGCTGAGTGATATTCCATTGTACATAAGGACCACAACTTCTTTATCCATTCTTCTCTTTCCTTGGATGTTTCAGGTGTAACGAAGTGGAGGTTCTTGTCAACAGAGCAGCCCTAAACTTTGGGGTGCCTGTGTCTTGCTGATTTTTAGTTTTCCCAATTTATACGCCCATGAGTGGAACTGCCCTATGCTCTCTAAGCTGAGTTTTTTAGATGTTTCAGGACACACCGTACACTTCTCCAGAGTGGCTGTTGGCCATTTACAGCCCGCCCATCAGCGTAGCAAGGCTCCCATTTCTCCATGGCCTGTCCTGCATTTCTGGTTTTGACACTTTATTCAGCATGGCCCTTTTGACCGATGGGAAGCGAGACTTCTTTGTAGCGCTGATTTGCCTTTCCAGGTTGCTTGGTTGGCCAAAAAGGGCGTATGCGTTTTTTCCTGAATATATTCAGGAAAAAACGCATACGCCCTTTTTGGCCAAGGGCATCATTGTCGAGGTTTTGCCGCTTTTCCTGTGCTTTAAAGGCGATTCGAATCTACCTCCTGAAATCGGTTTCCTGCAATTCTGCCTTGCTTTCAAATTCTCTTCGTTGCCTTCCCTCAATATATTTGTGGACGGGAGTTATCATTTCTAACTGTGCAGGTCTGTGAATTGCAGTGCCCCTGAGCTCCATTTCTCAACTCGCTTTCTTGGGAGCTGGCCGCAAAAGCGCAGGATTGCTTCAGGCCCTATTCTGGCTCCGGGCGGCAGGCTGAGCCTGTGGTTAATTTTTCTTCCTGATGGGAAAATAGAGTGACGTGTGCCTGTCCCAACACCTAGAGCTAGTCTCTCATTGGTTCCCCCTCTTCCCGTTCATCCTCAGGACAAATTGCAACCTGTACGGAACAGGAGGTTAAAGGTGCTGATTCTCCAAGGAGGGAGATTGCTAGTAAAGCGGCTGAAATGGCGAACCGGAGCACAAGGAGATGAGAAATGAGGTGCGTTTTAGAAACCTTTCCCGATCACACGGTGTACCATCTTCTGGGTTTCTCATGCATGTTTTCGATGTAGGAAGATGCCCTTGAACCTGGAGATTTGGGACCCATGGCATGGGTACCACGCCGTACTACTTTAAAGGGTCTGCGTTAGCTCACCCAACCTCACCAAACCTCTCAGCCCCAAGAGTGTCCACCCTTATGGCTCAGTCAGCTGTGGGTCTAGATATGGTCAATCCAGGTGGCATCGCAGCCCCTGAACGAATTTTGTAAGAATTTCTCTTTCACTGTCTTTGTTTCACGGGTTTTTAAAAGTAATTGATTTTTATAATGGGGTTTAGCTGCTTTGCACTGCTGTGTTTATGCCGCTTTACACCCACTTGACTCACTTACAGAGAGATAGCAATACATAGGTTTTAAGATTCTTACTAGTCAAATATATTCTTGGGCGGTGAATAGGGGGTGTTGAGTCCAGTTCACTGAGCAAGGAGTAGGTCTTGTCTATTACATATTGGGTTTATGGAACGGTATCTGAGCTAATTTGAAACCCTTGTTTTATGCATCACCCCACCTCACCTTTCCCGTTAAGCAGCCATAGTGTGTTTTCTAAACGTGCGACTCTGTTCTGTTTTGTAATTCAGTTCAAGGGTAGCGGTTTTTACATTCCCTCTATAAGTGATATCTTATGATAAGTGTCTTTTTCTGTGTGACTTATTTCACTTAGAATCATTATACCTAAATCCACTCATCATGCTGCTATTAGCCTTAGGACGTTGATTTCATGGCTGAGTGATATTCCATTGTACATAAGGACCACAACTTCTTTATCCATTCTTCTCTTTCCTGGGATGTTTCAGGTGTAACGAAGTGGAGGTTCTTGTCAACAGAGCAGCCCTAAACTTTGGGGTGCCTGTGTCTTGCTGATTTTTAGTTTTCCCAATTTATACGCCCATGAGTGGAAGTGCCCTATGCTCTCTAAGCTGAGTTTTTTCGATGTTTCAGGACACACCGTACACTTCTCCAGAGTGGCTGTTGGCAATTTACAGCCCGCCCATCAGTGTAGCAAGGCTCCCATTTCTCCATGGCCTGTCCTGCATTTCTGGTTTTGACACTTTATTCAGCATGGCCCTTTTGACCGATGGGAAGCGAGACTTCTTTGTAGCGCTGATTTGCCTTTCCAGGTTGCTTGGTTGGCCAAAAAGGGCGTATGCGTTTTTTCCTGAATATATTCAGGAAAAAACGCATACGCCCTTTTTGGCCAAGGGCATCATTGTCGAGGTTTTGCCGCTTTTCCTGTGCTTTAAAGGCGATTCGAATCTACCTCCTGAAATCGGTTTCCTGCAATTCTGCCTTGCTTTCAAATCCTCTTCGTTGCCTTCCCTCAATATATTTGTGGACGAGAGTTATCATTTCTAACTGTGCAGGTCTGTGAATTGCAGTGCCCCTGAGCTCCATTTCTCAACTCGCTTTCTTGGGAGCTGGCCGCAAAAGCGCAGGATTGCTTCAGGCCCTATTCTGGCTCCGGGCGGCAGGCTGAGCCTGTGGTTAATTTTTCTTCCTGATGGGAAAATAGAGTGACGTGTGCCTGTCCCAACACCTAGAGCTAGTCTCTCATTGGTTCCCCCTCTTCCCGTTCATCCTCAGGACAAATTGCAACCTGTACGGAACAGGAGGTTAAAGGTGCTGATTCTCCAAGGAGGGAGATTGCTAGTAAAGCGGCTGGAATGGCGAACCGGAGCACAAGGAGATGAGAAATGAGGTGCGTTTTAGAAACCTTTCCCGATCACACGGTGTACCATCTTCTGGGTTTCTCATGCATGTTTTCGATGTAGGAAGATGCCCTTTAACCTGGAGATTTGGGACCCATGGGATGGGTACCACATCGTATTACTTTAAAGGGTCTGCGTTAGCTCACCCAACCTCACCAAACCTCTCAGCCCCAAGAGTGTCCACCCTTATGGCTCAGTCAGCTGTGGGTCTAGATATGGTCAATCCAGGTGGCATCGCAACCCCTGAACGAATTTTGTAAGAATTTCTCTCTCTTTCACTGTCTTTGTTTCACGGGTTTTTAAAAGTAATTGATTTTTATAATGGGGTTTAGCTGCTTTGCACTGCTGTGTTTATGCCGCTTTACACCCACTTGACTCACTTACAGAGAGATAGCAATACATAGGTTTTAAGATTCTTACTAGTCAAATATATTCTTGGGCGGTGAATAGGGGGTGTTGAGTCCAGTTCACTGAGCAAGGAGTAGGTCTTGTCTATTACATATTGGGTTTATGGAACGGTATCTGAGATAATTTGAAACCCTTGTTTTATGCATCACCCCACCTCACCTTTCCCGTTAAGCAGCCATAGTGTGTTTTCTAAACGTGCGACTCTGTTCTGTTTTGTAATTCAGTTCAAGGGTAGCGGTTTTTACATTAGCCTCTGTAAGTGATATCTTATGATAAGTGTCTTTTTCTGTGTGACTTATTTCACTTAGAATCGTTGTACCTATATCCACTCATCATGCTGCTCCTAGCCTTATGACGTTGATTTCATGGCTGAGTGATATTCCATTGTACATAAGGACCACAACTTCTTTATCCATTCTTCTCTTTCCTTGGATGTTTCAGGTGTAACGAAGTGGAGGTTCTTGTCAACAGAGCAGCCCTAAACTTTGGGGTGCCTGTGTCTTGCTGATTTTTAGTTTTCCCAATTTATACGCCCATGAGTGGAAGTGCCCTATGCTCTCTAAGCTGAGTTTTTTAGATGTTTCAGGACACACCGTACACTTCTCCAGAGTGGCTGTTGGCCATTTACAGCCCGCCCATCAGCGTAGCAAGGCTCCCATTTCTCCATGGCCTGTCCTGCATTTCTGGTTTTGACACTTTATTCAGCATGGCCCTTTGGACCGATGGGAAGCGAGACTTCTTTGTAGCGCTGATTTGCCTTTCCAGGTTGCTTGGTTGGCCAAAAAGGGCGTATGCGTTTTTTCCTGAATATATTCAGGAAAAAACGCATACGCCCTTTTTGGCCAAGGGCATCATTGTCGAGGTTTTGCCGCTTTTCCTGTGCTTTAAAGGCGATTCGAATCTACCTCCTGAAATCGGTTTCCTGCAATTCTGCCTTGCTTTCAAATTCTCTTCGTTGCCTTCCCTCAATATATTTGTGGACGGGAGTTATCATTTCTAACTGTGCAGGTCTGTGAATTGCAGTGCCCCTGAGCTCCATTTCTCAACTCGCTTTCTTGGGAGCTGGCCGCAAAAGCGCAGGATTGCTTCAGGCCCTATTCTGGCTCCGGGCGGCAGGCTGAGCCTGTGGTTAATTTTTCTTCCTGATGGGAAAATAGAGTGACGTGTGCCTGTCCCAACACCTAGAGCTAGTCTCTCATTGGTTCCCCCTCTTCCCGTTCATCCTCAGGACAAATTGCAACCTGTACGGAACAGGAGGTTAAAGGTGCTGATTCTCCAAGGAGGGAGATTGCTAGTAAAGCGGCTGGAATGGCGAACCGGAGCACAAGGAGATGAAAAATGAGGTGCGTTTTAGAAACCTTTCCCGATCACACGGTGTACCATCTTCTGGGTTTCTCATGCATGTTTTCGATGTAGGAAGATGCCCTTAAACCTGGAGATTTGGGACCCATGGCATGGGTACCACGCCGTACTACTTTAAAGGGTCTGCGTTAGCTCACCCAACCTCACCAAACCTCTCAGCCCCAAGAGTGTCCACCCTTATGGCTCAGTCAGCTGTGGGTCTAGATATGGTCAATCCAGGTGGCATCGCAGCCCCTGAACGAATTTTGTAAGAATTTCTCTTTCACTGTCTTTGTTTCACGGGTTTTTAAAAGTAATTGATTTTTATAATGGGGTTTAGCTGCTTTGCACTGCTGTGTTTATGCCGCTTTACACCCACTTGACTCACTTACAGAGAGATAGCAATACATAGGTTTTAAGATTCTTACTAGTCAGATATATTCTTGGGCGGTGAATAGGGGGTGTTGAGTCCAGTTCACTGAGCAAGGAGTAGGTCTTGTCTATTACATATTGGGTTTATGGAACGGTATCTGAGCTAATTTGAAACCCTTGTTTTATGCATCACCCCACCTCACCTTTCCCGTTAAGCAGCCATAGTGTGTTTTCTAAACGTGTGACTCTGTTCTGTTTTGTAATTCAGTTCAAGGGTAGCGGTTTTTACATTCCCTCTATAAGTGATATCTTATGATAAGTGTCTTTTTCTGTGTGACTTATTTCACTTAGAATCCTCGTACCTAAATCCACTCATCATGCTGCTCCTAGCCTTAGGACGTTGATTTCATGGCTGAGTGATATTCCATTGTACATAAGGACCACAACTTCTTTATCCATTCTTCTCTTTCCTTGGATGTTTCAGGTGTAACGAAGTGGAGGTTCTTGTCAACAGAGCAGCCCTAAACTTTGGGGTGCCTGTGTCTTGCTGATGTTTAGTTTTCCCAATTTATACGCCCATGAGTGGAACTGCCCTATGCTCTCTAAGCTGAGTTTTTTAGATGTTTCAGGACACACCGTACACTTCTCCAGAGTGGCTGTTGGCCATTTACAGCCCGCCCATCAGCGTAGCAAGGCTCCCATTTCTCCATGGCCTGTCCTGCATTTCTGGTTTTGACACTTTATTCAGCATGGCCCTTTTGACCGATGGGAAGCGAGACTTCTTTGTAGCGCTGATTTGCCTTTCCAGGTTGCTTGGTTGGCCAAAAAGGGCGTATGAGTTTTTTCCTGAATATATTCAGGAAAAAACGCATACGCCCTTTTTGGCCAAGGGCATCATTGTCGAGGTTTTGCCGCTTTTCCTGTGCTTTAAAGGCGATTCGAATCTACCTCCTGAAATCTGTTTCCTGCAATTCTGCCTTGCTTTCAAATTCTCTTCGTTGCCTTCCCTCAATATATTTGTGGACGGGAGTTATCATTTCTAACTGTGCAGGTCTGTGAATTGCAGTGCCCCTGAGCTCCATTTCTCAACTCGCTTTCTTGGGAGCTGGCCGCAAAAGCGCAGGATTGCTTCAGGCCCTATTCTGGCTCCGGGCGGCAGGCTGAGCCTGTGGTTAATTTTTCTTCCTGATGGGAAAATAGAGTGACGTGTGCCTGTCCCAACACCTAGAGCTAGTCTCTCATTGGTTCCCCCTCTTCCCGTTCATCCTCAGGACAAATTGCAACCTGTACGGAACAGGAGGTTAAAGGTGCTGATTCTCCAAGGAGGGAGATTGCTAGTAAAGTGGCTGGAATGGCGAACCGGAGCACAAGGAGATGAGAAATGAGGTGCGTTTTAGAAACCTTTCCCGATCACACGGTGTACCATCTTCTGGGTTTCTCATGCATGTTTTCGATGTAGGAAGATGCCCTTGAACCTGGAGATTTGGGACCCATGGCATGGGTACCACGCCGTACTACTTTAAAGGGTCTGCGTTAGCTCACCCAACCTCACCAAACCTCTCAGCCCCAAGAGTGTCCACCCTTATGGCTCAGTCAGCTGTGGGTCTAGATATGGTCAATCCAGGTGGCATCGCAGCCCCTGAACGAATTTTGTAAGAATTTCTCTTTCGCTGTCTTTGTTTCACGGGTTTTTAAAAGTAATTGATTTTTATAATGGGGTTTAGCTGCTTTGCACTGCTGTGTTTATGCCGCTTTACACCCACTTGACTCACTTACAGAGAGATAGCAATACATAGGTTTTAAGATTCTTACTAGTCAAATATATTCTTGGGCGGTGAATAGGGGGTGTTGAGTCCAGTTCACTGAGCAAGGAGTAGGTCTTGTCTATTACATATTGGGTTTATGGAACGGTATCTGAGCTAATTTGAAACCCTTGTTTTATGCATCACCCCACCTCACCTTTCCCGTTAAGCAGCCATAGTGTGTTTTCTAAACGTGCGACTCTGTTCTGTTTTGTAATTCAGTTCAAGGGTAGCGGTTTTTACATTCCCTCTATAAGTGATATCTTATGATAAGTGTCTTTTTCTGTGTGACTTATTTCACTTAGAATCGTTGTGCCTAAATCCACTCATCATGCTGCTCCTAGCCTTAGGACGTTGATTTCATGGCTGAGTGATATTCCATTGTACATAAGGACCACAACTTCTTTATCCATTCTTCTCTTTCCTGGGATGTTTCAGGTGTAACGAAGTGGAGGTTCTTGTCAACAGAGCAGCCCTAAACTTTGGGGTGCCTGTGTCTTGCTGATTTTTAGTTTTCCCAATTTATACGCCCATGAGTGGAAGTGCCCTATGCTCTCTAAGCTGAGTTTTTTCGATGTTTCAGGACACACCGTACACTTCTCCAGAGTGGCTGTTGGCAATTTACAGCCCGCCCATCAGTGTAGCAAGGCTCCCGTTTCTCCATGGCCTGTCCTGCATTTCTGGTTTTGACACTTTATTCAGCATGGCCCTTTTGACCGATGGGAAGCGAGACTTCTTTGTAGCGCTGATTTGCCTTTCCAGGTTGCTTGGTTGGCCAAAAAGGGCGTATGCGTTTTTTCCTGAATATATTCAGGAAAAAACGCATACGCCCTTTTTGGCCAAGGGCATCATTGTCGAGGTTTTGCCGCTTTTCCTGTGCTTTAAAGGCGATTCGAATCTACCTCCTGAAATCTGTTTCCTGCAATTCTGCCTTGCTTTCAAATCCTCTTCGTTGCCTTCCCTCAATATATTTGTGGACGAGAGTTATCATTTCTAACTGTGCAGGTCTGTGAATTGCAGTGCCCCTGAGCTCCATTTCTCAACTCGCTTTCTTGGGAGCTGGCCGCAAAAGCGCAGGATTGCTTCAGGCCCTATTCTGGCTCCAGGCGGCAGGCTGAGCCTGTGGTTAATTCTTCTTCCTGATGGGAAAATAGAGTGACGTGTGCCTGTCCCAACACCTAGAGCTAGTCTCTCATTGGTTCCCCCTCTTCCCGTTCATCCTCAGGACAAATTGCAACCTGTACGGAACAGGAGGTTAAAGGTGCTGATTCTCCAAGGAGGGAGATTGCTAGTAAAGCGGCTGGAATGGCGAACCGGAGCACAAGGAGATGAGAAATGAGGTGCGTTTTAGAAACCTTTCCCGATCACACGGTGTACCATCTTCTGGGTTTCTCATGCATGTTTTCGATGTAGGAAGATGCCCTTTAACCAGGAGATTTGGGACCCATGGGATGGGTACCACGTCGTATTACTTTAAAGGGTCTGCGTTAGCTCACCCAACCTCACCAAACCTCTCAGCCCCAAGAGTGTCCACCCTTATGTCTCAAACAGCTGTGGGTCTAGATATGGTCAATCCAGGTGGCATCGCAGCCCCTGAACGAATTTTGTAAGAATTTCTCTCTCTTTCACTGTCTTTGTTTCACGGGTTTTTAAAAGTAATTGATTTTTATAATGGGGTTTACCTGCTTTGCACTGCTGTGTTTATGCCGCTTTACACCCACTTGACTCACTTACAGAGAGATAGCAATACATAGGTTTTAAGATTCTTACTAGTCAAATATATTCTTGGGCGGTGAATAGGGGGTGTTGAGTCCAGTTCACTGAGCAAGGAGTAGGTCTTGTCTATTACATATTGGGTTTATGGAACGGTATCTGAGATAATTTGAAACCCTTGTTTTATGCATCACCCCACCTCACCTTTCCCGTTAAGCAGCCATAGTGTGTTTTCTAAACGTGCGACTCTGTTCTGTTTTGTAATTCAGTTCAAGGGTAGCGGTTTTTACATTAGCCTCTGTAAGTGATATCTTATGATAAGTGTCTTTTTCTGTGTGACTTATTTCACTTAGAATCGTTGTACCTATATCCACTCATCATGCTGCTCCTAGCCTTATGACGTTGATTTCATGGCTGAGTGATATTCCATTGTACATAAGGACCACAACTTCTTTATCCATTCTTCTCTTTCCTTGGATGTTTCAGGTGTAACGAAGTGGAGGTTCTTGTCAACAGAGCAGCCCTAAACTTTGGGGTGCCTGTGTCTTGCTGATTTTTAGTTTTCCCAATTTATACGCCCATGAGTGGAAGTGCCCTATGCTCTCTAAGCTGAGTTTTTTAGATGTTTCAGGACACACCGTACACTTCTCCAGAGTGGCTGTTGGCCATTTACAGCCCGCCCGTCAGCGTAGCAAGGCTCCCATTTCTCCATGGCCTCTCCTGCATTTCTGGTTTTGACACTTTATTCAGCATGGCCCTTTTGACCGATGGGAAGCGAGACTTCTTTGTAGCGCTGATTTGCCTTTCCAGGTTGCTTGGTTGGCCAAAAAGGGCGTATGCGTTTTTTCCTGAATATATTCAAGAAAAAACGCATACGCCCTTTTTGGCCAAGGGCATCATTGTCGAGGTTTTGCCGCTTTTCCTGTGCTTTAAAGGCGATTCGAATCTACCTCCTGAAATCTGTTTCCTGCAATTCTGCCTTGCTTTCAAATCCTCTTCGTTGCCTTCCCTCAATATATTTGTGGACGAGAGTTATCATTTCTAACTGTGCAGGTCTGTGAATTGCAGTGCCCCTGAGCTCCATTTCTCAACTCGCTTTCTTGGGAGCTGGCCGCAAAAGCGCAGGATTGCTTCAGGCCCTATTCTGGCTCCGGGCGGCAGGCTGAGCCTGTGGTTAATTCTTCTTCCTGATGGGAAAATAGAGTGACGTGTGCCTGTCCCAACACCTAGAGCTAGTCTCTCATTGGTTCCCCCTCTTCCCGTTCATCCTCAGGACAGATTGCAACCTGTAAGGAACAGGAGGGTAAAGGTGCTGATTCTCCAAGGAGGGAGATTGCTAGTAAAGTGGCTGGAATGGCGAACCGGAGCCCAAGGAGATGAGAAATGAGGTGCGTTTTAGAAACCTTTCCCTATCACACGGTGTACCATCTTTTGGGTTTCTCATGCATGTTTTCGATGTAGGAAGATGCCCTTGAACCTGGAGATTTGGGACCCATGGGATGGGTACCACGCTGTATTATTTTACAGGGTCTGCGTTAGCTCACCCAACCTCACCAAACCTCTCAGCCCCAAGAGTGTCCACCCTTATGGCTCAGTCAGCTGTGGGTCTAGATATGGTCAATCCAGGTGGCATCGCAGCCCCTGAACGAATTTTGTAAGAATTTCTCTTTCACTGTCTTTGTTTCACGGGTTTTTAAAAGTAATTGATTTTTATAATGGGGTTTAGCTGCTTTGCACTGCTGTGTTTATGCCGCTTTACACCCACTTGACTCACTTACAGAGAGATAGCAATACATAGGTTTTAAGATTCTTACCAGTCAGATATATTCTTGGGCGGTGAATAGGGGGTGTTGAGTCCAGTTCACTGAGCAAGGAGTAGGTCTTGTCTATTACATATTGGGTTTATGGAACGGTATCTGAGCTAATTTGAAACCCTTGTTTTATGCATCACCCCACCTCACCTTTCCCGTTAAGCAGCCATAGTGTGTTTTCTAAACGTGTGACTCTGTTCTGTTTTGTAATTCAGTTCAAGGGTAGCGGTTTTTACATTCCCTCTATAAGTGATATCTTATGATAAGTGTCTTTTTCTGTGTGACTTATTTCACTTAGAATCGTCGTACCTAAATCCACTCATCATGCTGCTCCTAGCCTTAGGACGTTGATTTCATGGCTGAGTGATATTCCATTGTACATAAGGACCACAACTTCTTTATCCATTCTTCTCTTTCCTGGGATGTTTCAGGTGTAACGAAGTGGAGGTTCTTGTCAACAGAGCAGCCCTAAACTTTGGGGTGCCTGTGTCTTGCTGATTTTTAGTTTTCCCAATTTATACGCCCATGAGTGGAAGTGCCCTATGCTCTCTAAGCTGAGTTTTTTAGATGTTTCAGGACACACCATACACTTCTCCAGAGTGGCTGTTGGCAATTTACAGCCCGCCCATCAGCGTAGCAAGGCTCCCATTTCTCCATGGCCTGTCCTGCATTTCTGGTTTTGAAACTTTATTCAGCATGGCCCTTTTGACCGATGGGAAGCGAGACTTCTTTGTAGCGCTGATTTGCCTTTGCAGGTTGCTTGGTTGGCCAAAAAGGGCGTATGCGTTTTTTCCTGAATATATTCAGGAAAAAACGCATACGCCCTTTTTGGCCAAGGGCATCATTGTCGAGGTTTTGCCGCTTTTCCTGTGCTTTAAAGGCGATTCGAATCTACCTCCTGAAATCTGTTTCCTGCAATTCTGCCTTGCTTTCAAATCCTCTTCGTTGCCTTCCCTCAATATATTTGTGGACGAGAGTTATCATTTCTAACTGTGCAGGTCTGTGAATTGCAGTGCCCCTGAGCTCCATTTCTCAACTCGCTTTCTTGGGAGCTGGCCGCAAAAGCGCAGGATTGCTTCAGGCCCTATTCTGGCTCCGGGCGGCAGGCTGAGCCTGTGGTTAATTCTTCTTCCTGATGGGAAAATAGAGTGACCTGTGCCTGTCCCAACACCTAGAGCTAGTCTCTCATTGGTTCCCCCTCTTCCCGTTCATCCTCAGGACAGATTGCAACCTGTAAGGAACAGGAGGGTAAAGGTGCTGATTCTCCAAGGAGGGAGATTGCTAGTAAAGTGGCTGGAATGGCGAACCGGAGCCCAAGGAGATGAGAAATGAGGTGCGTTTTAGAAACCTTTCCCTATCACACGGTGTAACATCTTCTGGGTTTCTCATGCATGTTTTCGATGTAGGAAGATGCCCTTGAACCTGGAGATTTGGGACCCATGGGATGGGTACCACGCTGTATTATTTTACAGGGTCTGCGTTAGCTCACCCAACCTCACCAAACCTCTCAGCCCCAAGAGTGTCCACCCTTATGGCTCAGTCAGCTGTGGGTCTAGATATGGTCAATCCAGGTGGCATCGCAGCCCCTGAACGAATTTTGTAAGAATTTCTCTTTCACTGTCTTTGTTTCACGGGTTTTTAAAAGTAATTGATTTTTATAATGGGGTTTAGCTGCTTTGCACTGCTGTGTTTATGCCGCTTTACACCCACTTGACTCACTTACAGAGAGATAGCAATACATAGGTTTTAAGATTCTTACTAGTCAGATATATTCTTGGGCGGTGAATAGGGGGTGTTGAGTCCAGTTCACTGAGCAAGGAGTAGGTCTTGTGTATTACATATTGGGTTTATGGAACGGTATCTGAGCTAATTTGAAACCCTTGTTTTATGCATCACCCCACCTCACCTTTCCCGTTAAGCAGCCATAGTGTGTTTTCTAAACGTGCGACTCTGTTCTGTTTTGTAATTCAGTTCAAGGGTAGCGGTTTTTACATTAGCCTCTGTAAGTGATATCTTATGATAAGTGTCTTTTTCTGTGTGACTTATTTCACTTAGAATCGTTGTACCTATATCCACTCATCATGCTGCTCCTAGCCTTATGACGTTGATTTCATGGCTGAGTGATATTCCATTGTACATAAGGACCACAACTTCTTTATCCATTCTTCTCTTTCCTTGGATGTTTCAGGTGTAACGAAGTGGAGGTTCTTGTCAACAGAGCAGCCCTAAACTTTGGGGTGCCTGTGTCTTGCTGATTTTTAGTTTTCCCAATTTATACGCCCATGAGTGGAACTGCCCTATGCTCTCTAAGCTGAGTTTTTTAGATGTTTCAGGACACACCGTACACTTCTCCAGAGTGGCTGTTGGCAATTTACAGCCCGCCCATCAGCGTAGCAAGGCTCCCATTTCTCCATGGCCTGTCCTGCATTTCTGGTTTTGACACTTTATTCAGCATGGCCCTTTGGACCGATGGGAAGCGAGACTTCTTTGTAGCGCTGATTTGCCTTTCCAGGTTGCTTGGTTGGCCAAAAAGGGCGTATGCGTTTTTTCCTGAATATATTCAGGAAAAAACGCATACGCCCTTTTTGGCCAAGGGCATCATTGTCGAGGTTTTGCCGCTTTTCCTGTGCTTTAAAGGCGATTCGAATCTACCTCCTGAAATCGGTTTCCTGCAATTCTGCCTTGCTTTCAAATTCTCTTCGTTGCCTTCCCTCAATATATTTGTGGACGGGAGTTATCATTTCTAACTGTGCAGGTCTGTGAATTGCAGTGCCCCTGAGCTCCATTTCTCAACTCGCTTTCTTGGGAGCTGGCCGCAAAAGCGCAGGATTGCTTCAGGCCCTATTCTGGCTCCGGGCGGCAGGCTGAGCCTGTGGTTAATTTTTCTTCCTGATGGGAAAATAGAGTGACGTGTGCCTGTCCCAACACCTAGAGCTAGTCTCTCATTGGTTCCCCCTCTTCCCGTTCATCCTCAGGACAAATTGCAACCTGTACGGAACAGGAGGTTAAAGGTGCTGATTCTCCAAGGAGGGAGATTGCTAGTAAAACGGCTGAAATGGCGAACCGGAGCACAAGGAGATGAGAAATGAGGTGCGTTTTAGAAACCTTTCCCGATCACACGGTGTACCATCTTCTGGGTTTCTCATGCATGTTTTCGATGTAGGAAGATGCCCTTGAACCTGGAGATTTGGGACCCATGGCATGGGTACCACGCCGTACTACTTTAAAGGGTCTGCGTTAGCTCACCCAACCTCACCAAACCTCTCAGCCCCAAGAGTGTCCACCCTTATGGCTCAGTCAGCTGTGGGTCTAGATATGGTCAATCCAGGTGGCATCGCAGCCCCTGAACGAATTTTGTAAGAATTTCTCTTTCACTGTCTTTGTTTCACGGGTTTTTAAAAGTAATTGATTTTTATAATGGGGTTTAGCTGCTTTGCACTGCTGTGTTTATGCCGCTTTACACCCACTTGACTCACTTACAGAGAGATAGCAATACATAGGTTTTAAGATTCTTACTAGTCAAATATATTCTTGGGCGGTGAATAGGGGGTGTTGAGTCCAGTTCACTGAGCAAGGAGTAGGTCTTGTCTATTACATATTGGGTTTATGGAACGGTATCTGAGATAATTTGAAACCCTTGTTTTATGCATCACCCCACCTCACCTTTCCCGTTAAGCAGCCATAGTGTGTTTTCTAAACGTGCGACTCTGTTCTGTTTTGTAATTCAGTTCAAGGGTAGCGGTTTTTACATTAGCCTCTGTAAGTGATATCTTATGATAAGTGTCTTTTTCTGTGTGACTTATTTCACTTAGAATCGTTGTACCTATATCCACTCATCATGCTGCTCCTAGCCTTATGACGTTGATTTCATGGCTGAGTGATATTCCATTGTACATAAGGACCACAACTTCTTTATCCATTCTTCTCTTTCCTTGGATGTTTCAGGTGTAACGAAGTGGAGGTTCTTGTCAACAGAGCAGCCCTAAACTTTGGGGTGCCTGTGTCTTGCTGATTTTTAGTTTTCCCAATTTATACGCCCATGAGTGGAAGTGCCCTATGCTCTCTAAGCTGAGTTTTTTCGATGTTTCAGGACACACCGTACACTTCTCCAGAGTGGCTGTTGGCAATTTACAGCCCGCCCATCAGCGTAGCAAGGCTCCCATTTCTCCATGGCCTGTCCTGCATTTCTGGTTTTGACACTTTATTCAGCATGGCCCTTTTGACCGATGGGAAGCGAGACTTCTTTGTAGCGCTGATTTGCCTTTCCAGGTTGCTTGGTTGGCCAAAAAGGGCGTATGCGTTTTTTCCTGAATATATTCAGGAAAAAACGCATACGCCCTTTTTGGCCAAGGGCATCATTGTCGAGGTTTTGCCGCTTTTCCTGTGCTTTAAAGGCGATTCGAATCTACCTCCTGAAATCGGTTTCCTGCAATTCTGCCTTGCTTTCAAATTCTCTTCGTTGCCTTCCCTCAATATATTTGTGGACGGGAGTTATCATTTCTAACTGTGCAGGTCTGTGAATTGCAGTGCCCCTGAGCTCCATTTCTCAACTCGCTTTCTTGGGAGCTGGCCGCAAAAGCGCAGGATTGCTTCAGGCCCTATTCTGGCTCCGGGCGGCAGGCTGAGCCTGTGGTTAATTTTTCTTCCTGATGGGAAAATAGAGTGACGTGTGCCTGTCCCAACACCTAGAGCTAGTCTCTCATTGGTTCCCCCTCTTCCCGTTCATCCTCAGGACAAATTGCAACCTGTACGGAACAGGAGGTTAAAGGTGCTGATTCTCCAAGGAGGGAGATTGCTAGTAAAGCGGCTGGAATGGCGAACCGGAGCACAAGGAGATGAAAAATGAGGTGCGTTTTAGAAACGTTTCCCGATCACACGGTGTACCATCTTCTGGGTTTCTCATGCATGTTTTCGATGTAGGAAGATGCCCTTGAACCTGGAGATTTGGGACCCATGGCATGGGTACCACGCCGTACTACTTTAAAGGGTCTGCGTTAGCTCACCCAACCTCACCAAACCTCTCAGCCCCAAGAGTGTCCACCCTTATGGCTCAGTCAGCTGTGGGTCTAGATATGGTCAATCCAGGTGGCATCGCAGCCCCTGAACGAATTTTGTAAGAATTTCTCTTTCACTGTCTTTGTTTCACGGGTTTTTAAAAGTAATTGATTTTTATAATGGGGTTTAGCTGCTTTGCACTGCTGTGTTTATGCCGCTTTACACCCACTTGACTCACTTACAGAGAGATAGCAATACATAGGTTTTAAGATTCTTACTAGTCAGATATATTCTTGGGCGGTGAATAGGGGGTGTTGAGTCCAGTTCACTGAGCAAGGAGTAGGTCTTGTCTATTACATATTGGGTTTATGGAACGGTATCTGAGCTAATTTGAAACCCTTGTTTTATGCATCACCCCACCTCACCTTTCCCGTTAAGCAGCCATAGTGTGTTTTCTAAACGTGTGACTCTGTTCTGTTTTGTAATTCAGTTCAAGGGTAGCGGTTTTTACATTCCCTCTATAAGTGATATCTTATGATAAGTGTCTTTTTCTGTGTGACTTATTTCACTTAGAATCGTCGTACCTAAATCCACTCATCATGCTGCTCCTAGCCTTAGGACGTTGATTTCATGGCTGAGTGATATTCCATTGTACATAAGGACCACAACTTCTTTATCCATTCTTCTCTTTCCTGGGATGTTTCAGGTGTAACGAAGTGGAGGTTCTTGTCAACAGAGCAGCCCTAAACTTTGGGGTGCCTGTGTCTTGCTGATTTTTAGTTTTCCCAATTTATACGCCCATGAGTGGAAGTGCCCTATGCTCTGTAAGCTGAGTTTTTTAGATGTTTCAGGACACACCGTACACTTCTCCAGAGTGGCTGTTGGCCATTTACAGCCCGCCCATCAGCGTAGCAAGGCTCCCATTTCTCCATGGCCTGTCCTGCATTTCTGGTTTTGACACTTTATTCAGCATGGCCCTTTTGACCGATGGGAAGCGAGACTTCTTTGTAGCGCTGATTTGCCTTTCCAGGTTGCTTGGTTGGCCAAAAAGGGCGTATGCGTTTTTTCCTGAATATATTCAGGAAAAAACGCATACGCCCTTTTTGGCCAAGGGCATCATAGTCGAGGTTTTGCCGCTTTTCCTGTGCTTTAAAGGCGATTCGAATCTACCTCCTGAAATCGGTTTCCTGCAATTCTGCCTTGCTTTCAAATTCTCTTCGTTGCCTTCCCTCAATATATTTGTGGACGAGAGTTATCATTTCTAACTGTGCAGGTCTGTGAATTGCAGTGCCCCTGAGCTCCATTTCTCAACTCGCTTTCTTGGGAGCTGGCCGCAAAAGCGCAGGATTGCTTCAGGCCCTATTCTGGCTCCGGGCGGCAGGCTGAGCCTGTGGTTAATTTTTCTTCCTGATGGGAAAATAGAGTGACGTGTGCCTGTCCCAACACCTAGAGCTAGTCTCTCATTGGTTCCCCCTCTTCCCGTTCATCCTCAGGACAAATTGCAACCTGTACGGAACAGGAGGTTAAAGGTGCTGATTCTCCAAGGAGGGAGATTGCTAGTAAAGCGGCTGGAATGGCGAACCGGAGCACAAGGAGACGAGAAATGAGGTGCGTTTTAGAAACCTTTCCCGATCACACGGTGTACCATCTTCTGGGTTTCTCATGCATGTTTTCGATGTAGGAAGATGCCCTTGAACCTGGAGATTTGGGACCCATGGGATGGGTACCACGCTGTATTATTTTACAGGGTCTGCGTTAGCTCACCCAACCTCACCAAACCTCTCAGCCCCAAGAGTGTCCACCCTTATGGCTCAGTCAGCTGTGGGTCTAGATATGGTCAATCCAGGTGGCATCGCAGCCCCTGAACGAATTTTGTAAGAATTTCTCTTTCACTGTCTTTGTTTCACGAGTTTTTAAAAGTAATTGATTTTTATAATGGGGTTTAGCTGCTTTGCACTGCTTTGTTTATGCCGCTTTACACCCACTTGACTCACTTACAGAGAGATAGCAATACATAGGTTTTAAGATTCTTACTAGTCAGATATATTCTTGGGCGGTGAATAGGGGGTGTTGAGTCCAGTTCACTGAGCAAGGAGTAGGTCTTGTCTATTACATATTGGGTTTATGGAACGGTATCTGAGCTAATTTGAAACCCTTGTTTTATGCATCACCCCACCTCACCTTTCCCGTTAAGCAGCCATAGTGTGTTTTCTAAACGTGTGACTCTGTTCTGTTTTGTAATTCAGTTCAAGGGTAGCGGTTTTTACATTCCCTCTATAAGTGATATCTTATGATAAGTGTCTTTTTCTGTGTGACTTATTTCACTTAGAATCGTCGTACCTAAATCCACTCATCATGCTGCTCCTAGCCTTAGGACGTTGATTTCATGGCTGAGTGATATTCCATTGTACATAAGGACCACAACTTCTTTATCCATTCTTCTCTTTCCTGGGATGTTTCAGGTGTAACGAAGTGGAGGTTCTTGTCAACAGAGCAGCCCTAAACTTTGGGGTGCCTGTGTCTTGCTGATTTTTAGTTTTCCCAATTTATACGCCCATGAGTGGAAGTGCCCTATGCTCTCTAAGCTGAGTTTTTTAGATGTTTCAGGACACACCGTACACTTCTCCAGAGTGGCTGTTGGCAATTTACAGCCCGCCCATCAGCGTAGCAAGGCTCCCATTTCTCCATGGCCTGTCCTGCATTTCTGGTTTTGACAATTTATTCAGCATGGCCCTTTTGACCGATGGGAAGCGAGACTTCTTTGTAGCGCTGATTTGCCTTTCCAGGTTGCTTGGTTGGCCAAAAAGGGCGTATGCGTTTTTTCCTGAATATATTCAGGAAAAAACGCATACGCCCTTTTTGGCCAAGTGCATCATTGTCGAGGTTTTGCCGCTTTTCCTGTGCTTTAAAGGCGATTCGAATCTACCTCCTGAAATCTGTTTCCTGCAATTCTGCCTTGCTTTCAAATCCTCTTCGTTGCCTTCCCTCAATATATTTGTGGACGAGAGTTATCATTTCTAACTGTGCAGGTCTGTGAATTGCAGTGCCCCTGAGCTCCATTTCTCAACTCGCTTTCTTGGGAGCTGGCCGCAAAAGCGCAGGATTGCTTCAGGCTCTATTCTGGCTCCGGGCGGCAGGCTGAGCCTGTGGTTAATTCTTCTTCCTGATGGGAAAATAGAGTGACCTGTGCCTGTCCCAACACCTAGAGCTAGTCTCTCATTGGTTCCCCCTCTTCCCGTTCATCCTCAGGACAGATTGCAACCTGTAAGGAACAGGAGGTTAAAGGTGCTGATTCTCCAAGGAGGGAGATTGCTAATAAAGTGGCTGGAATGGCGAACCGGAGCACAAGGAGATGAGAAATGAGGTGCATTTTAGAAACCTTTCCCTATCACACGGTGTACCATCTTCTGGGTTTCTCATGCATGTTTTCGATGTAGGAAGATGCCCTTGAACCTGGAGATTTGGGACCCATGGGATGGGTACCACGCTGTATTATTTTACAGGGTCTGCGTTAGCTCACCCAACCTCACCAACCCTCTCAGCCCCAAGAGTGTCCACCCTTATGGCTCAGTCAGCTGTGGGTCTAGATATGGTCAATCCAGGTGGCATCGCAGCCCCTGAACGAATTTTGTAAGAATTTCTCTTTCACTGTCTTTGTTTCACGGGTTTTTAAAAGTAATTGATTTTTATAATGGGGTTTAGCTGCTTTGCACTGCTGTGTTTATGCCGCTTTACACCCACTTGACTCACTTACAGAGAGATAGCAATACATAGGTTTTAAGATTCTTACTAGTCAGATATATTCTTGGGCGGTGAATAGGGGGTGTTGAGTCCAGTTCACTGAGCAAGGAGTAGGTCTTGTCTATTACATATTGGGTTTATGGAACGGTATCTGAGCTAATTTGAAACCCTTGTTTTATGCATCACCCCACCTCACCTTTCCCGTTAAGCAGCCATAGTGTGTTTTCTAAACGTGTGACTCTGTTCTGTTTTGTAATTCAGTTCAAGGGTAGCGGTTTTTACATTCCCTCTATAAGTGATATCTTATGATAAGTGTCTTTTTCTGTGTGACTTATTTCACTTAGAATCGTCGTACCTAAATCCACTCATCATGCTGCTCCTAGCCTTAGGACGTTGATTTCATGGCTGAGTGATATTCCATTGTACATAAGGACCACAACTTCTTTATCGATTCTTCTCTTTCCTGGGATGTTTCAGGTGTAACGAAGTGGAGGTTCTTGTCAACAGAGCAGCCCTAAACTTTGGGGTGCCTGTGTCTTGCTGATTTTTAGTTTTCCCAATTTATCCGCCCATGAGTGGAAGTGCCCTATGCTCTCTAAGCTGAGTTTTTTAGATGTTTCAGGACACACCGTACACTTCTCCAGAGTGGCTGTTGGCCATTTACAGCCCGCCCATCAGCGTAGCAAGGCTCCCATTTCTCCATGGCCTGTCCTGCATTTCTGGTTTTGACACTTTATTCAGCATGGCCCTTTTGACCGATGGGAAGCGAGACTTCTTTGTAGCGCTGATTTGCCTTTGCAGGTTGCTTGGTTGGCCAAAAAGGGCGTATGCGTTTTTTCCTGAATATATTCAGGAAAAAACGCATACGCCCTTTTTGGCCAAGGGCATCATTGTCGAGGTTTTGCCGCTTTTCCTGTGCTTTAAAGGCGATTCGAATCTACCTCCTGAAATCTGTTTCCTGCAATTCTGCCTTGCTTTCAAATCCTCTTCGTTGCCTTCCCTCAATATATTTGTGGACGAGAGTTATCATTTCTAACTGTGCAGGTCTGTGAATTGCAGTGCCCCTGAGCTCCATTTCTCAACTCGCTTTCTTGGGAGCTGGCCGCAAAAGCGCAGGATTGCTTCAGGCCCTATTCTGGCTCCGGGCGGCAGGCTGAGCCTGTGGTTAATTCTTCTTCCTGATGGGAAAATAGAGTGACCTGTGCCTGTCCCAACACCCAGAGCTAGTCTCTCATTGGTTCCCCCTCTTCCCGTTCATCCTCAGGACAGTTTGCAACCTGTAAGGAACAGGAGGTTAAAGGTGCTGATTCTCCAAGGAGGGAGATTGCTAGTAAAGTGGCTGGAATGGCGAACCGGAGCCCAAGGAGATGAGAAATGAGGTGCGTTTTAGAAACCTTTCCCTATCACACGGTGTACCATCTTCTGGGTTTCTCATGCATGTTTTCGATGTAGGAAGATGCCCTTGAACCTGGAGATTTGGGACCCATGGGATGGGTACCACGCTGTATTATTTTACAGGGTCTGCGTTAGCTCACCCAACCTCACCAAACCTCTCAGCCCCAAGAGTGTCCACCCTTATGGCTCAGCCAGCTGTGGGTCTAGATATGGTCAATCCAGGTGGCATCGCAGCCCCTGAACGAATTTTGTAAGAATTTCTCTTTCACTGTCTTTGTTTCACGGGTTTTTAAAAGTAATTGATTTTTATAATGGGGTTTAGCTGCTTTGCACTGCTGTGTTTATGCCGCTTTACACCCACTTGACTCACTTACAGAGAGATAGCAATACATAGGTTTTAAGATTCTTACTAGTCAAATATATTCTTGGGCGGTGAATAGGGGGTGTTGAGTCCAGTTCACTGAGCAAGGAGTAGGTCTTGTCTATTACATATTGGGTTTATGGAACGGTATCTGAGCTAATTTGAAACCCTTGTTTTATGCATCACCCCACCTCACCTTTCCCGTTAAGCAGCCATAGTGTGTTTTCTAAACGTGTGACTCTGTTCTGTTTTGTAATTCAGTTCAAGGGTAGCGGTTTTTACATTCCCTCTATATGTGATATCTTATGATAAGTGTCTTTTTCTGTGTGACTTATTTCACTTAGAATCGTCGTACCTAAATCCACTCATCATGCTGCTCCTAGCCTTAGGACGTTGATTTCATGGCTGAGTGATATTCCATTGTACATAAGGACCACAACTTCTTTATCCATTCTTCTCTTTCCTGGGATGTTTCAGGTGTAACGAAGTGGAGGTTCTTGTCAACAGAGCAGCCCTAAACTTTGGGGTGCCTGTGTCTTGCTGATTTTTAGTTTTCCCAATTTATACGCCCATGAGTGGAAGTGCCCTATGCTCTCTAAGCTGAGTTTTTTAGATGTTTCAGGACACACCGTACACTTCTCCAGAGTGGCTGTTGGCAATTTACAGCCCGCCCATCAGCGTAGCAAGGCTCCCATTTCTCCATGGCCTGTCCTGCATTTCTGGTTTTGACAATTTATTCAGCATGGCCCTTTTGACCGATGGGAAGCGAGACTTCTTTGTAGCGCTGATTTGCCTTTCCAGGTTGCTTGGTTGGCCAAAAAGGGCGTATGCGTTTTTTCCTGAATATATTCAGGAAAAAACGCATACGCCCTTTTTGGCCAAGTGCATCATTGTCGAGGTTTTGCCGCTTTTCCTGTGCTTTAAAGGCGATTCGAATCTACCTCCTGAAATCTGTTTCCTGCAATTCTGCCTTGCTTTCAAATCCTCTTCGTTGCCTTCCCTCAATATATTTGTGGACGAGAGTTATCATTTCTAACTGTGCAGGTCTGTGAATTGCAGTGCCCCTGAGCTCCATTTCTCAACTCGCTTTCTTGGGAGCTGGCCGCAAAAGCGCAGGATTGCTTCAGGCTCTATTCTGGCTCCGGGCGGCAGGCTGAGCCTGTGGTTAATTCTTCTTCCTGATGGGAAAATAGAGTGACCTGTGCCTGTCCCAACACCTAGAGCTAGTCTCTCATTGGTTCCCCCTCTTCCCGTTCATCCTCAGGACAGATTGCAACCTGTAAGGAACAGGAGGTTAAAGGTGCTGATTCTCCAAGGAGGGAGATTGCTAATAAAGTGGCTGGAATGGCGAACCGGAGCACAAGGAGATGAGAAATGAGGTGCATTTTAGAAACCTTTCCCTATCACACGGTGTACCATCTTCTGGGTTTCTCATGCATGTTTTCGATGTAGGAAGATGCCCTTGAACCTGGAGATTTGGGACCCATGGGATGGGTACCACGCTGTATTATTTTACAGGGTCTGCGTTAGCTCACCCAACCTCACCAACCCTCTCAGCCCCAAGAGTGTCCACCCTTATGGCTCAGTCAGCTGTGGGTCTAGATATGGTCAATCCAGGTGGCATCGCAGCCCCTGAACGAATTTTGTAAGAATTTCTCTTTCACTGTCTTTGTTTCACGGGTTTTTAAAAGTAATTGATTTTTATAATGGGGTTTAGCTGCTTTGCACTGCTGTGTTTATGCCGCTTTACACCCACTTGACTCACTTACAGAGAGATAGCAATACATAGGTTTTAAGATTCTTACTAGTCAGATATATTCTTGGGCGGTGAATAGGGGGTGTTGAGTCCAGTTCACTGAGCAAGGAGTAGGTCTTGTCTATTACATATTGGGTTTATGGAACGGTATCTGAGCTAATTTGAAACCCTTGTTTTATGCATCACCCCACCTCACCTTTCCCGTTAAGCAGCCATAGTGTGTTTTCTAAACGTGTGACTCTGTTCTGTTTTGTAATTCAGTTCAAGGGTAGCGGTTTTTACATTCCCTCTATAAGTGATATCTTATGATAAGTGTCTTTTTCTGTGTGACTTATTTCACTTAGAATCGTCGTACCTAAATCCACTCATCATGCTGCTCCTAGCCTTAGGACGTTGATTTCATGGCTGAGTGATATTCCATTGTACATAAGGACCACAACTTCTTTATCGATTCTTCTCTTTCCTGGGATGTTTCAGGTGTAACGAAGTGGAGGTTCTTGTCAACAGAGCAGCCCTAAACTTTGGGGTGCCTGTGTCTTGCTGATTTTTAGTTTTCCCAATTTATCCGCCCATGAGTGGAAGTGCCCTATGCTCTCTAAGCTGAGTTTTTTAGATGTTTCAGGACACACCGTACACTTCTCCAGAGTGGCTGTTGGCCATTTACAGCCCGCCCATCAGCGTAGCAAGGCTCCCATTTCTCCATGGCCTGTCCTGCATTTCTGGTTTTGACACTTTATTCAGCATGGCCCTTTTGACCGATGGGAAGCGAGACTTCTTTGTAGCGCTGATTTGCCTTTCCAGGTTGCTTGGTTGGCCAAAAAGGGCGTATGCGTTTTTTCCTGAATATATTCAGGAAAAAACGCATACGCCCTTTTTGGCCAAGGGCATCATTGTCGAGGTTTTGCCGCTTTTCCTGTGCTTTAAAGGCGATTCGAATCTACCTCCTGAAATCTGTTTCCTGCAATTCTGCCTTGCTTTCAAATCCTCTTCGTTGCCTTCCCTCAATATATTTGTGGACGAGAGTTATCATTTCTAACTGTGCAGGTCTGTGAATTGCAGTGCCCCTGAGCTCCATTTCTCAACTCGCTTTCTTGGGAGCTGGCCGCAAAAGCGCAGGATTGCTTCAGGCTCTATTCTGGCTCCGGGCGGCAGGCTGAGCCTGTGGTTAATTCTTCTTCCTGATGGGAAAATAGAGTGACCTGTGCCTGTCCCAACACCCAGAGCTAGTCTCTCATTGGTTCCCCCTCTTCCCGTTCATCCTCAGGACAGTTTGCAACCTGTAAGGAACAGAAGGTTAAAGGTGCTGATTCTCCAAGGAGGGAGATTGCTAGTAAAGTGGCTGGAATGGCGAACCGGAGCCCAAGGAGATGAGAAATGAGGTGCGTTTTAGAAACCTTTCCCTATCACACGGTGTACCATCTTCTGGGTTTCTCATGCATGTTTTCGATGTAGGAAGATGCCCTTGAACCTGGAGATTTGGGACCCATGGGATGGGTACCACGCTGTATTATTTTACAGGGTCTGCGTTAGCTCACCCAACCTCACCAAACCTCTCAGCCCCAAGAGTGTCCACCCTTATGGCTCAGCCAGCTGTGGGTCTAGATATGGTCAATCCAGGTGGCATCGCAGCCCCTGAACGAATTTTGTAAGAATTTCTCTTTCACTGTCTTTGTTTCACGGGTTTTTAAAAGTAATTGATTTTTATAATGGGGTTTAGCTGCTTTGCACTGCTGTGTTTATGCCGCTTTACACCCACTTGACTCACTTACAGAGAGATAGCAATACATAGGTTTTAAGATTCTTACTAGTCAAATATATTCTTGGGCGGTGAATAGGGGGTGTTGAGTCCAGTTCACTGAGCAAGGAGTAGGTCTTGTCTATTACATATTGGGTTTATGGAACGGTATCTGAGCTAATTTGAAACCCTTGTTTTATGCATCACCCCACCTCACCTTTCCCGTTAAGCAGCCATAGTGTGTTTTCTAAACGTGCGACTCTGTTCTGTTTTGTAATTCAGTTCAAGGGTAGCGGTTTTTACATTAGTCTCTGTAAGTGATATCTTATGATAAGTGTCTTTTTCTGTGTGACTTATTTCACTTAGAATCGTTGTACCTATATCCACTCATCATGCTGCTCCTAGCCTTATGACGTTGATTTCATGGCTGAGTGATATTCCATTGTACATAAGGACCACAACTTCTTTATCCATTCTTCTCTTTCCTTGGATGTTTCAGGTGTAACGAAGTGGAGGTTCTTGTCAACAGAGCAGCCCTAAACTTTGGGGTGCCTGTGTCTTGCTGATTTTTAGTTTTCCCAATTTATACGCCCATGAGTGGAACTGCCCTATGCTCTCTAAGCTGAGTTTTTTAGATGTTTCAGGACACACCGTACACTTCTCCAGAGTGGCTGTTGGCCATTTACAGCCCGCCCATCAGCGTAGCAAGGCTCCCATTTCTCCATGGCCTGTCCTGCATTTCTGGTTTTGACACTTTATTCAGCATGGCCCTTTTGACCGATGGGAAGCGAGAGTTCTTTGTAGCGCTGATTTGCCTTTCCAGGTTGCTTGGTTGGCCAAAAAGGGCGTATGCGTTTTTTCCTGAATATATTCAGGAAAAAACGCATACGCCCTTTTTGGCCAAGGGCATCATTGTCGAGGTTTTGCCGCTTTTCCTGTGCTTTAAAGGCGATTCGAATCTACCTCCTGAAATCGGTTTCCTGCAATTCTGCCTTGCTTTCAAATTCTCTTCGTTGCCTTCCCTCAATATATTTGTGGACGGGAGTTATCATTTCTAACTGTGCAGGTCTGTGAATTGCAGTGCCCCTGAACTCCATTTCTCAACTCGCTTTCTTGGGAGCTGGCCGCAAAAGCGCAGGATTGCTTCAGGCCCTATTCTGGCTCCGGGCGGCAGGCTGAGCCTGTGGTTAATTTTTCTTCCTGATGGGAAAATAGAGTGACGTGTGCCTGTCCCAACACCTAGAGCTAGTCTCTCATTGGTTCCCCCTCTTCCCGTTCATCCTCAGGACAAATTGCAACCTGTACGGAACAGGAGGTTAAAGGTGCTGATTCTCCAAGGAGGGAGATTGCTAGTAAAGCGGCTGAAATGGCGAACCGGAGCACAAGGAGATGAGAAATGAGGTGCGTTTTAGAAAACTTTCCCGGTCACACGGTGTACCATCTTCTGGGTTTCTCGTGCATGTTTTCAATGTAGGAATATGCCCTTGAACCTGGAGATTTGGGACCCATGGCATGGGTACCACGCCGTACTACTTTAAAGGGTCTGCGTTAGCTCACCCAACCTCACCAAACCTCTCAGCCCCAAGAGTGTCCACCCTTATGGCTCAGTCAGCTGTGGGTCTAGATATGGTCAATCCAGGTGGCATCGCAGCCCCTGAACGAATTTTGTAAGAATTTCTCTTTCACTGTCTTTGTTTCACGGGTTTTTAAAAGTAATTGATTTTTATAATGGGGTTTAGCTGCTTTGCACTGCTGTGTTTATGCCGCTTTACACCCACTTGACTCACTTACAGAGAGATAGCAATACATAGGTTTTAACATTCTTACTAGTCAAATATATTCTTGGGCGGTGAATAGGGGGTGTTGAGTCCAGTTCACTGAGCAAGGAGTAGGTCTTGTCTATTACATATTGGGTTTATGGAACGGTATCTGAGCTAATTTGAAACCCTTGTTTTATGCATCACCCCACCTCACCTTTCCCGTTAAGCAGCCATAGTGTGTTTTCTAAACGTGCGACTCTGTTCTGTTTTGTAATTCAGTTCAAGGGTAGCGGTTTTTACATTCCCTCTATAAGTGATATCTTATGATAAGTGTCTTTTTCTGTGTGACTTATTTCACTTAGAATCGTTGTGCCTAAATCCACTCATCATGCTGCTCCTAGCCTTAGGACGTTGATTTCATGGCTGAGTGATATTCCATTGTACATAAGGACCACAACTTCTTTATCCATTCTTCTCTTTCCTGGGATGTTTCAGGTGTAACGAAGTGGAGGTTCTTGTCAACAGAGCAGCCCTAAACTTTGGGGTGCCTGTGTCTTTCTGATTTTTAGTTTTCCCAATTTATACGCCCATGAGTGGAAGTGCCCTATGCTCTCTAAGCTGAGTTTTTTCGATGTTTCAGGACACACCGTACACTTCTCCAGAGTGGCTGTTGGCAATTTACAGCCCGCCCATCAGTGTAGCAAGGCTCCCATTTCTCCATGGCCTGTCCTGCATTTCTGGTTTTGACACTTTATTCAGCATGGCCCTTTTGACCGATGGGAAGCGAGACTTCTTTGTAGCGCTGATTTGCCTTTCCAGGTTGCTTGGTTGGCCAAAAAGGGCGTATGCGTTTTTTCCTGAATATATTCAGGAAAAAACGCATACGCCCTTTTTGGCCAAGGGCATCATTGTCGAGGTTTTGCCGCTTTTCCTGTGCTTTAAAGGCGATTCGAATCTACCTCCTGAAATCTGTTTCCTGCAATTCTGCCTTGCTTTCAAATCCTCTTCGTTGCCTTCCCTCAATATATTTGTGGACGAGAGTTATCATTTCTAACTGTGCAGGTCTGTGAATTGCAGTGCCCCTGAGCTCCATTTCTCAACTCGCTTTCTTGGGAGCTGGCCGCAAAAGCACAGGATTGCTTCAGGCCCTATTCTGGCTCCGGGCGGCAGGCTGAGCCTGTGGTTAATTCTTCTTCCTGATGGGAAAATAGAGTGACGTGTGCCTGTCCCAACACCTAGAGCTAGTCTCTCATTGGTTCCCCCTCTTCCCGTTCATCCTCAGGACAAATTGCAACCTGTACGGAACAGGAGGTTAAAGGTGCTGATTCTCCAAGGAGGGAGATTGCTAGTAAAGCGGCTGGAATGGCGAACCAGAGCACAAGGAGATGAGAAATGAGGTGCGTTTTAGAAACCTTTCCCGATCACACGGTGTACCATCTTCTGGGTTTCTCATGCATGTTTTCGATGTAGGAAGATGCCCTTGATCCTGGAGATTTGGGACCCATGGCATGGGTACCACGTCGTATTACTTTAAAGGGTCTGCGTTAGCTCACCCAACCTCACCAAACCTCTCAGCCCCAAGAGTGTCCACCCTTATGGCTCAGTCAGCTGTGGGTCTAGATATGGTCAATCCAGGTGGCATCGCAGCCCCTGAACGAATTTTGTAAGAATTTCTCTTTCACTGTCTTTGTTTCACGGGTTTTTAAAAGTAATTGATTTTTATAATGGGGTTTAGCTGCTTTGCACTGCTGTGTTTATGCCGCTTTACACCCACTTGACTCACTTACAGAGAGATAGCAATACATAGGTTTTAAGATTCTTACTAGTCAAATATATTCTTGGGCGGTGAATAGGGGGTGTTGAGTCCACTTTACTGAGCAAGGAGTAGGTCTTGTCTATTACATATTGGGTTTATGGAACGGTATCTGAGCTAATTTGAAACCCTTGTTTTATGCATCACCCCACCTCTCTTTTCCCGTTAAGCAGCCATAGTGTGTTTTCTAAACGTGCGACTCTGTTCTGTTTTGTAATTCAGTTCAAGGGTAGCGGTTTTTACATTCCCTCTATAAGTGATATCTTATGATAAGTGTCTTTTTCTGTGTGACTTATTTCACTTAGAATCGTCGTACCTATATCCACTCATCATGCTGCTCCTAGCCTTATGACGTTGATTTCATGGCTGAGTGATATTCCATTGTACATAAGGACCACAACTTCTTTATCCATTCTTCTCTTTCCTGGGATGTTTCAGGTGTAACGAAGTGGAGGTTCTTGTCAACAGAGCAGCCCTAAACTTTGGGGTGCCTGTGTCTTGCTGATTTTTAGTTTTCCCAATTTATACGCCCATGAGTGGAAGTGCCCTATGCTCTCTAAGCTGAGTTTTTTAGATGTTTCAGGACACACCGTACACTTCTCCAGAGTGGCTGTTGGCCATTTACAGCCCGCCCATCAGCGTAGCAAGGCTCCCATTTCTCCATGGCCTGTCCTGCATTTCTGGTTTTGACACTTTATTCAGCATGGCCCTTTTGACCGATGGGAAGCGAGACTTCTTTGTAGCGCTGATTTGCCTTTGCAGGTTGCTTGGTTGGCCAAAAAGGGCGTATGCGTTTTTTCCTGAATATATTCAGGAAAAAACGCATACGCCCTTTTTGGCCAAGGGCATCATTGTCGAGGTTTTGCCGCTTTTCCTGTGCTTTAAAGGCGATTCGAATCTACCTCCTGAAATCTGTTTCCTGCAATTCTGCCTTGCTTTCAAATCCTCTTCGTTGCCTTCCCTCAATATATTTGTGGACGAGAGTTATCATTTCTAACTGTGCAGGTCTGTGAATTGCAGTGCCCCTGAGCTCCATTTCTCAACTCGCTTTCTTGGGAGCTGGCCGCAAAAGCGCAGGATTGCTTCAGGCCCTATTCTGGCTCCGGGCGGCAGGCTGAGCCTGTGGTTAATTCTTCTTCCTGATGGGAAAATAGAGTGACCTGTGCCTGTCCCAACACCCAGAGCTAGTCTCTCATTGGTTCCCCCTCTTCCCGTTCATCCTCAGGACAGTTTGCAACCTGTAAGGAACAGGAGGTTAAAGGTGCTGATTCTCCAAGGAGGGAGATTGCTAGTAAAGTGGCTGGAATGGCGAACCGGAGCCCAAGGAGATGAGAAATGAGGTGCGTTTTAGAAACCTTTCCCTATCACACGGTGTACCATCTTCTGGGTTTCTCATGCATGTTTTCGATGTAGGAAGATGCCCTTGAACCTGGAGATTTGTGACCCATGGGATGGGTACCACGCTGTATTATTTTACAGGGTCTGCGTTAGCTCACCCAACCTCACCAAACCTCTCAGCCCCAAGAGTGTCCACCCTTATGGCTCAGCCAGCTGTGGGTCTAGATATGGTCAATCCAGGTGGCATCGCAGCCCCTGAACGAATTTTGTAAGAATTTCTCTTTCACTGTCTTTGTTTCACGGGTTTTTAAAAGTAATTGATTTTTATAATGGGGTTTAGCTGCTTTGCACTGCTGTGTTTATGCCGCTTTACACCCACTTGACTCACTTACAGAGAGATAGCAATACATAGGTTTTAAGATTCTTACTAGTCAAATATATTCTTGGGCGGTGAATAGGGGGTGTTGAGTCCAGTTCACTGAGCAAGGAGTAGGTCTTGTCTATTACATATTGGGTTTATGGAACGGTATCTGAGCTAATTTGAAACCCTTGTTTTATGCATCACCCCACCTCACCTTTCCCGTTAAGCAGCCATAGTGTGTTTTCTAAACGTGTGACTCTGTTCTGTTTTGTAATTCAGTTCAAGGGTAGCGGTTTTTACATTCCCTCTATATGTGATATCTTATGATAAGTGTCTTTTTCTGTGTGACTTATTTCACTTAGAATCGTCGTACCTAAATCCACTCATCATGCTGCTCCTAGCCTTAGGACGTTGATTTCATGGCTGAGTGATATTCCATTGTACATAAGGACCACAACTTCTTTATCCATTCTTCTCTTTCCTGGGATGTTTCAGGTGTAACGAAGTGGAGGTTCTTGTCAACAGAGCAGCCCTAAACTTTGGGGTGCCTGTGTCTTGCTGATTTTTAGTTTTCCCAATTTATACGCCCATGAGTGGAAGTGCCCTATGCTCTCTAAGCTGAGTTTTTTAGATGTTTCAGGACACACCGTACACTTCTCCAGAGTGGCTGTTGGCAATTTACAGCCCGCCCATCAGCGTAGCAAGGCTCCCATTTCTCCATGGCCTGTCCTGCATTTCTGGTTTTGACAATTTATTCAGCATGGCCCTTTTGACCGATGGGAAGCGAGACTTCTTTGTAGCGCTGATTTGCCTTTCCAGGTTGCTTGGTTGGCCAAAAAGGGCGTATGCGTTTTTTCCTGAATATATTCAGGAAAAAACGCATACGCCCTTTTTGGCCAAGTGCATCATTGTCGAGGTTTTGCCGCTTTTCCTGTGCTTTAAAGGCGATTCGAATCTACCTCCTGAAATCTGTTTCCTGCAATTCTGCCTTGCTTTCAAATCCTCTTCGTTGCCTTCCCTCAATATATTTGTGGACGAGAGTTATCATTTCTAACTGTGCAGGTCTGTGAATTGCAGTGCCCCTGAGCTCCATTTCTCAACTCGCTTTCTTGGGAGCTGGCCGCAAAAGCGCAGGATTGCTTCAGGCTCTATTCTGGCTCCGGGCGGCAGGCTGAGCCTGTGGTTAATTCTTCTTCCTGATGGGAAAATAGAGTGACCTGTGCCTGTCCCAACACCTAGAGCTAGTCTCTCATTGGTTCCCCCTCTTCCCGTTCATCCTCAGGACAGATTGCAACCTGTAAGGAACAGGAGGTTAAAGGTGCTGATTCTCCAAGGAGGGAGATTGCTAATAAAGTGGCTGGAATGGCGAACCGGAGCACAAGGAGATGAGAAATGAGGTGCATTTTAGAAACCTTTCCCTATCACACGGTGTACCATCTTCTGGGTTTCTCATGCATGTTTTCGATGTAGGAAGATGCCCTTGAACCTGGAGATTTGGGACCCATGGGATGGGTACCACGCTGTATTATTTTACAGGGTCTGCGTTAGCTCACCCAACCTCACCAACCCTCTCAGCCCCAAGAGTGTCCACCCTTATGGCTCAGTCAGCTGTGGGTCTAGATATGGTCAATCCAGGTGGCATCGCACCCCCTGAACGAATTTTGTAAGAATTTCTCTTTCACTGTCTTTGTTTCACGGGTTTTTAAAAGTAATTGATTTTTATAATGGGGTTTAGCTGCTTTGCACTGCTGTGTTTATGCCGCTTTACACCCACTTGACTCACTTACAGAGAGATAGCAATACATAGGTTTTAAGATTCTTACTAGTCAGATATATTCTTGGGCGGTGAATAGGGGGTGTTGAGTCCAGTTCACTGAGCAAGGAGTAGGTCTTGTCTATTACATATTGGGTTTATGGAACGGTATCTGAGCTAATTTGAAACCCTTGTTTTATGCATCACCCCACCTCACCTTTCCCGTTAAGCAGCCATAGTGTGTTTTCTAAACGTGTGACTCTGTTCTGTTTTGTAATTCAGTTCAAGGGTAGCGGTTTTTACATTCCCTCTATAAGTGATATCTTATGATAAGTGTCTTTTTCTGTGTGACTTATTTCACTTAGAATCGTTGTACCTATATCCACTCATCATGCTGCTCCTAGCCTTATGACGTTGATTTCATGGCTGAGTGATATTCCATTGTACATAAGGACCACAACTTCTTTATCCATTCTTCTCTTTCCTTGGATGTTTCAGGTGTAACGAAGTGGAGGTTCTTGTCAACAGAGCAGCCCTAAACTTTGGGGTGCCTGTGTCTTGCTGATTTTTAGTTTTCCCAATTTATACGCCCATGAGTGGAACTGCCCTATGCTCTCTAAGCTGAGTTTTTTAGATGTTTCAGGACACACCGTACACTTCTCCAGAGTGGCTGTTGGCCATTTACAGCCCGCCCATCAGCGTAGCAAGGCTCCCATTTCTCCATGGCCTGTCCTGCATTTCTGGTTTTGACACTTTATTCAGCATGGCCCTTTTGACCGATGGGAAGCGAGAGTTCTTTGTAGCGCTGATTTGCCTTTCCAGGTTGCTTGGTTGGCCAAAAAGGGCGTATGCGTTTTTTCCTGAATATATTCAGGAAAAAACGCATACGCCCTTTTTGGCCAAGGGCATCATTGTCGAGGTTTTGCCGCTTTTCCTGTGCTTTAAAGGCGATTCGAATCTACCTCCTGAAATCGGTTTCCTGCAATTCTGCCTTGCTTTCAAATTCTCTTCGTTGCCTTCCCTCAATATATTTGTGGACGGGAGTTATCATTTCTAACTGTGCAGGTCTGTGAATTGCAGTGCCCCTGAACTCCATTTCTCAACTCGCTTTCTTGGGAGCTGGCCGCAAAAGCGCAGGATTGCTTCAGGCCCTATTCTGGCTCCGGGCGGCAGGCTGAGCCTGTGGTTAATTTTTCTTCCTGATGGGAAAATAGAGTGACGTGTGCCTGTCCCAACACCTAGAGCTAGTCTCTCATTGGTTCCCCCTCTTCCCGTTCATCCTCAGGACAAATTGCAACCTGTACGGAACAGGAGGTTAAAGGTGCTGATTCTCCAAGGAGGGAGATTGCTAGTAAAGCGGCTGAAATGGCGAACCGGAGCACAAGGAGATGAGAAATGAGGTGCGTTTTAGAAAACTTTCCCGGTCACACGGTGTACCATCTTCTGGGTTTCTCGTGCATGTTTTCAATGTAGGAATATGCCCTTGAACCTGGAGATTTGGGACCCATGGCATGGGTACCACGCCGTACTACTTTAAAGGGTCTGCGTTAGCTCACCCAACCTCACCAAACCTCTCAGCCCCAAGAGTGTCCACCCTTATGGCTCAGTCAGCTGTGGGTCTAGATATGGTCAATCCAGGTGGCATCGCAGCCCCTGAACGAATTTTGTAAGAATTTCTCTTTCACTGTCTTTGTTTCACGGGTTTTTAAAAGTAATTGATTTTTATAATGGGGTTTAGCTGCTTTGCACTGCTGTGTTTATGCCGCTTTACACCCACTTGACTCACTTACAGAGAGATAGCAATACATAGGTTTTAAGATTCTTACTAGTCAAATATATTCTTGGGCGGTGAATAGGGGGTGTTGAGTCCAGTTCACTGAGCAAGGAGTAGGTCTTGTCTATTACATATTGGGTTTATGGAACGGTATCTGAGCTAATTTGAAACCCTTGTTTTATGCATCACCCCACCTCACCTTTCCCGTTAAGCAGCCATAGTGTGTTTTCTAAACGTGCGACTCTGTTCTGTTTTGTAATTCAGTTCAAGGGTAGCGGTTTTTACATTCCCTCTATAAGTGATATCTTATGATAAGTGTCTTTTTCTGTGTGACTTATTTCACTTAGAATCGTTGTGCCTAAATCCACTCATCATGCTGCTCCTAGCCTTAGGACGTTGATTTCATGGCTGAGTGATATTCCATTGTACATAAGGACCACAACTTCTTTATCCATTCTTCTCTTTCCTGGGATGTTTCAGGTGTAACGAAGTGGAGGTTCTTGTCAACAGAGCAGCCCTAAACTTTGGGGTGCCTGTGTCTTTCTGATTTTTAGTTTTCCCAATTTATACGCCCATGAGTGGAAGTGCCCTATGCTCTCTAAGCTGAGTTTTTTCGATGTTTCAGGACACACCGTACACTTCTCCAGAGTGGCTGTTGGCAATTTACAGCCCGCCCATCAGTGTAGCAAGGCTCCCATTTCTCCATGGCCTGTCCTGCATTTCTGGTTTTGACACTTTATTCAGCATGGCCCTTTTGACCGATGGGAAGCGAGACTTCTTTGTAGCGCTGATTTGCCTTTCCAGGTTGCTTGGTTGGCCAAAAAGGGCGTATGCGTTTTTTCCTGAATATATTCAGGAAAAAACGCATACGCCCTTTTTGGCCAAGGGCATCATTGTCGAGGTTTTGCCGCTTTTCCTGTGCTTTAAAGGCGATTCGAATCTACCTCCTGAAATCTGTTTCCTGCAATTCTGCCTTGCTTTCAAATCCTCTTCGTTGCCTTCCCTCAATATATTTGTGGACGAGAGTTATCATTTCTAACTGTGCAGGTCTGTGAATTGCAGTGCCCCTGAGCTCCATTTCTCAACTCGCTTTCTTGGGAGCTGGCCGCAAAAGCACAGGATTGCTTCAGGCTCTATTCTGGCTCCGGGCGGCAGGCTGAGCCTGTGGTTAATTCTTCTTCCTGATGGGAAAATAGAGTGACGTGTGCCTGTCCCAACACCTAGAGCTAGTCTCTCATTGGTTCCCCCTCTTCCCGTTCATCCTCAGGACAAATTGCAACCTGTACGGAACAGGAGGTTAAAGGTGCTGATTCTCCAAGGAGGGAGATTGCTAGTAAAGCGGCTGGAATGGCGAACCGGAGCACAAGGAGATGAGAAATGAGGTGCGTTTTAGAAACCTTTCCCGATCACACGGTGTACCATCTTCTGGGTTTCTCATGCATGTTTTCGATGTAGGAAGATGCCCTTGAACCTGGAGATTTGGGACCCATGGCATGGGTACCACGTCGTATTACTTTAAAGGGTCTGCGTTAGCTCACCCAACCTCACCAAACCTCTCAGCCCCAAGAGTGTCCACCCTTATGGCTCAGTCAGCTGTGGGTCTAGATATGGTCAATCCAGGTGGCATCGCAGCCCCTGAACGAATTTTGTAAGAATTTCTCTTTCACTGTCTTTGTTTCACGGGTTTTTAAAAGTAATTGATTTTTATAATGGGGTTTAGCTGCTTTGCACTGCTGTGTTTATGCCGCTTTACACCCACTTGACTCACTTACAGAGAGATAGCAATACATAGGTTTTAAGATTCTTACTAGTCAAATATATTCTTGGGCGGTGAATAGGGGGTGTTGAGTCCACTTTACTGAGCAAGGAGTAGGTCTTGTCTATTACATATTGGGTTTATGGAACGGTATCTGAGCTAATTTGAAACCCTTGTTTTATGCATCACCCCACCTCTCTTTTCCCGTTAAGCAGCCATAGTGTGTTTTCTAAACGTGCGACTCTGTTCTGTTTTGTAATTCAGTTCAAGGGTAGCGGTTTTTACATTCCCTCTATAAGTGATATCTTATGATAAGTGTCTTTTTCTGTGTGACTTATTTCACTTAGAATCGTCGTACCTATATCCACTCATCATGCTGCTCCTAGCCTTATGACGTTGATTTCATGGCTGAGTGATATTCCATTGTACATAAGGACCACAACTTCTTTATCCATTCTTCTCTTTCCTGGGATGTTTCAGGTGTAACGAAGTGGAGGTTCTTGTCAACAGAGCAGCCCTAAACTTTGGGGTGCCTGTGTCTTGCTGATTTTTAGTTTTCCCAATTTATACGCCCATGAGTGGAAGTGCCCTATGCTCTCTAAGCTGAGTTTTTTAGATGTTTCAGGACACACCGTACACTTCTCCAGAGTGGCTGTTGGCAATTTACAGCCCGCCCATCAGCGTAGCAAGGCTCCCATTTCTCCATGGCCTGTCCTGCATTTCTGGTTTTGACACTTTATTCAGCATGGCCCTTTTGACCGATGGGAAGCGAGACTTCTTTGTAGCGCTGATTTGCCTTTCCAGGTTGCTTGGTTGGCCAAAAAGGGCGTATGCGTTTTTTCCTGAATATATTCAGGAAAAAACGCATACGCCCTTTTTGGCCAAGGGCATCATAGTCGAGGTTTTGCCGCTTTTCCTGTGCTTTAAAGGCGATTCGAATCTACCTCCTGAAATCGGTTTCCTGCAATTCTGCCTTGCTTTCAAATTCTCTTCGTTGCCTTCCCGCAATATATTTGTGGACGAGAGTTATCATTTCTAACTGTGCAGGTCTGTGAATTGCAGTGCCCCTGAGCTCCATTTCTCAACTCGCTTTCTTGGGAGCTGGCCGCAAAAGCGCAGGATTGCTTCAGGCCCTATTCTGGCTCCGGGCGGCAGGCTGAGCCTGTGGTTAATTTTTCTTCCTGATGGGAAAATAGAGTGACGTGTGCCTGTCCCAACACCTAGAGCTAGTCTCTCATTGGTTCCCCCTCTTCCCGTTCATCCTCAGGACAAATTGCAACCTGTACGGAACAGGAGGTTAAAGGTGCTGATTCTCCAAGGAGGGAGATTGCTAGTAAAGCGGCTGGAATGGCGAACCGGAGCACAAGGAGATGAAAAATGAGGTGCGTTATAGAAACCTTTCCCGATCACACGGTGTACCATCTTCTGGGTTTCTCATGCATGTTTTCGATGTAGGAAGATGCCCTTGAACCTGGAGATTTGGGACCCATGGCATGGGTACCACGCCGTACTACTTTAAAGGGTCTGCGTTAGCTCACCCAACCTCACCAAACCTCTCAGCCCCAAGAGTGTCCACCCTTATGGCTCAGTCAGCTGTGGGTCTAGATATGGTCAATCCAGGTGGCATCGCAGCCCCTGAACGAATTTTGTAAGAATTTCTCTTTCACTGTCTTTGTTTCACGGGTTTTTAAAAGTAATTGATTTTTATAATGGGGTTTAGCTGCTTTGCACTGCTGTGTTTATGCCGCTTTACACCCACTTGACTCACTTACAGAGAGATAGCAATACATAGGTTTTAAGATTCTTACTAGTCAAATATATTCTTGGGCGGTGAATAGGGGGTGTTGAGTCCAGTTCACTGAGCAAGGAGTAGGTCTTGTCTATTACATATTGGGTTTATGGAACGGTATCTGAGCTAATTTGAAACCCTTGTTTTATGCATCACCCCACCTCACCTTTCCCGTTAAGCAGCCATAGTGTGTTTTCTAAACGTGCGACTCTGTTCTGTTTTGTAATTCAGTTCAAGGGTAGCGGTTTTTACATTAGCCTCTTTAAGTGATATCTTATGATAAGTGTCTTTTTCTGTGTGACTTATTTCACTTAGAATCGTCGTACCTATATCCACTCATCATGCTGCTCCTAGCCTTATGACGTTGATTTCATGGCTGAGTGATATTCCATTGTACATAAGGACCACAACTTCTTTATCCATTCTTCTCTTTCCTTGGATGTTTCAGGTGTAACGAAGTGGAGGTTCTTGTCAACAGAGCAGCCCTAAACTTTGGGTTGCCTGTGTCTTGCTGATTTTTAGTTTTCCCAATTTATACGCCCATGAGTGGAAGTGCCCTATGCTCTGTAAGCTGAGTTTTTTAGATGTTTCAGGACACACCGTACACTTCTCCAGAGTGGCTGTTGGCCATTTACAGCCCGCCCATCAGCGTAACAAGGCTCCCATTTCTCCATGGCCTGTCCTGCATTTCTGGTTTTGACACTTTATTCAGCATGGCCCTTTTGACCGATGGGAAGCGAGACTTCTTTGTAGCGCTGATTTGCCTTTCCAGGTTGCTTGGTTGGCCAAAAAGGGCGTATGCGTTTTTTCCTGAATATATTCAGGAAAAAACGCCTACGCCCTTTTTGGCCAAGGGCATCATTGTCGAGGTTTTGCCGCTTTTCCTGTGATTTAAAGGCGATTCGAATCTACCTCCTGAAATCGGTTTCCTGCAATTCTGCCTTGCTTTCAAATTCTCTTCGTTGCCTTCCCTCAATATATTTGTGGACGGGAGTTATCATTTCTAACTGTGCAGGTCTGTGAATTGCAGTGCCCCTGAGCTCCATTTCTCAACTCGCTTTCTTGGGAGCTGGCCGCAAAAGCGCAGGATTGCTTCAGGCCCTATTCTGGCTCCGGGCGGCAGGCTGAGCCTGTGGTTAATTTTTCTTCCTGATGGGAAAATAGAGTGACGTGTGCCTGTCCCAACACCTAGAGCTAGTCTCTCATTGGTTCCCCCTCTTCCCGTTCATCCTCAGGACAAATTGCAACCTGTACGGAACAGGAGGTTAAAGGTGCTGATTCTCCAAGGAGGGAGATTGCTAGTAAAGCGCCTGAAATGGCGAACCGGAGCACAAGGAGATGAGAAATGAGGTGCGTTTTAGAAACCTTTCCCGATCACACGGTGTACCATCTTCTGGGTTTCTCATGCATGTTTTCGATGTAGGAAGATGCCCTTGAACCTGGAGATTTGGGACCCATGGCATGGGTACCACGCCGTACTACTTTAAAGGGTCTGCGTTAGCTCACCCAACCTCACCAAACCTCTCAGCCCCAAGAGTGTCCACCCTTATGGCTCAGTCAGCTGTGGGTCTAGATATGGTCAATCCAGGTGGCATCGCAGCCCCTGAACGAATTTTGTAAGAATTTCTCTTTCACTGTCTTTGTTTCATGGGTTTTTAAAAGTAATTGATTTTTATAATGGGGTTTAGCTGCTTTGCACTGCTGTGTTTATGCCGCTTTACACCCACTTGACTCACTTACAGAGAGATAGCAATACATAGGTTTTAAGATTCTTACTAGTCAAATATATTCTTGGGCGGTGAATAGGGGGTGTTGAGTCCAGTTCACTGAGCAAGGAGTAGGTCTTGTCTATTACATATTGGGTTTATGGAACGGTATCTGAGCTAATTTGAAACCCTTGTTTTATGCATCAACCCACCTCACCTTTCCCGTTAAGCAGCCATAGTGTGTTTTCTAAACGTGCGACTCTGTTCTGTTTTGTAATTCAGTTCAAGGGTAGCGGTTTTTACATTCCCTCTATAAGTGATATCTTATGATAAGTGTCTTTTTCTGTGTGACTTATTTCACTTAGAATCGTTGTACCTAAATCCACTCATCATGCTGCTCCTAGCCTTAGGACGTTGATTTCATGGCTGAGTGATATTCCATTGTACATAAGGACCACAACTTCTTTATCCATTCTTCTCTTTCCTGGGATGTTTCAGGTGTAACGAAGTGGAGGTTCTTGTCAACAGAGCAGCCCTAAACTTTGGGGTGCCTGTGTCTTGCTGATTTTTAGTTTTCCCAATTTATACGCCCATGAGTGGAAGTGCCCTATGCTCTCTAAGCTGAGTTTTTTCGATGTTTCAGGACACACCGTACACTTCTCCAGAGTGGCTGTTGGCAATTTACAGCCCGCCCATCAGTGTAGCAAGGCTCCCATTTCTCCATGGCCTGTCCTGCATTTCTGGTTTTGACACTTTATTCAGCATGGCCCTTTTGACCGATGGGAAGCGAGACTTCTTTGTAGCGCTGATTTGCCTTTCCAGGTTGCTTGGTTGGCCAAAAAGGGCGTATGCGTTTTTTCCTGAATATATTCAGGAAAAAACGCATTCGCCCTTTTTGGCCAAGGGCATCATTGTCGAGGTTTTGCCGCTTTTCCTGTGCTTTAAAAGCGATTCGAATCTATCTCCTGAAATCGGTTTCCTGCAATTCTGCCTTGCTTTCAAATCCTCTTCGTTGCCTTCCCTCAATATATTTGTGGACGAGAGTTATCATTTCTAACTGTGCAGGTCTGTGAATTGCAGTGCCCCTGAGCTCCATTTCTCAACTCGCTTTCTTGGGAGCTGGCCGCAAAAGCGCAGGATTGCTTCAGGCCCTCTTCTGGCTCCGGGCGGCAGGCTGAGCCTGTGGTTAATTCTTCTTCCTGATGGGAAAATAGAGTGACGTGTGCCTGTCCCAACACCTAGAGCTAGTCTCTCATTGGTTCCCCCTCTTCCCGTTCATCCTCAGGACAAATTGCAACCTGTACGGAACAGGAGGTTAAAGGTGCTGATTCTCCAAGGAGGGAGATTGCTAGTAAAGCGGCTGGAATGGCAAACTGGAGCACAAGGAGATGAGAAATGAGGTGCGTTTTAGAAACCTTTCCCGATCACACGGTGTACCATCTTCTGGGTTTCTCATGCATGTTTTCGATGTAGGAAGATGCCCTTTAACCTGGAGATTTGGGACCCATGGGATGGGTACCACGTCGTATTACTTTAAAGGGTCTGCGTTACCTCACCCAACCTCACAAAACCTCTCAGCCCCAAGAGTGTCCACCCTTATGGCTCAGTCAGCTGTGGGTCTAGATATGGTCAATCCAGATGGCATCGCAGCCCCTGAACGAATTTTGTAAGAATTTCTCTCTCTTTCACTGTCTTTGTTTCACGGGTTTTTAAAAGTAATTGATTTTTATAATGGGGTTTAGCTGCTTTGCACTGCTGTGTTTATGCCGCTTTACACCCACTTGACTCACTTACAGAGAGATAGCAATACATAGGTTTTAAGATTCTTACTAGTCAAATATATTCTTGGGCGGTGAATAGGGGGTGTTGAGTCCAGTTCACTGAGCAAGGAGTAGGTCTTGTCTATTACATATTGGGTTTATGGAACGGTATCTGAGCTAATTTGAAACCCTTGTTTTATGCATCACCCCACCTCACCTTTCCCGTTAAGCAGCCATAGTGTGTTTTCTAAACGTGCGACTCTGTTCTGTTTTGTAATTCAGTTCAAGGGTAGCGGTTTTTACATTAGCCTCTGTAAGTGATATCTTATGATAAGTGTCTTTTTCTGTGTGACTTATTTCACTTAGAATCGTTGTACCTATATCCACTCATCATGCTGCTCCTAGCCTTATGACGTTGATTTCATGGCTGAGTGATATTCCATTGTACATAAGGACCACAACTTCTTTATCCATTCTTCTCTTTCCTTGGATGTTTCAGGTGTAACGAAGTGGAGGTTCTTGTCAACAGAGCAGCCCTAAACTTTGGGTTGCCTGTGTCTTGCTGATTTTTAGTTTTCCCAATTTATACGCCCATGAGTGGAAGTGCCCTATGCTCTGTAAGCTGAGTTTTTTAGATGTTTCAGGACACACCGTACACTTCTCCAGAGTGGCTGTTGGCCATTTACAGCCCGCCCATCAGCGTAACAAGGCTCCCATTTCTCCATGGCCTGTCCTGCATTTCTGGTTTTGACACTTTATTCAGCATGGCCCTTTTGACCGATGGGAAGCGAGACTTCTTTGTAGCGCTGATTTGCCTTTCCAGGTTGCTTGGTTGGCCAAAAAGGGCGTATGCGTTTTTTCCTGAATATATTCAGGAAAAAACGCCTACGCCCTTTTTGGCCAAGGGCATCATTGTCGAGGTTTTGCCGCTTTTCCTGTGATTTAAAGGCGATTCGAATCTACCTCCTGAAATCGGTTTCCTGCAATTCTGCCTTGCTTTCAAATTCTCTTCGTTGCCTTCCCTCAATATATTTGTGGACGGGAGTTATCATTTCTAACTGTGCAGGTCTGTGAATTGCAGTGCCCCTGAGCTCCATTTCTCAACTCGCTTTCTTGGGAGCTGGCCGCAAAAGCGCAGGATTGCTTCAGGCCCTATTCTGGCTCCGGGCGGCAGGCTGAGCCTGTGGTTAATTTTTCTTCCTGATGGGAAAATAGAGTGACGTGTGCCTGTCCCAACACCTAGAGCTAGTCTCTCATTGGTTCCCCCTCTTCCCGTTCATCCTCAGGACAAATTGCAACCTGTACGGAACAGGAGGTTAAAGGTGCTGATTCTCCAAGGAGGGAGATTGCTAGTAAAGCGCCTGAAATGGCGAACCGGAGCACAAGGAGATGAGAAATGAGGTGCGTTTTAGAAACCTTTCCCGATCACACGGTGTACCATCTTCTGGGTTTCTCATGCATGTTTTCGATGTAGGAAGATGCCCTTGAACCTGGAGATTTGGGACCCATGGCATGGGTACCACGCCGTACTACTTTAAAGGGTCTGCGTTAGCTCACCCAACCTCACCAAACCTCTCAGCCCCAAGAGTGTCCACCCTTATGGCTCAGTCAGCTGTGGGTCTAGATATGGTCAATCCAGGTGGCATCGCAGCCCCTGAACGAATTTTGTAAGAATTTCTCTTTCACTGTCTTTGTTTCATGGGTTTTTAAAAGTAATTGATTTTTATAATGGGGTTTAGCTGCTTTGCACTGCTGTGTTTATGCCGCTTTACACCCACTTGACTCACTTACAGAGAGATAGCAATACATAGGTTTTAAGATTCTTACTAGTCAAATATATTCTTGGGCGGTGAATAGGGGGTGTTGAGTCCAGTTCACTGAGCAAGGAGTAGGTCTTGTCTATTACATATTGGGTTTATGGAACGGTAGCTGAGCTAATTTGAAACCCTTGTTTTATGCATCAACCCACCTCACCTTTCCCGTTAAGCAGCCATAGTGTGTTTTCTAAACGTGCGACTCTGTTCTGTTTTGTAATTCAGTTCAAGGGTAGCGGTTTTTACATTCCCTCTATAAGTGATATCTTATGATAAGTGTCTTTTTCTGTGTGACTTATTTCACTTAGAATCGTTGTACCTAAATCCACTCATCATGCTGCTCCTAGCCTTAGGACGTTGATTTCATGGCTGAGTGATATTCCATTGTACATAAGGACCACAACTTCTTTATCCATTCTTCTCTTTCCTGGGATGTTTCAGGTGTAACGAAGTGGAGGTTCTTGTCAACAGAGCAGCCCTAAACTTTGGGGTGCCTGTGTCTTGCTGATTTTTAGTTTTCCCAATTTATACGCCCATGAGTGGAAGTGCCCTATGCTCTCTAAGCTGAGTTTTTTCGATGTTTCAGGACACACCGTACACTTCTCCAGAGTGGCTGTTGGCAATTTACAGCCCGCCCATCAGTGTAGCAAGGCTCCCATTTCTCCATGGCCTGTCCTGCATTTCTGGTTTTGACACTTTATTCAGCATGGCCCTTTTGACCGATGGGAAGCGAGACTTCTTTGTAGCGCTGATTTGCCTTTCCAGGTTGCTTGGTTGGCCAAAAAGGGCGTATGCGTTTTTTCCTGAATATATTCAGGAAAAAACGCATTCGCCCTTTTTGGCCAAGGGCATCATTGTCGAGGTTTTGCCGCTTTTCCTGTGCTTTAAAGGCGATTCGAATCTATCTCCTGAAATCGGTTTCCTGCAATTCTGCCTTGCTTTCAAATCCTCTTCGTTGCCTTCCCTCAATATATTTGTGGACGAGAGTTATCATTTCTAACTGTGCAGGTCTGTGAATTGCAGTGCCCCTGAGCTCCATTTCTCAACTCGCTTTCTTGGGAGCTGGCCGCAAAAGCGCCGGATTGCTTCAGGCCCTCTTCTGGCTCCGGGCGGCAGGCTGAGCCTGTGGTTAATTCTTCTTTCTGATGGGAAAATAGAGTGACGTGTGCCTGTCCCAACACCTAGAGCTAGTCTCTCATTGGTTCCCCCTCTTCCCGTTCATCCTCAGGACAAATTGCAACCTGTACGGAACAGGAGGTTAAAGGTGCTGATTCTCCAAGGAGGGAGATTGCTAGTAAAGCGGCTGGAATGGCAAACTGGAGCACAAGGAGATGAGAAATGAGGTGCGTTTTAGAAACCTTTCCCGATCACACGGTGTACCATCTTCTGGGTTTCTCATGCATGTTTTCGATGTAGGAAGATGCCCTTTAACCTGGAGATTTGGGACCCATGGGATGGGTACCACGTCGTATTACTTTAAAGGGTCTGCGTTACCTCACCCAACCTCACAAAACCTCTCAGCCCCAAGAGTGTCCACCCTTATGGCTCAGTCAGCTGTGGGTCTAGATATGGTCAATCCAGATGGCATCGCAGCCCCTGAACGAATTTTGTAAGAATTTCTCTCTCTTTCACTGTCTTTGTTTCACGGGTTTTTAAAAGTAATTGATTTTTATAATGGGGTTTAGCTGCTTTGCACTGCTGTGTTTATGCCGCTTTACACCCACTTGACTCACTTACAGAGAGATAGCAATACATAGGTTTTAAGATTCTTACTAGTCAAATATATTCTTGGGCGGTGAATAGGGGGTGTTGAGTCCAGTTCACTGAGCAAGGAGTAGGTCTTGTCTATTACATATTGGGTTTATGGAACGGTATCTGAGCTAATTTGAAACCCTTGTTTTATGCATCACCCCACCTCACCTTTCCCGTTAAGCAGCCATAGTGTGTTTTCTAAACGTGCGACTCTGTTCTGTTTTGTAATTCAGTTCAAGGGTAGCGGTTTTTACATTAGCCTCTGTAAGTGATATCTTATGATAAGTGTCTTTTTCTGTGTGACTTATTTCACTTAGAATCGTTGTACCTATATCCACTCATCATGCTGCTCCTAGCCTTATGACGTTGATTTCATGGCTGAGTGATATTCCATTGTACATAAGGACCACAACTTCTTTATCCATTCTTCTCTTTCCTTGGATGTTTCAGGTGTAACGAAGTGGAGGTTCTTGTCAACAGAGCAGCCCTAAACTTTGGGGTGCCTGTGTCTTGCTGATTTTTAGTTTTCCCAATTTATACGCCCATGAGTGGAACTGCCCTATGCTCTCTAAGCTGAGTTTTTTAGATGTTTCAGGACACACCGTACACTTCTCCAGAGTGGCTGTTGGCCATTTACAGCCCGCCCATCAGCGTAGCAAGGCTCCCATTTCTCCATGGCCTGTCCTGCATTTCTGGTTTTGACACTTTATTCAGCATGGCCCTTTTGACCGATGGGAAGCGAGACTTCTTTGTAGCGCTGATTTGCCTTTCCAGGTTGCTTGGTTGGCCAAAAAGGGCGTATGCGTTTTTTCCTGAATATATTCAGGAAAAAACGCATACGCCCTTTTTGGCCAAGGGCATCATTGTCGAGGTTTTGCCGCTTTTCCTGTGCTTTAAAGGCGATTCGAATCTACCTCCTGAAATCGGTTTCCTGCAATTCTGCCTTGCTTTCAAATTCTCTTCGTTGCCTTCCCTCAATATATTTGTGGATGGGAGTTATCATTTCTAACTGTGCAGGTCTGTGAATTGCAGTGCCCCTGAGCTCCATTTCTCAACTCGCTTTCTTGGGAGCTGGCCGCAAAAGCGCAGGATTGCTTCAGGCCCTATTCTGGCTCCGGGCGGCAGGCTGAGCCTGTGGTTAATTTTTCTTCCTGATGGGAAAATAGAGTGACGTGTGCCTGTCCCAACACCTAGAGCTAGTCTCTCATTGGTTCCCCCTCTTCCCGTTCATCCTCAGGACAAATTGCAACCTGTACGGAACAGGAGGTTAAAGGTGCTGATTCTCCAAGGAGGGAGATTGCTAGTAAAGCGGCTGGAATGGCGAACCGGAGCACAAGGAGATGAGAAATGAGGTGCGTTTTAGAAACCTTTCCCGATCACACGGTGTACCATCTTCTGGGTTTCTCATGCATGTTTTCGATGTAGGAAGATGCCCTTGAACCTGGAGATTTGGGACCCATGGCATGGGTACCACGCCGTACTACTTTAAAGGGTCTGCGTTAGCTCACCCAACCTCACCAAACCTCTCAGCCCCAAGAGTGTCCACCCTTATGGCTCAGTCAGCTGTGGGTCTAGATATGGTCAATCCAGGTGGCATCGCAGCCCCTGAACGAATTTTGTAAGAATTTCTCTTTCACTGTCTTTGTTTCATGGGTTTTTAAAAGTAATTGATTTTTATAATGGGGTTTAGCTGCTTTGCACTGCTGTGTTTATGCCGCTTTACACCCACTTGACTCACTTACAGAGAGATAGCAATACATAGGTTTTAAGATTCTTACTAGTCAAATATATTCTTGGGCGGTGAATAGGGGGTGTTGAGTCCAGTTCACTGAGCAAGGAGTAGGTCTTGTCTATTACATATTGGGTTTATGGAACGGTATCTGAGCTAATTTGAAACCCTTGTTTTATGCATCAACCCACCTCACCTTTCCCGTTAAGCAGCCATAGTGTGTTTTCTAAACGTGCGACTCTGTTCTGTTTTGTAATTCAGTTCAAGGGTAGCGGTTTTTACATTCCCTCTATAAGTGATATCTTATGATAAGTGTCTTTTTCTGTGTGACTTATTTCACTTAGAATCGTTGTACCTAAATCCACTCATCATGCTGCTCCTAGCCTTAGGACGTTGATTTCATGGCTGAGTGATATTCCATTGTACATAAGGACCACAACTTCTTTATCCATTCTTCTCTTTCCTGGGATGTTTCAGGTGTAACGAAGTGGAGGTTCTTGTCAACAGAGCAGCCCTAAACTTTGGGGTGCCTGTGTCTTGCTGATTTTTAGTTTTCCCAATTTATACGCCCATGAGTGGAAGTGCCCTATGCTCTCTAAGCTGAGTTTTTTAGATGTTTCAGGACACACCGTACACTTCTCCAGAGTGGCTGTTGGCAATTTACAGCCCGCCCATCAGTGTAGCAAGGCTCCCATTTCTCCATGGCCTGTCCTGCATTTCTGGTTTTGACACTTTATTCAGCATGGCCCTTTTGACCGATGGGAAGCGAGACTTCTTTGTAGCGCTGATTTGCCTTTCCAGGTTGCTTGGTTGGCCAAAAAGGGCGTATGCGTTTTTTCCTGAATATATTCAGGAAAAAACGCATTCGCCCTTTTTGGCCAAGGGCATCATTGTCGAGGTTTTGCCGCTTTTCCTGTGCTTTAAAGGCGATTCGAATCTATCTCCTGAAATCGGTTTCCTGCAATTCTGCCTTGCTTTCAAATCCTCTTCGTTGCCTTCCCTCAATATATTTGTGGACGAGAGTTATCATTTCTAACTGTGCAGGTCTGTGAATTGCAGTGCCCCTGAGCTCCATTTCTCAACTCGCTTTCTTGGGAGCTGGCCGCAAAAGCGCAGGATTGCTTCAGGCCCTCTTCTGGCTCCGGGCGGCAGGCTGAGCCTGTGGTTAATTCTTCTTCCTGATGGGAAAATAGAGTGACGTGTGCCTGTCCCAACACCTAGAGCTAGTCTCTCATTGGTTCCCCCTCTTCCCGTTCATCCTCAGGACAAATTGCAACCTGTACGGAACAGGAGGTTAAAGGTGCTGATTCTCCAAGGAGGGAGATTGCTAGTAAAGCGGCTGGAATGGCAAACTGGAGCACAAGGAGATGAGAAATGAGGTGCGTTTTAGAAACCTTTCCCGATCACACGGTGTACCATCTTCTGGGTTTCTCATGCATGTTTTCGATGTAGGAAGATGCCCTTTAACCTGGAGATTTGGGACCCATGGGATGGGTACCACGTCGTATTACTTTAAAGGGTCTGCGTTACCTCACCCAACCTCACAAAACCTCTCAGCCCCAAGAGTGTCCACCCTTATGGCTCAGTCAGCTGTGGGTCTAGATATGGTCAATCCAGATGGCATCGCAGCCCCTGAACGAATTTTGTAAGAATTTCTCTCTCTTTCACTGTCTTTGTTTCACGGGTTTTTAAAAGTAATTGATTTTTATAATGGGGTTTAGCTGCTTTGCACTGCTGTGTTTATGCCGCTTTACACCCACTTGACTCACTTACAGAGAGATAGCAATACATAGGTTTTAAGATTCTTACTAGTCAAATATATTCTTGGGCGGTGAATAGGGGGTGTTGAGTCCAGTTCACTGAGCAAGGAGTAGGTCTTGTCTATTACATATTGGGTTTATGGAACGGTATCTGAGATAATTTGAAACCCTTGTTTTATGCATCACCCCACCTCACCTTTCCCGTTAAGCAGCCATAGTGTGTTTTCTAAACGTGCGACTCTGTTCTGTTTTGTAATTCAGTTCAAGGGTAGCGGTTTTTACATTAGCCTCTGTAAGTGATATCTTATGATAAGTGTCTTTTTCTGTGTGACTTATTTCACTTAGAATCGTTGTACCTATATCCACTCATCATGCTGCTCCTAGCCTTATGACGTTGATTTCATGGCTGAGTGATATTCCATTGTACATAAGGACCACAACTTCTTTATCCATTCTTCTCTTTCCTTGGATGTTTCAGGTGTAACGAAGTGGAGGTTCTTGTCAACAGAGCAGCCCTAAACTTTGGGGTGCCTGTGTCTTGCTGATTTTTAGTTTTCCCAATTTATACGCCCATGAGTGGAACTGCCCTATGCTCTCTAAGCTGAGTTTTTTAGATGTTTCAGGACACACCGTACACTTCTCCAGAGTGGCTGTTGGCCATTTACAGCCCGCCCATCAGCGTAGCAAGGCTCCCATTTCTCCATGGCCTGTCCTGCATTTCTGGTTTTGACACTTTATTCAGCATGGCCCTTTTGACCGATGGGAAGCGAGACTTCTTTGTAGCGCTGATTTGCCTTTCCAGGTTGCTTGGTTGGCCAAAAAGGGCGTATGCGTTTTTTCCTGAATATATTCAGGAAAAAACGCATACGCCCTTTTTGGCCAAGGGCATCATTGTCGAGGTTTTGCCGCTTTTCCTGTGCTTTAAAGGCGATTCGAATCTACCTCCTGAAATCGGTTTCCTGCAATTCTGCCTTGCTTTCAAATTCTCTTCGTTGCCTTCCCTCAATATATTTGTGGATGGGAGTTATCATTTCTAACTGTGCAGGTCTGTGAATTGCAGTGCCCCTGAGCTCCATTTCTCAACTCGCTTTCTTGGGAGCTGGCCGCAAAAGCGCAGGATTGCTTCAGGCCCTATTCTGGCTCCGGGCGGCAGGCTGAGCCTGTGGTTAATTTTTCTTCCTGATGGGAAAATAGAGTGACGTGTGCCTGTGCCAACACCTAGAGCTAGTCTCTCATTGGTTCCCCCTCTTCCCGTTCATCCTCAGGACAAATTGCAACCTGTACGGAACAGGAGGTTAAAGGTGCTGATTCTCCAAGGAGGGAGATTGCTAGTAAAGCGGCTGGAATGGCGAACCGGAGCACAAGGAGATGAGAAATGAGGTGCGTTTTAGAAACCTTTCCCGATCACACGGTGTACCATCTTCTGGGTTTCTCATGCATGTTTTCGATGTAGGAAGATGCCCTTGAACCTGGAGATTTGGGACCCATGGCATGGGTACCACGCCGTACTACTTTAAAGGGTCTGCGTTAGCTCACCCAACCTCACCAAACCTCTCAGCCCCAAGAGTGTCCACCCTTATGGCTCAGTCAGCTGTGGGTCTAGATATGGTCAATCCAGGTGGCATCGCAGCCCCTGAACGAATTTTGTAAGAATTTCTCTTTCACTGTCTTTGTTTCACGGGTTTTTAAAAGTAATTGATTTTTATAATGGGGTTTAGCTGCTTTGCACTGCTGTGTTTATGCCGCTTTACACCCACTTGACTCACTTACAGAGAGATAGCAATACATAGGTTTTAAGATTCTTAATAGTCAAATATATTCTTGGACGGTGAATAGGAGGTGTTGAGTCCAGTTTACTGAGCAAGGAGTAGGTCTTGTCTATTACATATTGGGTTTATGGAACGGTATCTGAGCTAATTTGAAACCCTTGTTTTATGCATCACCCCACCTCTCCTTTCCTGTTAAGCAGCCATAGTGTGTTTTCTAAACGTGCGACTCTGTTCTGTTTTGTAATTCAGTTCAAGGGTAGCGGTTTTTACATTCCCTCTATAAGTGATATCTTATGATAAGTGTCTTTTTCTGTGTGACTTATTTCACTTAGAATCGTCGTACCTAAATCCACTCATCATGCTGCTCCTAGCCTTATGACGTTGATTTCATGGCTGAGTGATATTCCATTGTACATAAGGACCACAACTTCTTTATCCATTCTTCTCTTTCCTGGGATGTTTCAGGTGTAACGAAGTGGAGGTTCTTGTCAACAGAGCAGCCCTAAACTTTGGGGTGCCTGTGTCTTGCTGATTTTTAGTTTTCCCAATTTATACGCCCATGAGTGGAAGTGCCCTATGCTCTCTAAGCTGAGTTTTTTAGATGTTTCAGGACACACCGTACACTTCTCCAGAGTGGCTGTTGGCAATTTACAGCCCGCCCATCAGCGTAGCAAGGCTCCCATTTCTCCATGGCCTGTCCTGCATTTCTGGTTTTGACACTTTATTCAGCATGGCCCTTTTGACCGATGGGAAGCGAGACTTCTTTGTAGCGCTGATTTGCCTTTCCAGGTTGCTTGGTTGGCCAAAAAGGGCGTATGCGTTTTTTCCTGAATATATTCAGGAAAAAACGCATACGCCCTTTTTGGCCAAGGGCATCATAGTCGAGGTTTTGCCGCTTTTCCTGTGCTTTAAAAGCGATTCGAATCTACCTCCTGAAATCGGTTTCCTGCAATTCTGCCTTGCTTTCAAATTCTCTTCGTTGCCTTCCCTCCATATATTTGTGGACGAGAGTTATCATTTCTAACTGTGCAGGTCTGTGAATTGCAGTGCCCCTGAGCTCCATTTCTCAACTCGCTTTCTTGGGAGCTGGCCGCAAAAGCGCAGGATTGCTTCAGGCCCTATTCTGGCTCCGGGCGGCAGGCTGAGCCTGTGGTTAATTCTTCTTCCTGATGGGAAAATAGAGTGACGTGTGCCTGTCCCAACACCTAGAGCTAGTCTCTCATTGGTTCCCCCTCTTCCCGTTCATCCTCAGGACAAATTGCAACCTGTACGGAACAGGAGGTTAAAGGTGCTGATTCTCCAAGGAGGGAGATTGCTAGTAAAGTGGCTGGAATGGCGAACCGGAGCACAAGGAGATGAGAAATGAGGTGCGTTTTAGAAACCTTTTCCGATCACACGGTGTACCATCTTCTGGGTTTCTCATGCATGTTTTCGATGTTGGAAGATGCCCTTGAACCTGGAGATTTGGGACCCATGGGATGGGTACCACGCCGTACTACTTTAAAGGGTCTGCGTTAGCTCACCCAACCTCACCAAAACTCTCAGCCCCAAGAGTGTCCACCCTTATGGCTCAGTCATCTGTGGGTCTAGATATGGTCAATCCAGGTGGCATCGCAGCCCCTGAACGAATTTTGTAAGAATTTCTCTTTCACTGTCTTTGTTTCACGGGTTTTTAAAAGTAATTGATTTTTATAATGGGGTTTAGCTGCTTTGCACTGCTGTGTTTATGCCGCTTTACACCCACTTGACTCACTTACAGAGAGATAGCAATACATAGGTTTTAAGATTCTTACTAGTCAAATATATTCTTGGGCGGTGAATAGGGGGTGTTGAGTCCAGTTCACTGAGCAAGGAGTAGGTCTTGTCTATTACATATTGGGTTTATGGAACGGTAGCTGAGCTAATTTGAAACCCTTGTTTTATGCATCACCCCACCTCTCCTTTCCCGTTAAGCAGCCATAGTGTGTTTTCTAAACGTGCGACTCTGTTCTGTTTTGTAATTCAGTTCAAGGGTAGCGGTTTTTACATTCCCTCTATAAGTGATATCTTATGATAAGTGTCTTTTTCTGTGTGACTTATTTCACTTAGAATCGTCGTACCTAAATCCACTCATCATGCTGCTCCTAGCCTTATGACGTTGATTTCATGGCTGAGTGATATTCCATTGTACATAAGGACCACAACTTCTTTATCCATTCTTCTCTTTCCTGGGATGTTTCAGGTGTAACGAAGTGGAGGTTCTTGTCAACAGAGCAGCCCTAAACTTTGGGGTGCCTGTGTCTTGCTGATTTTTAGTTTTCCCAATTTATCCGCCCATGAGTGGAAGTGCCTTATGCTCTCTAAGCTGAGTTTTTTCGATGTTTCAGGACACACCGTACACTTCTCCAGAGTGGCTGTTGGCAATTTACAGCCCGCCCATCAGCGTAGCAAGGCTCCCATTTCTCCATGGCCTGTCCTGCATTTCTGGTTTTGACCCTTTATTCAGCATGGCCCTTTTGACCGATGGGAAGCGAGACTTCTTTGTAGCGCTGATTTGCCTTTCCAGGTTGCTTGGTTGGCCAAAAAGGGCGTATGCGTTTTTTCCTGAATATATTCAGGAAAAAACGCATACGCCCTTTTTGGCCAAGGGCATCATTGTCGAGGTTTTGCCGCTTTTCCTGTGCTTTAAAGGCGATTCGAATCTACCTCCTGAAATCTGTTTCCTGCAATTCTGCCTTGCTTTCAAATCCTCTTCGTTGCCTTCCCTCAATATATTTGTGGACGAGAGTTATCATTTCTAACTGTGCACGTCTGTGAATTGCAGTGCCCATGAGCTCAATTTTTCAACTCGCTTTCTTGGGAGCTGGCCGCAAAAGCGCAGGATTGCTTCAGGCCCTATTCTGGCTCCGGGCGGTAGGCTAAGCCTGTGGTTAATTCTACTTTCTGATGGGAAAATAGAGTGACCTGTGCCTGTCCCAACACCTAGAGCTAGTCTCTCATTGGTTCCCCCTCTTCCCGTTCATCCTCAGGACAAATTGCAACCTGTACGGAACAGGAGGTTAAAGGTGCTGATTCTCCAAAGAGGGAGATTGCTAGTAAAGGGGCTGGAATGGCGAACCGGAGCACAAGGAGATTAGAAATGAGGTGCGTTTTAGAAACCTTTCCCGATCACACGGTGTACCATCTTCTGGGTTTCTCATGCATGTTTTCGATGTAGGAAGATGCCCTTGAACCTGGAGATTTGGGACCCATGGGATGGGTACCACGCCGTATTATTTTACAGGGTCTGCGTTAGCTCACCCAACCTCACCAAACCTCTCAGCCCCAAGAGTGTCCACCCTTATGTATCAATCAGCTGTGGGTTTAGATATGGTCAATCCAGGTGGCATCGCAGCCCCTGAAAGAATTTTGTAAGAATTTCTCTTTCTTTCACTGTCTTTGTTTCACGAGTTTTTAAAAGTATTTGATTTTTATAATGGGGTTTAGCTGCTTTGCACTGCTGTGTTTATGCCGCTTTACACCCACTTGACTCACTTACAGAGAGATATCAGTACATAGGTTTTAAGATTCTTACTAGTCAGATATATTCTTGGACGGTGAATTGGGGGTGTTGAGTCCAGTTCACTGAGCAAGGAGTAGGTGTTGTCTATTACATATTGGGTTTATGGAACGGTATCTGAGCTAATTTGAAACCCTTGTTTTATGCATCACCCCACCTCACCTTTCCCGTTAAGCAGCCATAGTGTGTTTTCTAAACGTGCGACTCTGTTCTGTTTTGTAATTCAGTTCAAGGGTAGCGGTTTTTACATTAGCCTCTGTAAGTGATATCTTATGATAAGTGTCTTTTTCTGTGTGACTTATTTCACTTAGAATCGTTGTACCTATATCCACTCATCATGCTGCTCCTAGCCTTATGACGTTGATTTCATGGCTGAGTGATATTCCATTGTACATAAGGACCACAACTTCTTTATCCATTCTTCTCTTTCCTTGGATGTTTCAGGTGTAACGAAGTGGAGGTTCTTGTCAACAGAGCAGCCCTAAACTTTGGGGTGCCTGTGTCTTGCTGATTTTTAGTTTTCCCAATTTATACGCCCATGAGTGGAACTGCCCTATGCTCTCTAAGCTGAGTTTTTTAGATGTTTCAGGACACACCGTACACTTCTCCAGAGTGGCTGTTGGCCATTTACAGCCCGCCCATCAGCGTAGCAAGGCTCCCATTTCTCCATGGCCTGTCCTGCATTTCTGGTTTTGACACTTTATTCAGCATGGCCCTTTTGACCGATGGGAAGCGAGACTTCTTTGTAGCGCTGATTTGCCTTTCCAGGTTGCTTGGTTGGCCAAAAAGGGCGTATGCGTTTTTTCCTGAATATATTCAGGAAAAAACGCATACGCCCTTTTTGGCCAAGGGCATCATTGTCGAGGTTTTGCCGCTTTTCCTGTGCTTTAAAGGCGATTCGAATCTACCTCCTGAAATCGGTTTCCTGCAATTCTGCCTTGCTTTCAAATTCTCTTCGTTGCCTTCCCTCAATATATTTGTGGATGGGAGTTATCATTTCTAACTGTGCAGGTCTGTGAATTGCAGTGCCCCTGAGCTCCATTTCTCAACTCGCTTTCTTGGGAGCTGGCCGCAAAAGCGCAGGATTGCTTCAGGCCCTATTCTGGCTCCGGGCGGCAGGCTGAGCCTGTGGTTAATTTTTCTTCCTGATGGGAAAATAGAGTGACGTGTGCCTGTCCCAACACCTAGAGCTAGTCTCTCATTGGTTCCCCCTCTTCCCGTTCATCCTCAGGACAAATTGCAACCTGTACGGAACAGGAGGTTAAAGGTGCTGATTCTCCAAGGAGGGAGATTGCTAGTAAAGCGGCTGGAATGGCGAACCGGAGCACAAGGAGATGAAAAATGAGGTGCGTTTTAGAAACCTTTCCCGATCACACGGTGTACCATCTTCTGGGTTTCTCATGCATGTTTTCGATGTAGGAAGATGCCCTTGAACCTGGAGATTTGGGACCCATGGCATGGGTACCACGCCGTACTACTTTAAAGGGTCTGCGTTAGCTCACCCAACCTCACCAAACCTCTCAGCCCCAAGAGTGTCCACCCTTATGGCTCAGTCAGCTGTGGGTCTAGATATGGTCAATCCAGGTGGCATCGCAGCCCCTGAACGAATTTTGTAAGAATTTCTCTTTCACTGTCTTTGTTTCACGGGTTTTTAAAAGTAATTGATTTTTATAATGGGGTTTAGCTGCTTTGCACTGCTGTGTTTATGCCGCTTTACACCCACTTGACTCACTTACAGAGAGATAGCAATACATAGGTTTTAAGATTCTTAATAGTCAAATATATTCTTGGACGGTGAATAGGAGGTGTTGAGTCCAGTTTACTGAGCAAGGAGTAGGTCTTGTCTATTACATATTGGGTTTATGGAACGGTATCTGAGCTAATTTGAAACCCTTGTTTTATGCATCACCCCACCTCACCTTTCCCGTTAAGCAGCCATAGTGTGTTTTCTAAACGTGCGACTCTGTTCTGTTTTGTAATTCAGTTCAAGGGTAGCGGTTTTTACATTCCCTCTATAAGTGATATCTTATGATAAGTGTCTTTTTCTGTGTGACTTATTTCACTTAGAATCGTCGTACCTAAATCCACTCATCATGCTGCTCCTAGCCTTATGACGTTGATTTCATGGCTGAGTGATATTCCATTGTACATAAGGACCACAACTTCTTTATCCATTCTTCTCTTTCCTGGGATGTTTCAGGTGTAACGAAGTGGAGGTTCTTGTCAACAGAGCAGCCCTAAACTTTGGGGTGCCTGTGTCTTGCTGATTTTTAGTTTTCCCAATTTATACGCCCATGAGTGGAAGTGCCCTATGCTCTCTAAGCTGAGTTTTTTAGATGTTTCAGGACACACCGTACACTTCTCCAGAGTGGCTGTTGGCAATTTACAGCCCGCCCATCAGCGTAGCAAGGCTCCCATTTCTCCATGGCCTGTCCTGCATTTCTGGTTTTGACACTTTATTCAGCATGGCCCTTTTGACCGATGGGAAGCGAGACTTCTTTGTAGCGCTGATTTGCCTTTCCAGGTTGCTTGGTTGGCCAAAAAGGGCGTATGCGTTTTTTCCTGAATATATTCAGGAAAAAACGCATACGCCCTTTTTGGCCAAGGGCATCATAGTCGAGGTTTTGCCGCTTTTCCTGTGCTTTAAAGGCGATTCGAATCTACCTCCTGAAATCGGTTTCCTGCAATTCTGCCTTGCTTTCAAATCCTCTTCGTTGCCTTCCCTCAATATATTTGTGGACGAGAGTTATCATTTCTAACTGTGCAGGTCTGTGAATTGCAGTGCCCCTGAGCTCCATTTCTCAACTCGCTTTCTTGGGAGCTGGCCGCAAAAGCGCAGGATTGCTTCAGGCCCTATTCTGGCTCCGGGCGGCAGGCTGAGCCTGTGGTTAATTCTTCTTCCTGATGGGAAAATAGAGTGACGTGTGCCTGTCCCAACACCTAGAGCTAGTCTCTCATTGGTTCCCCCTCTTCCCGTTCATCCTCAGGACAAATTGCAACCTGTACGGAACAGGAGGTTAAAGGTGCTGATTCTCCAAGGAGGGAGATTGCTAGTAAAGTGGCTGGAATGGCGAACCGGAGCACAAGGAGATGAGAAATGAGGTGCGTTTTAGAAACCTTTTCCGATCACACGGTGTACCATCTTCTGGGTTTCTCATGCATGTTTTCGATGTAGGAAGATGCCCTTGAACCTGGAGATTTGGGACCCATGGGATGGGTACCACGCCGTACTACTTTAAAGGGTCTGCGTTAGCTCACCCAACCTCACCAAAACTCTCAGCCCCAAGAGTGTCCACCCTTATGGCTCAGTCATCTGTGGGTCTAGATATAGTCAATCCAGGTGGCATCGCAGCCCCTGAACGAATTTTGTAAGAATTTCTCTTTCACTGTCTTTGTTTCACGGGTTTTTAAAAGTAATTGATTTTTATAATGGGGTTTAGCTGCTTTGCACTGCTGTGTTTATGCCGCTTTACACCCACTTGACTCACTTACAGAGAGATAGCAATACATAGGTTTTAAGATTCTTACTAGTCAAATATATTCTTGGGCGGTGAATAGGGGGTGTTGAGTCCAGTTCACTGAGCAAGGAGTAGGTCTTGTCTATTACATATTGGGTTTATGGAACGGTATCTGAGATAATTTGAAACCCTTGTTTTATGCATCACCCCACCTCACCTTTCCCGTTAAGCAGCCATAGTGTGTTTTCTAAACGTGCGACTCTGTTCTGTTTTGTAATTCAGTTCAAGGGTAGCGGTTTTTACATTAGCCTCTGTAAGTGATATCTTATGATAAGTGTCTTTTTCTGTGTGACTTATTTCACTTAGAATCGTTGTACCTATATCCACTCATCATGCTGCTCCTAGCCTTATGACGTTGATTTCATGGCTGAGTGATATTCCATTGTACATAAGGACCACAACTTCTTTATCCATTCTTCTCTTTCCTTGGATGTTTCAGGTGTAACGAAGTGGAGGTTCTTGTCAACAGAGCAGCCCTAAACTTTGGGGTGCCTGTGTCTTGCTGATTTTTAGTTTTCCCAATTTATACGCCCATGAGTGGAACTGCCCTATGCTCTCTAAGCTGAGTTTTTTAGATGTTTCAGGACACACCGTACACTTCTCCAGAGTGGCTGTTGGCCATTTACAGCCCGCCCGTCAGCGTAGCAAGGCTCCCATTTCTCCATGGCCTGTCCTGCATTTCTGGTTTTGACACTTTATTCAGCATGGCCCTTTTGACCGATGGGAAGCGAGACTTCTTTGTAGCGCTGATTTGCCTTTCCAGGTTGCTTGGTTGGCCAAAAAGGGCGTATGCGTTTTTTCCTGAATATATTCAGGAAAAAACGCATACGCCCTTTTTGGCCAAGGGCATCATTGTCGAGGTTTTGCCGCTTTTCCTGTGCTTTAAAGGCGATTCGAATCTACCTCCTGAAATCGGTTTCCTGCAATTCTGCCTTGCTTTCAAATTCTCTTCGTTGCCTTCCCTCAATATATTTGTGGACGGGAGTTATCATTTCTAACTGTGCAGGTCTGTGAATTGCAGTGCCCCTGAGCTCCATTTCTCAACTCGCTTTCTTGGGAGCTGGCCGCAAAAGCGCAGGATTGCTTCAGGCCCTATTCTGGCTCCGGGCGGCAGGCTGAGCCTGTGGTTAATTTTTCTTCCTGATGGGAAAATAGAGTGACGTGTGCCTGTCCCAACACCTAGAGCTAGTCTCTCATTGGTTCCCCCTCTTCCCGTTCATCCTCAGGACAAATTGCAACCTGTACAGAACAGGAGGTTAAAGGTGCTGATTCTCCAAGGAGGGAGATTGCTAGTAAAGCGGCTGGAATGGCGAACCGGAGCACAAGGAGATGAGAAATGAGGTGCGTTTTAGAAACCTTTTCCGATCACACGGTGTACCATCTTCTGGGTTTCTCATGCATGTTTTCGATGTAGGAAGATGCCCTTGAACCTGGAGATTTGGGACCCATGGCATGGGTACCACGCCGTACTACTTTAAAGGGTCTGCGTTAGCTCACCCAACCTCACCAAACCTCTCAGCCCCAAGAGTGTCCACCCTTATGGCTCAGTCAGCTGTGGGTCTAGATATGGTCAATCCAGGTGGCATCGCAGCCCCTGAACGAATTTTGTAAGAATTTCTCTTTCACTGTCTTTGTTTCACGGGTTTTTAAAAGTAATTGATTTTTATAATGGGGTTTAGCTGCTTTGCACTGCTGTGTTTAGGCCGCTTTACACCCACATGACTCACTTACAGAGAGATAGCAATACATAGGTTTTAAGATTCTTACTAGTCAAATATATTCTTGGGCGGTGAATAGGGGGTGTTGAGTCCAGTTCACTGAGCAAGGAGTAGGTCTTGTCTATTACATATTGGGTTTATGGAACGGTAGCTGAGCTAATTTGAAACCCTTGTTTTATGCATCACCCCACCTCTCCTTTCCCGTTAAGCAGCCATAGTGTGTTTTCTAAACGTGCGACTCTGTTCTGTTTTTTAATTCAGTTCAAGGGTAGCGGTTTTTACATTCCCTCTATAAGTGATATCTTATGATAAGTGTCTTTTTCTGTGTGACTTATTTCACTTAGAATCGTCGTACCTAAATCCACTCATCATGCTGCTCCTAGCCTTATGACGTTGATTTCATGGCTGAGTGATATTCCATTGTACATAAGGACCACAACTTCTTTATCCATTCTTCTCTTTCCTTGGATGTTTCAGGTGTAACGAAGTGGAGGTTCTTGTCAACAGAGCAGCCCTAAACTTTGGGGTGCCTGTGTCTTGCTGATTTTTAGTTTTCCCAATTTATACGCCCATGAGTGGAAGTGCCCTATGCTCTCTAAGCTGAGTTTTTTAGATGTTTCAGGACACACCGTACACTTCTCCAGAGTGGCTGTTGGCCATTTACAGCCCGCCCATCAGCGTAGCAAGGCTCCCATTTCTCCATGGCCTGTCCTGCATTTCTGGTTTTGACACTTTATTCAGCATGGCCCTTTTGACCGATGGGAAGCGAGACTTCTTTGTAGCGCTGATTTGCCTTTCCAGGTTGCTTGGTTGGCCAAAAAGGGCGTATGCGTTTTTTCCTGAATATATTCAGGAAAAAACGCATACGCCCTTTTTGGCCAAGGGCATCATTGTCGAGGTTTTGCCGCTTTTCCTGTGCTTTAAAGGCGATTCGAATCTACCTCCTGAAATCGGTTTCCTGCAATTCTGCCTTGCTTTCAAATTCTCTTCGTTGCCTTCCCTCAATATATTTGTGGATGGGAGTTATCATTTCTAACTGTGCAGGTCTGTGAATTGCAGTGCCCCTGAGCTCCATTTCTCAACTCGCTTTCTTGGGAGCTGGCCGCAAAAGCGCAGGATTGCTTCAGGCCCTATTCTGGCTCCGGGCGGCAGGCTGAGCCTGTGGTTAATTTTTCTTCCTGATGGGAAAATAGAGTGACGTGTGCCTGTCCCAACACCTAGAGCTAGTCTCTCATTGGTTCCCCCTCTTCCCGTTCATCCTCAGGACAAATTGCAACCTGTACGGAACAGGAGGTTAAAGGTGCTGATTCTCCAAGGAGGGAGATTGCTAGTAAAGCGGCTGGAATGGCGAACCGGAGCACAAGGAGATGAAAAATGAGGTGCGTTTTAGAAACCTTTCCCGATCACACGGTGTACCATCTTCTGGGTTTCTCATGCATGTTTTCGATGTAGGAAGATGCCCTTGAACCTGGAGATTTGGGACCCATGGCATGGGTACCACGCCGTACTACTTTAAAGGGTCTGCGTTAGCTCACCCAACCTCACCAAACCTCTCAGCCCCAAGAGTGTCCACCCTTATGGCTCAGTCAGCTGTGGGTCTAGATATGGTCAATCCAGGTGGCATCGCAGCCCCTGAACGAATTTTGTAAGAATTTCTCTTTCACTGTCTTTGTTTCACGGGTTTTTAAAAGTAATTGATTTTTATAATGGGGTTTAGCTGCTTTGCACTGCTGTGTTTATGCCGCTTTACACCCACTTGACTCACTTACAGAGAGATAGCAATACATAGGTTTTAAGATTCTTAATAGTCAAATATATTCTTGGACGGTGAATAGGAGGTGTTGAGTCCAGTTTACTGAGCAAGGAGTAGGTCTTGTCTATTACATATTGGGTTTATGGAACGGTATCTGAGCTAATTTGAAACCCTTGTTTTATGCATCACCCCACCTCACCTTTCCCGTTAAGCAGCCATAGTGTGTTTTCTAAACGTGCGACTCTGTTCTGTTTTGTAATTCAGTTCAAGGGTAGCGGTTTTTACATTCCCTCTATAAGTGATATCTTATGATAAGTGTCTTTTTCTGTGTGACTTATTTCACTTAGAATCGTCGTACCTAAATCCACTCATCATGCTGCTCCTAGCCTTATGACGTTGATTTCATGGCTGAGTGATATTCCATTGTACATAAGGACCACAACTTCTTTATCCATTCTTCTCTTTCCTGGGATGTTTCAGGTGTAACGAAGTGGAGGTTCTTGTCAACAGAGCAGCCCTAAACTTTGGGGTGCCTGTGTCTTGCTGATTTTTAGTTTTCCCAATTTATACGCCCATGAGTGGAAGTGCCCTATGCTCTCTAAGCTGAGTTTTTTAGATGTTTCAGGACACACCGTACACTTCTCCAGAGTGGCTGTTGGCAATTTACAGCCCGCCCATCAGCGTAGCAAGGCTCCCATTTCTCCATGGCCTGTCCTGCATTTCTGGTTTTGACACTTTATTCAGCATGGCCCTTTTGACCGATGGGAAGCGAGACTTCTTTGTAGCGCTGATTTGCCTTTCCAGGTTGCTTGGTTGGCCAAAAAGGGCGTATGCGTTTTTTCCTGAATATATTCAGGAAAAAACGCATACGCCCTTTTTGGCCAAGGGCATCATAGTCGAGGTTTTGCCGCTTTTCCTGTGCTTTAAAGGCGATTCGAATCTACCTCCTGAAATCGGTTTCCTGCAATTCTGCCTTGCTTTCAAATCCTCTTCGTTGCCTTCCCTCAATATATTTGTGGACGAGAGTTATCATTTCTAACTGTGCAGGTCTGTGAATTGCAGTGCCCCTGAGCTCCATTTCTCAACTCGCTTTCTTGGGAGCTGGCCGCAAAAGCGCAGGATTGCTTCAGGCCCTATTCTGGCTCCGGGCGGCAGGCTGAGCCTGTGGTTAATTCTTCTTCCTGATGGGAAAATAGAGTGACGTGTGCCTGTCCCAACACCTAGAGCTAGTCTCTCATTGGTTCCCCCTCTTCCCGTTCATCCTCAGGACAAATTGCAACCTGTACGGAACAGGAGGTTAAAGGTGCTGATTCTCCAAGGAGGGAGATTGCTAGTAAAGTGGCTGGAATGGCGAACCGGAGCACAAGGAGATGAGAAATGAGGTGCGTTTTAGAAACCTTTTCCGATCACACGGTGTACCATCTTCTGGGTTTCTCATGCATGTTTTCGATGTAGGAAGATGCCCTTGAACCTGGAGATTTGGGACCCATGGGATGGGTACCACGCCGTACTACTTTAAAGGGTCTGCGTTAGCTCACCCAACCTCACCAAAACTCTCAGCCCCAAGAGTGTCCACCCTTATGGCTCAGTCATCTGTGGGTCTAGATATAGTCAATCCAGGTGGCATCGCAGCCCCTGAACGAATTTTGTAAGAATTTCTCTTTCACTGTCTTTGTTTCACGGGTTTTTAAAAGTAATTGATTTTTATAATGGGGTTTAGCTGCTTTGCACTGCTGTGTTTATGCCGCTTTACACCCACTTGACTCACTTACAGAGAGATAGCAATACATAGGTTTTAAGATTCTTACTAGTCAAATATATTCTTGGGCGGTGAATAGGGGGTGTTGAGTCCAGTTCACTGAGCAAGGAGTAGGTCTTGTCTATTACATATTGGGTTTATGGAACGGTATCTGAGATAATTTGAAACCCTTGTTTTATGCATCACCCCACCTCACCTTTCCCGTTAAGCAGCCATAGTGTGTTTTCTAAACGTGCGACTCTGTTCTGTTTTGTAATTCAGTTCAAGGGTAGCGGTTTTTACATTAGCCTCTGTAAGTGATATCTTATGATAAGTGTCTTTTTCTGTGTGACTTATTTCACTTAGAATCGTTGTACCTATATCCACTCATCATGCTGCTCCTAGCCTTATGACGTTGATTTCATGGCTGAGTGATATTCCATTGTACATAAGGACCACAACTTCTTTATCCATTCTTCTCTTTCCTTGGATGTTTCAGGTGTAACGAAGTGGAGGTTCTTGTCAACAGAGCAGCCCTAAACTTTGGGGTGCCTGTGTCTTGCTGATTTTTAGTTTTCCCAATTTATACGCCCATGAGTGGAACTGCCCTATGCTCTCTAAGCTGAGTTTTTTAGATGTTTCAGGACACACCGTACACTTCTCCAGAGTGGCTGTTGGCCATTTACAGCCCGCCCGTCAGCGTAGCAAGGCTCCCATTTCTCCATGGCCTGTCCTGCATTTCTGGTTTTGACACTTTATTCAGCATGGCCCTTTTGACCGATGGGAAGCGAGACTTCTTTGTAGCGCTGATTTGCCTTTCCAGGTTGCTTGGTTGGCCAAAAAGGGCGTATGCGTTTTTTCCTGAATATATTCAGGAAAAAACGCATACGCCCTTTTTGGCCAAGGGCATCATTGTCGAGGTTTTGCCGCTTTTCCTGTGCTTTAAAGGCGATTCGAATCTACCTCCTGAAATCGGTTTCCTGCAATTCTGCCTTGCTTTCAAATTCTCTTCGTTGCCTTCCCTCAATATATTTGTGGACGGGAGTTATCATTTCTAACTGTGCAGGTCTGTGAATTGCAGTGCCCCTGAGCTCCATTTCTCAACTCGCTTTCTTGGGAGCTGGCCGCAAAAGCGCAGGATTGCTTCAGGCCCTATTCTGGCTCCGGGCGGCAGGCTGAGCCTGTGGTTAATTTTTCTTCCTGATGGGAAAATAGAGTGACGTGTGCCTGTCCCAACACCTAGAGCTAGTCTCTCATTGGTTCCCCCTCTTCCCGTTCATCCTCAGGACAAATTGCAACCTGTACAGAACAGGAGGTTAAAGGTGCTGATTCTCCAAGGAGGGAGATTGCTAGTAAAGCGGCTGGAATGGCGAACCGGAGCACAAGGAGATGAGAAATGAGGTGCGTTTTAGAAACCTTTCCCGATCACACGGTGTACCATCTTCTGGGTTTCTCATGCATGTTTTCGATGTAGGAAGATGCCCTTGAACCTGGAGATTTGGGACCCATGGGATGGGTACCACGCCGTATTATTTTACAGGGTCTGCGTTAGCTCACCCAACCTCACCAAACCTCTCAGCCCCAAGAGTGTCCACCCTTATGTATCAATCAGCTGTGGGTTTAGATATGGTCAATCCAGGTGGCATCGCAGCCCCTGAAACAATTTTGTAAGAATTTCTCTTTCTTTCACTGTCTTTGTTTCACGAGTTTTTAAAAGTATTTGATTTTTATAATGGGGTTTAGCTGCTTTGCACTGCTGTGTTTATGCCGCTTTACACCCACTTGACTCACTTACAGAGAGATATCAGTACATAGGTTTTAAGATTCTTACTAGTCAGATATATTCTTGGACGGTGAATTGGGGGTGTTGAGTCCAGTTCACTGAGCAAGGAGTAGGTGTTGTCTATTACATATTGGGTTTATGGAACGGTATCTGAGCTAATTTGAAACCCTTGTTTTATGCATCACCCCACCTCACCTTTCCCGTTAAGCAGCCATAGTGTGTTTTCTAAACGTGCGACTCTGTTCTGTTTTGTAATTCAGTTCAAGAGTAGCGGTTTTTACATTCCCTCTATAAGTGATATCTTATGATAAGTGTCTTTTTCTGTGTGACCTATTTCACTTAGAATCGTCGTACCTAAATCCACTCATCATGCTGCTCCTAGCCTTATGACGTTGATTTCATGGCTGAGTGATATTCCATTGTACATAAGGACCACAACTTCTTTATCCATTCTTCTCTTTCCTGGGATGTTTCAGGTGTAACGAAGTGGAGGTTCTTGTCAACAGAGCAGCCCTAAACTTTGGGGTGCCTGTGTCTTGCTGATTTTTAGTTTTCCCAATTTATACGCCCATGAGTGGAACTGCCCTATGCTCTCTAAGCTGAGTTTTTTAGATGTTTCAGGACACACCGTACACTTCTCCAGAGTGGCTGTTGGCAATTTACAGCCCGCCCATCAGCGTAGCAAGGCTCCCATTTCTCCATGGCCTGTCCTGCATTTCTGGTTTTGACACTTTATTCAGCATGGCCCTTTTGACCGATGGGAAGCGAGACTTCTTTGTAGCGCTGATTTGCCTTTGCAGGTTGCTTGGTTGGCCAAAAAGGGCGTATGCGTTTTTTCCTGAATATATTCAGGAAAAAACGCATACGCCCTTTTTGGCCAAGGGCATCATTGTCGAGGTTTTGCCGCTTTTCCTGTGCTTTAAAGGCGATTCGAATCTACCTCCTGAAATCGGTTTCCTGCAATTCTGCCTTGCTTTCAAATTCTCTTCGTTGCCTTCCCGCAATATATTTGTGGACGAGAGTTATCATTTCTAACTGTGCAGGTCTGTGAATTGCAGTGCCCCTGAGCTCCATTTCTCAACTCGCTTTCTTGGGAGCTGGCCGCAAAAGCGCAGGATTGCTTCAGGCCCTATTCTGCCTCCGGGCGGCAGGCTGATCCTGTGGTTAATTCTTCTTCCTGGTGGGAAAATAGTGTGACCTCTGCCTGTTCCAACACCTAGAGCTAGTCTCTCATTGGTTCCCCCTCTTCCCGTTCATCCTCAGGACAAATTGCAACCTGTACGGAACAGGAGGTTAAAGGTGCTGATTCTCCAAGGAGGGAGATTGCTAGTAAAGCGGCTGGAATGGCGAACCGGAGCACAAGGAGATGAGAAATGAGGTGCGTTTTAGAAACCTTTCCCGATCACACGGTGTACCATCTTCTGGGTTTCTCATGCATGTTTTCGATGTAGGAAGATGTCCTTGAACCTGGAGATTTGGGACCCAATGGATGGGTACCACGCCGTATTACTTTAAAGGGTCTGTGTTAGCTCACCCAACCTCACCAAACCTCTCAGCCCCAAGAGTGTCCACCCTTATGTCTCAGTCAGCTGTGGGTCTAGATATGGTCAATCCAGGTGGCATCGCAGCCCCTGAACGAATTTTGTAAGAATTTCTCTCTCTTTCACTGTCTTTGTTTCACGGGTTTTTAAAAGTAATTGATTTTTATAATGGGGTTTAGCTGCTTTGCACTGCTGTGTTTATGCCGCTTTACACCCACTTGACTCACTTACAGAGAGATAGCAATACATAGGTTTTAAGATTCTTACTAGTCAAATATATTCTTGGGCGGTGAATAGGGGGTGTTGAGTCCAGTTCACTGAGCAAGGAGCAGGTCTTGTCTATTACATATTGGGTTTATGGAACGGTATCTGAGCTAATTTGAAACCCTTGTTTTATGCATCACCCCACCTCACCTTTCCCGTTAAGCAGCCATAGTGTGTTTTCTAAACGTGCGACTCTGTTCTGTTTTGTAATTCAGTTCAAGGGTAGCGGTTTTTACATTCCCTCTATAAGTGATATCTTATGATAAGTGTCTTTTTCTGTGTGACTTATTTCACTTAGAATCGTCGTACCTAAATCCACTCATCATGATGCTCCTAGCCTTATGACGTTGATTTCATGGCTGAGTGATATTCCATTGTACATAAGGACCACAACTTCTTTATCCATTCTTCTCTTTCCTGGGATGTTTAAGGTGTAACGAAGTGGAGTTTCTTGTCAACAGAGCAGCCCTAAACTTCGGGGTGCCTGTGTCTTGCTGATTTTTAGTTTTCCCAATTTATACGCCCATGAGTGGAAGTGCCCTATGCTCTCTAAGCTGAGTTTTTTCGATGTTTCAGGACACACCGTACACTTCTCCAGAGTGGCTGTTGGTAATTTACAGCCCGCCCATCAGGGTAGCAAGGCTCCCATTTCTCCATGGCCTGTCCTGCATTTCTGGTTTTGACACTTTATTCAGCATGGCCCTTTTGACCGATGGGAAGCGAGACTTCTTTGTAGCGCTGATTTGCCTTTCCAGGTTGCTTGGTTGGCCAAAAAGGGCGTATGCGTTTTTTCCTGAATATATTCAGGAAAAAACGCATACGCCCTTTTTGGCCAAGGGCATCATTGTCGAGGTTTTGCCGCTTTTCCTGTGCTTTAAAGGCGATTCGAATCTACCTCCTGAAATCGGTTTCCTGCAATTCTGCCTTGCTTTCAAATTCTCTTCGTTGCCTTCCCTCAATATATTTGTGGACGAGAGTTATCATTTCTAACTGTGCAGGTCTGTGAATTGCAGTGCCCCTGAGCTCCATTTCTCAACTCGCTTTCTTGGGAGCTGGCCGCAAAAGCGCAGGATTGCTTCAGGCCCTCTTCTGGCTCCGGGCGGCAGGCTGAGCCTGTGGTTAATTCTTCTTCCTGATGGGAAAATAGAGTGACCTGTGCCTGTCCCAACACCTAGAGCTAGTCTCTCATTGGTTCCCCCTCTTCCCGTTCATCCTCAGGACAAATTGCAACCTGTACGGAACAGGAGGTTAAAGGTGCTGATTCTCCAAGGAGGGAGATTGCTAGTAAAGCGGCTGGAATGGCGAACTGGAGCACAAGGAGATGAGAAATGAGGTGCGTTTTAGAAACCTTTCCCGGTCACACGGTGTACCATCTTCTGAGTTTCTCATGCATGTTTTCGATGTAGGAATATGCCCTTGAACCTGGAGATTTGGGGATTTGGGACCCATGGGATGGGTACCACGCCGTAATACTTTAAAGGGTCTGCGTTAGCTCACCCAACCTCACCAAACCTCTCAGCCCCAAGAGTGTTCACCCTTATGGCTCAGTCAGCTGTGGGTCTAGATATGGTCAATCCAGGTGGCATCGCAGCCCCTGAACGAATTTTGTAAGAATTTCTCTCTCTTTCACTGTCTTTGTTTCACGGGTTTTTAAAAGTAATTGATTTTTATAATGGGGTTTAGCTGCTTTGCACTGCTGTGTTTATGCCGCTTTACACCTACTTGACTCACTTACAGAGAGATAGCAATACATAGGTTTTAAGATTCTTACTAGTCAAATATATTCTTGAGCGGTGAATAGGGGGTGTTGAGTCCAGTTCACTGAGCAAGGAGTAGGTCTTGTCTATTACATATTGGGTTTATGGAACGGTAGCTGAGCTAAATTGAAACCCTTGTTTTATGCATCACCCCACCTCACCTTTCCCGTTAAGCAGCCATAGTGTGTTTTCTAAACGTGCGACTCTGTTCTGTTTTGTAATTCAGTTCAAGGGTAGCGGTTTTTACATTCCCTCTATAAGTGATATCTTATGATAAGTGTCTTTTTCTGTGTGACCTATTTCACTTAGAATCGTCGTACCTATATCCACTCATCATGCTGCTCCTAGCCTTATGACGTTGATTTCATGGCTGAGTGATATTCCATTGTACATAAGGACCACAACTTCTTTATCCATTCTACTCTTTCCTGGGATGTTTCAGGTGTAACGAAGTGGAGGTTCTTGTCAACAGAGCAGCCCTAAACTTTGGGGTGCCTGTGTCTTGCTGATTTTTAGTTTTCCCAATTTATCCGCCCATGAGTGGAAGTGCCCTATGCTCTCTAAGCTGAGTTTTTTCGATGTTTCAGGACACACCGTACACTTCTCCAGAGTGGCTGTTGGCAATTTACAGCCCGCCCATCAGCGTAGCAAGGCTCCCATTTCTCCATGGCCTGTCCTGCATTTCTGGTTTTGACCCTTTATTCAGCATGGCCCTTTTGACCGATGGGAAGCGAGACTTCTTTGTAGCGCTGATTTGCCTTTCCAGGTTGCTTGGTTGGCCAAAAAGGGCGTATGCGTTTTTTCCTGAATATATTCAGGAAAAAACGCATACGCCCTTTTTGGCCAAGGGCATCATTGTCGAGGTTTTGCCGCTTTTCCTGTGCTTTAAAGGCGATTCGAATCTACCTCCTGAAATCTGTTTCCTGCAATTCTGCCTTGCTTTCAAATCCTCTTCGTTGCCTTCCCTCAATATATTTGTGGACGAGAGTTATCATTTCTAACTGTGCAGGTCTGTGAATTGCAGTGCCCATGAGCTCAATTTTTCAACTCGCTTTCTTGGGAGCTGGCCGCAAAAGCGCAGGATTGCTTCAGGCCCTATTCTGGCTCCGGGCGGTAGGCTAAGCCTGTGGTTAATTCTACTTTCTGATGGGAAAATAGAGTGACCTGTGCCTGTCCCAACACCTAGAGCTAGTCTCTCATTGGTTCCCCCTCTTCCCGTTCATCCTCAGGACAAATTGCAACCTGTACGGAACAGGAGGTTAAAGGTGCTGATTCTCCAAAGAGGGAGATTGCTAGTAAAGGGGCTGGAATGGCGAACCGGAGCACAAGGAGATTAGAAATGAGGTGCGTTTTAGAAACCTTTCCCGATCACACGGTGTACCATCTTCTGGGTTTCTCATGCATGTTTACGATGTAGGAAGATGCCCTTGAACCTGGAGATTTGGGACCCATGGGATGGGTACCACGCCGTATTATTTTACAGGGTCTGCGTTAGCTCACCCAACCTCACCAAACCTCTCAGCCCCAAGAGTGTCCACCCTTATGTATCAATCAGCTGTGGGTTTAGATATGGTCAATCCAGGTGGCATCGCAGCCCCTGAAAGAATTTTGTAAGAATTTCTCTTTCTTTCACTGTCTTTGTTTCACGAGTTTTTAAAAGTATTTGATTTTTATAATGGGGTTTAGCTGCTTTGCACTGCTGTGTTTATGCCGCTTTACACCCACTTGACTCACTTACAGAGAGATATCAGTACATAGGTTTTAAGATTCTTACTAGTCAGATATATTCTTTGGCGGTGAATAGGGGGTGTTGAGTCCAGTTCACTGAGCAAGGAGTAGGTCTTGTCTATTACATATTGGGTTTATGGAACGGTATCTGAGCTAATTTGAAACCCTTGTTTTATGCATCACCCCACCTCACCTTTCCCGTTAAGCAGCCATAGTGTGTTTTCTAAACGTGCGACTCTGTTCTGTTTTGTAATTCAGTTCAAGGGTAGCGGTTTTTACATTCCCTCTATAAGTGATATCTTATGATAAGTGTCTTTTTCTGTGTGACCTATTTCACTTAGAATCGTCGTACCTAAATCCACTCATCATGCTGCTCCTAGCCTTATGACGTTGATTTCATGGCTGAGTGATATTCCATTGTACATAAGGACCACAACTTCTTTATCCATTCTTCTCTTTCCTGGGATGTTTCAGGTGTAACGAAGTGGAGGTTCTTGTCAACAGAGCAGCCCTAAACTTTGGGGTGCCTGTGTCTTGCTGATTTTTAGTTTTCCCAATTTATACGCCCATGAGTGGAAGTGCCCTATGCTCTCTAAGCTGAGTTTTTTCGATGTTTCAGGACACACCGTACACTTCTCCAGAGTGGCTGTTGGCAATTTACAGCCCGCCCATCAGCGTAGCAAGGCTCCCATTTCTCCATGGCCTGTCCTGCATTTCTGGTTTTGACACTTTATTCAGCATGGCCCTTTTGACCGATGGGAAGCGAGACTTCTTTGTAGCGCTGATTTGCCTTTGCAGGTTGCTTGGTTGGCCAAAAAGGGCGTATGCGTTTATTCCTGAATATATTCAGGAAAAAACGCATACGCCCTTTTTGGCCAAGGGCATCATTGTCGAGGTTTTGCCGCTTTTCCTGTGCTTTAAAGGCGATTCGAATCTACCTCCTGAAATCTGTTTCCTGCAATTCTGCCTTGCTTTCAAATTCTCTTCGTTGCCTTCCCTCCATATATTTGTGGACGAGAGTTATCATTTCTAACTGTGCAGGTCTGTGAATTGCAGTGCCCCTGAGCTCCATTTCTCAACTCGCTTTCTTGGGAGCTGGCCGCAAAAGCGCAGGATTGCTTCAGGCCCTATTCTGCCTCCGGGCGGCAGGCTGATCCTGTGGTTAATTCTTCTTCCTGATGGGAAAATAGAGTGACCTCTGCCTGTTCCAACACCTAGAGCTAGTCTCTCATTGGTTCCCCCTCTTCCCGTTCATCCTCAGGACAAATTGCAACCTGTACGGAACAGGAGGTTAAAGGTGCTGATTCTCCAAGGAGGGAGATTGCTAGTAAAGCGGCTGGAATGGCGAACCGGAGCACAAGGAGATGAGAAATGAGGTTCGTTTTAGAAACCTTTCCGGATCACACGGTGTACCATCTTCTGGGTTTCTCATGCATGTTTTCGATGTAGGAAGATGTCCTTGAACCTGGAGATTTGGGACCCAATGGATGGGTACCACGCCGTATTACTTTAAAGGGTCTGCGTTAGCTCACCCAACCTCACCAAACCTCTCAGCCCCAAGAGTGTCCACCCTTATGGCTCAGTCAGCTGTGGGTCTAGATATGGTCAATCCAGGTGGCATCGCAGCCCCTGAACGAATTTTGTAAGAATTTCTCTCTCTTTCACTGTCTTTGTTTCACGTGTCTTTAAAAGTAATTGATATTTATAATGGGGTTTAGCTGCTTTGCACGGCTGTGTTTATGCCGCTTTACACACACTTGACTCACTTACAGAGAGATAGCAATACATAGGTTTTAAGATTCTTACTAGTCAGATATATTCTTGGGCGGTGAATAGGGGGTGTTGAGTCCAGTTCACTGAGCAAGGAGTAGGTCTTGTCTATTACATATTGGGTTTATGGAACGGTATCTGAGCTAATTTGAAACCCTTGTTTTATGCATCACCCCACCTCACCTTTCCCGTTAAGCAGCCATAGTGTGTTTTCTAAACGTGCGACTCTGTTCTGTTTTGTAATTCAGTTCAAGGGTAGCGGTTTTTACATTCCCTCTATAAGTGATATCTTATGATAAGTGTCTTTTTCTGTGTGACTTATTTCACTTAGAATCGTCGTACCTAAATCCACTCATCATGCTGCTCCTAGCCTTATGACGTTGATTTCATGGCTGAGTGATATTCCATTGTACATAAGGACCACAACTTCTTTATCCATTCTTCTCTTTCCTGGGATGTTTAAGGTGTAACGAAGTGGAGTTTCTTGTCAACAGAGCAGCCCTAAACTTCGGGGTGCCTGTGTCTTGCTGATTTTTAGTTTTCCCAATTTATACGCCCATGAGTGGAAGTGCCCTATGCTCTCTAAGCTGAGTTTTTTAGATGTTTCAGGACACACCGTACACTTCTCCAGAGTGGCTGTTGGTAATTTACAGCCCGCCCATCAGCGTAGCAAGGCTCCCATTTCTCCATGGCCTGTCCTGCATTTCTGGTTTTGACACTTTATTCAGCATGGCCCTTTTGACCGATGGGAAGCGAGACTTCTTTGTAGCGCTGATTTGCCTTTCCAGGTTGCTTGGTTGGCCAAAAAGGGCGTATGCGTTTTTTCCTGAATATATTCAGGAAAAAACGCATACGCCCTTTTTGGCCAAGGGCATCATTGTCGAGGTTTTGCCGCTTTTCCTGTGCTTTAAAGGCGATTCGAATCTACCTCCTGAAATCTGTTTCCTGCAATTCTGCCTTGCTTTCAAATTCTCTTCGTTGCCTTCCCTCAATATATTTGTGGACGAGAGTTATCATTTCTAACTGTGCAGGTCTGTGAATTGCAGTGCCCCTGAGCTCCATTTCTCAACTCGCTTTCTTGGGAGCTGGCCGCAAAAGCGCAGGATTGCTTCAGGCCCTCTTCTGGCTCCGGGCGGCAGGCTGAGCCTGTGGTTAATTCTTCTTCCTGATGGGAAAATAGAGTGACCTGTGCCTGTCCCAACACCTAGAGCTAGTCTCTCATTGGTTCCCCCTCTTCCCGTTCATCCTCAGGACAAATTGCAACCTGTACGGAACAGGAGGTTAAAGGTGCTGATTCTCCAAGGAGGGAGATTGCTAGTAAAGCGGCTGGAATGGCGAACTGGAGCACAAGGAGATGAGAAATGAGGTGCGTTTTAGAAACCTTTTCCGGTCACACGGTGTACCATCTTCTGAGTTTCTCATGCATGTTTTCGATGTAGGAATATGCCCTTGAACCTGGAGATTTGGGGATTTGGGACCCATGGGATGGGTACCACGCCGTAATACTTTAAAGGGTCTGCGTTAGCTCACCCAACCTCACCAAACCTCTCAGCCCCAAGAGTGTCCACCCTTATGGCTCAGTCAGCTGTGGGTCTAGATATGGTCAATCCAGGTGGCATCGCAGCCCCTGAACGAATTTTGTAAGAATTTCTCTCTCTTTCACTGTCTTTGTTTCACGGGTTTTTAAAAGTAATTGATTTTTATAATGGGGTTTAGCTGCTTTGCACTGCTGTGTTTATGCCGCTTTACACCTACTTGACTCACTTACAGAGAGATAGCAATACATAGGTTTTAAGATTCTTACTAGTCAAATATATTCTTGAGCGGTGAATAGGGGGTGTTGAGTCCAGTTCACTGAGCAAGGAGTAGGTCTTGTCTATTACATATTGGGTTTATGGAACGGTAGCTGAGCTAAATTGAAACCCTTGTTTTATGCATCACCCCACCTCACCTTTCCCGTTAAGCAGCCATAGTGTGTTTTCTAAACGTGCGACTCTGTTCTGTTTTGTAATTCAGTTCAAGGGTAGCGGTTTTTACATTCCCTCTGTAAGTGATATCTTATGATAAGGGTCTTTTTCTGTGTGACCTATTTCACTTAGAATCGTCGTACCTATATCCACTCATCATGCTGCTCCTAGCCTTATGACGTTGATTTCATGGCTGAGTGATATTCCATTGTACATAAGGACCACAACTTCTTTATCCATTCTTCTCTTTCCTGGGATGTTTCAGGTGTAACGAAGTGGAGGTTCCTGTCAACAGAGCAGCCCTAAACTTTGGGGTGCCTGTGTCTTGCTGATTTTTAGTTTTCCCAATTTATCCGCCCATGAGTGGAAGTGCCCTATGCTCTCTAAGCTGAGTTTTTTAGATGTTTCAGGACACACCGTACACTTCTCCAGAGTGGCTGTTGGCAATTTACAGCCCGCCCATCAGCGTAGCAAGGCTCCCATTTCTCCATGGCCTGTCCTGCATTTCTGGTTTTGACACTTTATTCAGCATGGCCCTTTTGACCGATGGGAAGCGAGACTTCTTTGTAGCACTGATTTGCCTTTGCAGGTTGCTTGGTTGGCCAAAAAGGGCGTATGCGTTTTTTCCTGAATATATTCAGGAAAAAACGCATACGCCCTTTTTGGCCAAGGGCATCATTGTCGAGGTTTTGCCGCTTTTCCTGTGCTTTAAAGGCGATTCGAATCTACCTCCTGAAATCTGTTTCCTGCAATTCTGCCTTGCTTTCAAATTCTCTTCGTTGCCTTCCCTCAATATATTTGTGGACGAGAGTTATCATTTCTAACTGTGCAGGTCTCTGAATTGCCGTGCCCCTGCGCTCCATTTCTCAACTCGCTTTCTTGGGAGCTGGCCGCAAAAGCGCAGGATTGCTTCAGGCCCTATTCTGGCTCGGGGCGGCAGGCTGAGCCTGTGGTTAATTCTTCTTCCTGTTGGGAAAATAGAGTGACCTGTGCCTGTCCCAACACCTAGAGGTAGTCTCGCATTGGTTCCCCCTCTTCCCGTTCATCCTCAGGACAAATTGCAACCTGTACGGAACAGGAGGTTAAAGGTGCTGATTCTCCAAGGAGGGAGATTGCTAGTAAAGCGGCTGGAATGGCGAACCGGAGCACAAGGAGATGAGAGATGAGGTGCGTTTTAGAAACCTTTCCCGATCACACGGTGTACCATCTTCTGGGTTTCTCATGCATGTTTTCGATGTAGGAAGATGCCCTTGAACCTGGAGATTTGGGACCCATGGGATGGGTACCACGCCGTATTACTTTAAAGGGTCTGCGTTAGCTCACCCAACCTCACCAAACCTCTCAGCCCCAAGAGTGTCCACCCTTATGTCTCAGTCAGCTGTGGGTCTAGATATGGTCAATCCAGGTGGCATCGCAGCCTCTGAACGAATTTTGTAAGAATTTCTCTCTCTTTCACTGTCTTTGTTTCACGGGTTTTTAAAAGTAATTGATTTTTATAATGGGGTTTAGCTGCTTTGCACTGCTGTGTTTATGCCGCTTTACACCCACTTGACTCACTTACAGAGAGATATCAATACATAGGTTTTAAGATTCTTACTAGTCAAATATATTCTTGGGCGGTGACTAGGGGGTGTTGAGTCCAGTTCACTGAGCAAGGAGTAGGTCTTGTCTATTACATATTGGGTTTATGGAACGGTATCTGAGCTAATTTGAAACCCTTGTTTTATGCATCACCCCACCTCACCTTTCCCGTTAAGCAGCCATAGTGTGTTTTCTAAACGTGCGACTCTGTTCTGTTTTGTAATTCAGTTCAAGGGTAGCGGTTTTTACATTCCCTCTATAAGTGATATCTTATGATAAGTGTCTTTTTCTGTGTGACTTATTTCACTTAGAATCGTCGTACCTAAATCCACTCATCATGATGCTCCTAGCCTTATGACGTTGATTTCATGGCTGAGTGATATTCCATTGTACATAAGGACCACAACTTCTTTATCCATTCTTCTCTTTCCTGGGATGTTTCAGGTGTAACGAAGTGGAGGTTCTTGTCAATAGAGCAGCCCTAAACTTTGGGGTGCCTGTGTCTTGCTGATTTTTAGTTTTCCCAATTTATACGCCCATGAGTGGAACTGCCCTATGCTCTCTAAGCTGAGTTTTTTAGATGTTTCAGGACACACCGTACACTTCTCCAGAGTGGCTGTTGGTAATTTACAGCCCGCCCATCAGCGTAGCAAGGCTCCCATTTCTCCATGGCCTGTCCTGCATTTCTGGTTTTGACACTTTATTCAGCATGGCCCTTTTGACCGATGGGAAGCGAGACTTCTTTGTAGCGCTGATTTGCCTTTCCAGGTTGCTTGGTTGGCCAAAAAGGGCGTATGCGTTTTTTCCTGAATATATTCAGGAAAAAACGCATACGCCCTTTTTGGCCAAGGGCATCATTGTCGAGGTTTTGCCGCTTTTCCTGTGCTTTAAAGGCGATTCGAATCTACCTCCTGAAATCTGTTTCCTGCAATTCTGCCTTGCTTTCAAATTCTCTTCGTTGCCTTCCCTCAATATATTTGTGGACGAGAGTTATCATTTCTAACTGTGCAGGTCTGTGAATTGCAGTGCCCCTGAGCTCCATTTCTCAACTCGCTTTCTTGGGAGCTGGCCGCAAAAGCGCAGGATTGCTTCAGGCCCTATTCTGGCTCCGGGCGGCAGGCTGAGCCTGTGGTTAATTCTTCTTCCTGATGGGAAAATAGAGTGACCTGTGCCTGTCCCAACACCTAGAGCTAGTCTCTCATTGGTTCCCCCTCTTCCCGTTCATCCTCAGGACAAATTGCACCCTGTACGGAACAGGAGGTTAAAGGTGCTGATTCTCCAAGGAGGGAGATTGCTAGTAAAGCGGCTGGAATGGCGAACTGGAGCACAAGGAGATGAGAAATGACGTGCGTTTTAGAAACATTTCCCGGTCACACGGTGTACCATCTTCTGAGTTTCTCATGCATGTTTTCGATGTAGGAATATGCCCTTGAACCTGGAGATTTGGGGATTTGGGACCCATGGGATGGGTACCACGCCGTAATACTTTAAAGGGTCTGCGTTAGCTCACCCAACCTCACCAAACCTCTCAGCCCCAAGAGTGTCCACCCTTATGGCTCAGTCAGCTGTGGGTCTAGATATGGTCAATCCAGGTGGCATCGCAGCCCCTGAACGAATTTTGTAAGAATTTCTCTCTCTTTCACTGTCTTTGTTTCACGGGTTTTTAAAAGTAATTGATTTTTATAATGGGGTTTAGCTGCTTTGCACTGCTGTGTTTATGCCGCTTTACACCTACTTGACTCACTTACAGAGAGATAGCAATACATAGGTTTTAAGATTCTTACTAGTCAAATATATTCTTGAGCGGTGAATAGGGGGTGTTGAGTCCAGTTCACTGAGCAAGGAGTAGGTCTTGTCTATTACATATTGGGTTTATGGAACGGTAGCTGAGCTAAATTGAAACCCTTGTTTTATGCATCACCCCACCTCACCTTTCCCGTTAAGCAGCCATAGTGTGTTTTCTAAACGTGCGACTCTGTTCTGTTTTGTAATTCAGTTCAAGGGTAGCGGTTTTTACATTCCCTCTGTAAGTGATATCTTATGATAAGGGTCTTTTTCTGTGTGACCTATTTCACTTAGAATCGTCGTACCTATATCCACTCATCATGCTGCTCCTAGCCTTATGACGTTGATTTCATGGCTGAGTGATATTCCATTGTACATAAGGACCACAACTTCTTTATCCATTCTTCTCTTTCCTGGGATGTTTCAGGTGTAACGAAGTGGAGGTTCTTGTCAACAGAGCAGCCCTAAACTTTGGGGTGCCTGTGTCTTGCTGATTTTTAGTTTTCCCAATTTATACGCCCATGAGTGGAAGTGCCCTATGCTCTCTAAGCTGAGTTTTTTAGATGTTTCAGGACACACCGTACACTTCTCCAGAGTGGCTGTTGGCAATTTACAGCCCGCCCATCAGCGTAGCAAGGCTCCCATTTCTCCATGGCCTGTCCTGCATTTCTGGTTTTGACACTTTATTCAGCATGGCCCTTTTGACCGATGGGAAGCGAGACTTCTTTGTAGCGCTGATTTGCCTTTGCAGGTTGCTTGGTTGGCCAAAAAGGGCGTATGCGTTTTTTCCTGAATATATTCAGGAAAAAACGCATTCGCACTTTTTGTCCAAGGGCATCATTGTCGAGGTTTTGCCGCTTTTCCTGTGCTTTAAAGGCGATTCGAATCTACCTCCTGAAATCTGTTTCCTGCAATTCTGCCTTGCTTTCAAATTCTCTTCGTTGCCTTCCCTCAATATATTTGTGGACGAGAGTTATCATTTCTAACTGTGCAGGTCTGTGAATTGCAGTGCCCCTGAGCTCCATTTCTCAACTCGCTTTCTTGGGAGCTGGCCGCAAAAGCGCAGGATTGCTTCTGGCCCTATTCTGGCTCGGGGCGGCAGGCTGAGCCTGTGGTTAATTCTTCTTCCTGATGGGAAAATAGAGTGACCTGTGCCTGTCCCAACACCTAGAGCTAGTCTCTCATTGGTTCCCCCTCTTCCCGTTCATCCTCAGGACAAATTGCAACCTGTACGGAACAGGAGGTTAAAGGTGCTGATTCTCCAAGGAGGGAGATTGCTAGTAAAGCGGCTGGAATGGCGAACCGGAGCACAAGGAGATGAGAGATGAGGTGCGTTTTAGAAACCTTTCCCGATCACACGGTGTACCATCTTCTGGGTTTCTAATGCATGTTTTCGATGTAGGAAGATGCCCTTGAACCTGGAGATTTGGGACCCATGGGATGGGTACCACGCCGTATTACTTTAAAGGGTCTGCGTTATCTCACCCAACCTCACCAAACCTCTCAGCCCGAAGAGTGTCCACCCTTATGTCTCAGTCAGCTGTGGGTCTAGATATGGTCAATCCAGGTGGCATCGCAGCCCCTGAACGAATTTTGTAAGAATTTCTCTCTCTTTCACTGTCTTTGTTTCACGGGTTTTTAAAAGTAATTGATTTTTATAATGGGGTTTAGCTGCTTTGCACTGCTGTGTTTATGCCGCTTTACACCCACTTGACTCACTTACAGAGAGATAGCAATACATAGGTTTTAAGATTCTTACTAGTCAAATATATTCTTGGGCGGTGACTAGGGGGTGTTGAGTCCAGTTCACTGAGCAAGGAGTAGGTCTTGTCTATTACATATTGGGTTTATGGAACGGTATCTGAGCTAATTTGAAACCCTTGTTTTATGCATCACCCCACGTCACCTTTCCCGTTAAGCAGCCATAGTGTGTTTTCTAAACGTGCGACTCTGTTCTGTTTTGTAATTCAGTTCAAGGGTAGCGGTTTTTACATTCCCTCTGTAAGTGATATCTTATGATAAGGGTCTTTTTCTGTGTGACCTATTTCACTTAGAATCGTCGTACCTATATCCACTCATCATGCTGCTCCTAGCCTTATGACGTTGATTTCATGGCTGAGTGATATTCCATTGTATATAAGGACCACAACTTCTTTATCCATTCTTCTCTTTCCTGGGATGTTTCAGGTGTAACGAAGTGGAGGTTCTTGTCAACAGAGCAGCCCTAAACTTTGGGGTGCCTGTGTCTTGCTGATTTTTAGTTTTCCCAATTTATACGCCCATGAGTGGAAGTGCCCTATGCTCTCTAAGCTGAGTTTTTTAGATGTTTCAGGACACACCGTACACTTCTCCAGAGTGGCTGTTGGCAATTTACAGCCCGCCCATCAGCGTAGCAAGGCTCCCATTTCTCCATGGCCTGTCCTGCATTTCTGGTTTTGACACTTTATTCAGCATGGCCCTTTTGACCGATGGGAAGCGAGACTTCTTTGTAGCGCTGATTTGCCTTTGCAGGTTGCTTGGTTGGCCAAAAAGGGCGTATGCGTTTTTTCCTGAATATATTCAGGAAAAAACGCATACGCCCTTTTTGGCCAAGGGCATCATTGTCGAGGTTTTGCCGCTTTTCCTGTGCTTTAAAGGCGATTCGAATCTACCTCCTGAAATCTGTTTCCTGCAATTCTGCCTTGCTTTCAAATCCTCTTCGTTGCCTTCCCTCAATATATTTGTGGACGAGAGTTATCATTTCTAACTGTGCAGGTCTGTGAATTGCAGTGCCCCTGAGCTCCATTTCTCAACTCGCTTTCTTGGGAGCTGGCCGCAAAAGCACAGGATTGCTTCAGGCCCTATTCTGGCTCCGGGCGGCAGGCTGAGCCTGTGGTTAATTCTTCTTCCTGATGGGAAAATAGAGTGACGTGTGCCTGTCCCAACACCTAGAGCTAGTCTCTCATTGGTTCCCCCTCTTCCCGTTCATCCTCAGGACAAATTGCAACCTGTACGGAACAGGAGGTTAAAGGTGCTGATTCTCCAAGGAGGGAGATTGCTAGTAAAGCGGCTGGAATGGCGAACCGGAGCACAAGGAGATGAGAAATGAGGTGCGTTTTAGAAACCTTTCCCGATCACACGGTGTACCATCTTCTGAGTTTCTCATGCATGTTTTCGATGTAGGAATATGCCCTTGAACCTGGAGATTTGGGACCCATGGGATGGGTACCACGCCGTAATACTTTAAAGGGTCTGCGTTAGCTCACCCAACCTCACCAAACCTCTCAGCCCCAAGAGTGTCCACCCTTATGGCTCAGTCAGCTGTGGGTCTAGATATGGTCAATCCAGGTGGCATCGCAGCCCCTGAACGAATTTTGTAAGAATTTCTCTCTCTTTCACTGTCTTTGTTTCACGGGTCTTTAAAAGTAATTGATATTTATAATGGGGTTTAGCTGCTTTGCACTGCTGTGTTTATGCCACTTTACACACACTTGACTCACTTACAGAGAGATATCAATACATAGGTTTTAAGATTCTTACTAGTCAGATATATTCTTGGGCGGTGAATAGGGGGTGTTGAGTCCAGTTCACTGAGCAAGGAGTAGGTCTTGTCTATTACATATTGGGTTAATGGAACGGTATCTGAGCTAATTTGAAACCCTTGTTTTATGCATCACCCCACCTCACCTTTCCCGTTAAGCAGCCATAGTGTGTTTTCTAAACGTGCGACTCTGTTCTGTTTTGTAATTCAGTTCAAGGGTAGCGGTTTTTACATTCCCTCTATAAGTGATATCTTATGATAAGTGTCTTTTTCTGTGTGACTTATTTCACTTAGAATCGTCGTACCTAAATCCACTCATCATGCTGCTCCTAGCCTTATGACGTTGATTTCATGGCTGAGTGATATTCCATTGTACATAAGGACCACAACTTCTTTATCCATTCTTCTCTTTCCTGGGATGTTTAAGGTGTAACAAAGTGGAGTTTCTTGTCAACAGAGCAGCCCTAAACTTTGGGGTGCCTGTGTCTTGCTGATTTTTAGTTTTCCCAATTTATACGCCCATGAGTGGAAGTGCCCTATGCTCTCTAAGCTGAGTTTTTTAGATGTTTCAGGACACACCGTACACTTCTCCAGAGTGGCTGTTGGTAATTTACAGCCCGCCCATCAGCGTAGCAAGGCTCCCATTTCTCCATGGCCTGTCCTGCATTTCTGGTTTTGACACTTTATTCAGCATGGCCCTTTTGACCGATGGGAAGCGAGACTTCTTTGTAGCGCTGATTTGCCTTTCCAGGTTGCTTGGTTGGCCAAAAAGGGCGTATGCGTTTTTTCCTGAATATATTCAGGAAAAAACGCATACGCCCTTTTTGGCCAAGGGCATCATTGTCGAGGTTTTGCCGCTTTTCCTCTGCTTTAAAGGCGATTCGAATCTACCTCCTGAAATCTGTTTCCTGCAATTCTGCCTTGCTTTCAAATTCTCTTCGTTGCCTTCCCTCAATATATTTGTGGACGAGAGTTATCATTTCTAACTGTGCAGGTCTGTGAATTGCAGTGCTCCTGAGCTCCATTTCTCAACTCGCTTTCTTGGGAGCTGGCCGCAAAAGCACAGGATTGCTTCAGGCCCTCTTCTGGATCCGGGCGGCAGGCTGAGCCTGTGGTTAATTCTTCTTCCTGATGGGAAAATAGAGTGACCTGTGCCTGTCCCAACACCTAGAGCTAGTCTCTCATTGGTTCCCCCTCTTCCCGTTCATCCTCAGGACAAATTGCAACCTGTACGGAACAGGAGGTTAAAGGTGCTGATTCTCCAAGGAGGGAGATTGCTAGTAAAGCGGCTGGAATGGCGAACTGGAGCACAAGGAGATGAGAAATGAGGTGCGTTTTAGAAACCTTTCCCGATCACACGGTGTACCATCTTCTGGGTTTCTCATGCATGTTTTCGATGTAGGAATATGCCCTTGAACCTGGAGATTTGGGGATTTGGGACCCATGGGATGGGTACCACGCCGTAATACTTTAAAGGGTCTGCGTTAGCTCACCCAACCTCACCAAACCTCTCAGCCCCAAGAGTGTCCACCCTTATGGCTCAGTCAGCTGTGGGTCTAGATATGGTCAATCCAGGTGGCATCGCAGCCCCTGAACGAATTTTGTAAGAATTTCTCTCTCTTTCACTGTCTTTGTTTCACGGGTTTTTAAAAGTAATTGATTTTTATAATGGGGTTTAGCTGCTTTGCACTGCTGTGTTTATGCCGCTTTACACCTACTTGACTCACTTACAGAGAGATAGCAATACATAGGTTTTAAGATTCTTACTAGTCAAATATATTCTTGAGCGGTGAATAGGGGGTGTTGAGTCCAGTTCACTGAGCAAGGAGTAGGTCTTGTCTATTACATATTGGGTTTATGGAACGGTAGCTGAGCTAAATTGAAACCCTTGTTTTATGCATCACCCCACCTCACCTTTCCCGTTAAGCAGCCATAGTGTGTTTTCTAAACGTGCGACTCTGTTCTCTTTTGTAATTCAGTTCAAGGGTAGCGGTTTTTACATTCCCTCTATAAGTGATATCTTATGATAAGTGTCTTTTTCTGTGTGACTTATTTCACTTAGAATCGTCGTACCTAAATCCACTCATCATGCTGCTCCTAGCCTTATGACGTTGATTTCATGGCTGAGTGATATTCCATTGTACATAAGGACCACAACTTCTTTATCCATTCTTCTCTTTCCTGGGATGTTTAAGGTGTAACGAAGTGGAGTTTCTTGTCAACAGAGCAGCCCTAAACTTTGGGGTGCCTGTGTCTTGCTGATTTTTAGTTTTCCCAATTTATACGCCCATGAGTGGAAGTGCCCTATGCTCTCTAAGCTGAGTTTTTTAGATGTTTCAGGACACACCGTACACTTCTCCAGAGTGGCTGTTGGTAATTTACAGCCCGCCCATCAGCGTAGCAAGGCTCCCATTTCTCCATGGCCTGTCCTGCATTTCTGGTTTTGACACTTTATTCAGCATGGCCCTTTTGACCGATGGGAAGCGAGACTTCTTTGTAGCGCTGATTTGCCTTTCCAGGTTGCTTGGTTGGCCAAAAAGGGCGTATGCGTTTTTTCCTGAATATATTCAGGAAAAAACGCATACGCCCTTTTTGGCCAAGGGCATCATTGTCGAGGTTTTGCCGCTTTTCCTGTGCTTTAAAGGCGATTCGAATCTACCTCCTGAAATCTGTTTCCTGCAATTCTGCCTTGCTTTCAAATTCTCTTCGTTGCCTTCCCTCAATATATTTGTGGACGAGAGTTATCATTTCTAACTGTGCAGGTCTGTGAATTGCAGTGCCCCTGAGCTCCATTTCTCAACTCGCTTTCTTGGGAGCTGGCCGCAAAAGCACAGGATTGCTTCAGGCCCTCTTCTGGATCCGGGCGGCAGGCTGAGCCTGTGGTTAATTCTTCTTCCTGATGGGAAAATATAGTGACCTGTGCCTGTCCCAACACCTAGAGCTAGTCTCTCATTGGTTCCCCCTCTTCCCGTTCATCCTCAGGACAAATTGCAACCTGTACGGAACAGGAGGTTAAAGGTGCTGATTCTCCAAGGAGGGAGATTGCTAGTAAAGCGGCTGGAATGGCGAACTGGAGCACAAGGAGATGAGAAATGAGGTGCGTTTTAGAAACCTTTCCCGATCACACGGTGTACCATCTTCTGGGTTTCTCATGCATGTTTTCGATGTAGGAATATGCCCTTGAACCTGGAGATTTGGGGATTTGGGACCCATGGGATGGGTACCACGCCGTAATACTTTACAGGGTCTGCGTTAGCTCACCCAACCTCACCAAACCTCTCAGCCCCAAGAGTGTCCACCCTTATGGCTCAGTCAGCTGTGGGTCTAGATATGGTCAATCCAGGTGGCATCGCAGCCCCTGAACGAATTTTGTAAGAATTTCTCTCTCTTTCACTGTCTTTATTTCACGGGTTTTTAAAAGTAATTGATTTTTATAATGGGGTTTAGCTGCTTTGCACTGCTGTGTTTATGCCGCTTTACACCTACTTGACTCACTTACAGAGAGATAGCAATACATAGGTTTTAAGATTCTTACTAGTCAAATATATTCTTGAGCGGTGAATAGGGGGTGTTGAGTCCAGTTCACTGAGCAAGGAGTAGGTCTTGTCTATTACATATTGGGTTTACGGAATGGTAGCTGAGCTAAATTGAAACCCTTGTTTTATGCATCACCCCACCTCACCTTTCCCGTTAAGCAGCCATAGTGTGTTTTCTAAACGTGCGACTCTGTTCTGTTTTGTAATTCAGTTCAAGGGTAGCGGTTTTTACATTCCCTCTATAAGTGATATCTTATGATAAGTGTCTTTTTCTGTGTGACTTATTTCACTTAGAATCGTCGTACCTATATCCACTCATCATGCTGCTCCTAGCCTTATGACGTTGATTTCATGGCTGAGTGATATTCCATTGTACATAAGGACCACAACTTCTTTATCCATTCTTCTCTTTCCTGGGATGTTTCAGGTGTAACGAAGTGGAGGTTCTTGTCAACAGAGCAGCCCTAAACTTTGGGGTGCCTGTGTCTTGCTGATTTTTAGTTTTCCCAATTTATACGCCCATGAGTGGAAGTGCCCTATGCTCTCTAAGCTGAGTTTTTTAGATGTTTCAGGACACACCGTACACTTCTCCAGAGTGGCTGTTGGTAATTTACAGCCCGCCCATCAGCGTAGCAAGGCTCCCATTTCTCCATGGCCTGTCCTGCATTTCTGGTTTTGACACTTTATTCAGCATGGCCCTTTTGACCGATGGGAAGCGAGACTTCTTTGTAGCGCTGATTTGCCTTTGCAGGTTGCTTGGTTGGCCAAAAAGGGCGTATGCGTTTTTTCCTGAATATATTCAGGAAAAAACGCATTCGCACTTTGTGTCCAAGGGCATCATTGTCGAGGTTTTGCCGCTTTTCCTGTGCTTTAAAGGCGATTCGAATCTACCTCCTGAAATCTGTTTCCTGCAATTCTGCCTTGCTTTCAAATTCTCTTCGTTGCCTTCCCTCAATATATTTGTGGACGAGAGTTATCATTTCTAACTGTGCAGGTCTGTGAATTGCAGTGCCCCTGAGCTCCATTTCTCAACTCGCTTTCTTGGGAGCTGGCCGCAAAAGCGCAGGATTGCTTCTGGCCCTATTCTGGCTCGGGGCGGCAGGCTGAGCCTGTGGTTAATTCTTCTTCCTGATGGGAAAATAGAGTGACCTGTGCCTGTCCCAACACCTAGAGCTAGTCTCTCATTGGTTCCCCCTCTTCCCGTTCATCCTCAGGACAAATTGCAACCTGTACGGAACAGGAGGTTAAAGGTGCTGATTCTCCAAGGAGGGAGATTGCTAGTAAAGCGGCTGGAATGGCGAACCGGAGCACAAGGAGATGAGAGATGAGGTGCGTTTTAGAAACCTTTCCCGATCACACGGTGTACCATCTTCTGGGTTTCTAATGCATGTTTTCGATGTAGGAAGATGCCCTTGAACCTGGAGATTTGGGACCCATGGGATGGGTACCACGCCGTATTACTTTAAAGGGTCTGCGTTATCTCACCCAACCTCACCAAACCTCTCAGCCCGAAGAGTGTCCACCCTTATGTCTCAGTCAGCTGTGGGTCTAGATATGGTCAATCCAGGTGGCATCGCAGCCCCTGAACGAATTTTGTAAGAATTTCTCTCTCTTTCACTGTCTTTGTTTCACGGGTTTTTAAAAGTAATTGATTTTTATAATGGGGTTTAGCTGCTTTGCACTGCTGTGTTTATGCCGCTTTACACCCACTTGACTCACTTACAGAGAGATAGCAATACATAGGTTTTAAGATTCTTACTAGTCAAATATATTCTTGGGCGGTGACTAGGGGGTGTTGAGTCCAGTTCACTGAGCAAGGAGTAGGTCTTGTCTATTACATATTGGGTTTATGGAACGGTATCTGAGCTAATTTGAAACCCTTGTTTTATGCATCACCCCACGTCACCTTTCCCGTTAAGCAGCCATAGTGTGTTTTCTAAACGTGCGACTCTGTTCTGTTTTGTAATTCAGTTCAAGGGTAGCGGTTTTTACATTCCCTCTGTAAGTGATATCTTATGATAAGGGTCTTTTTCTGTGTGACCTATTTCACTTAGAATCGTCGTACCTATATCCACTCATCATGCTGCTCCTAGCCTTATGACGTTGATTTCATGGCTGAGTGATATTCCATTGTATATAAGGACCACAACTTCTTTATCCATTCTTCTCTTTCCTGGGATGTTTCAGGTGTAACGAAGTGGAGGTTCTTGTCAACAGAGCAGCCCTAAACTTTGGGGTGCCTGTGTCTTGCTGATTTTTAGTTTTCCCAATTTATACGCCCATGAGTGGAAGTGCCCTATGCTCTCTAAGCTGAGTTTTTTAGATGTTTCAGGACACACCGTACACTTCTCCAGAGTGGCTGTTGGCAATTTACAGCCCGCCCATCAGCGTAGCAAGGCTCCCATTTCTCCATGGCCTGTCCTGCATTTCTGGTTTTGACACTTTATTCAGCATGGCCCTTTTGACCGATGGGAAGCGAGACTTCTTTGTAGCGCTGATTTGCCTTTGCAGGTTGCTTGGTTGGCCAAAAAGGGCGTATGCGTTTTTTCCTGAATATATTCAGGAAAAAACGCATACGCCCTTTTTGGCCAAGGGCATCATTGTCGAGGTTTTGCCGCTTTTCCTGTGCTTTAAAGGCGATTCGAATCTACCTCCTGAAATCTGTTTCCTGCAATTCTGCCTTGCTTTCAAATCCTCTTCGTTGCCTTCCCTCAATATATTTGTGGACGAGAGTTATCATTTCTAACTGTGCAGGTCTGTGAATTGCAGTGCCCCTGAGCTCCATTTCTCAACTCGCTTTCTTGGGAGCTGGCCGCAAAAGCACAGGATTGCTTCAGGCCCTATTCTGGCTCCGGGCGGCAGGCTGAGCCTGTGGTTAATTCTTCTTCCTGATGGGAAAATAGAGTGACGTGTGCCTGTCCCAACACCTAGAGCTAGTCTCTCATTGGTTCCCCCTCTTCCCGTTCATCCTCAGGACAAATTGCAACCTGTACGGAACAGGAGGTTAAAGGTGCTGATTCTCCAAGGAGGGAGATTGCTAGTAAAGCGGCTGGAATGGCGAACCGGAGCACAAGGAGATGAGAAATGAGGTGCGTTTTAGAAACCTTTCCCGATCACACGGTGTACCATCTTCTGAGTTTCTCATGCATGTTTTCGATGTAGGAATATGCCCTTGAACCTGGAGATTTGGGACCCATGGGATGGGTACCACGCCGTAATACTTTAAAGGGTCTGCGTTAGCTCACCCAACCTCACCAAACCTCTCAGCCCCAAGAGTGTCCACCCTTATGGCTCAGTCAGCTGTGGGTCTAGATATGGTCAATCCAGGTGGCATCGCAGCCCCTGAACGAATTTTGTAAGAATTTCTCTCTCTTTCACTGTCTTTGTTTCACGGGTCTTTAAAAGTAATTGATATTTATAATGGGGTTTAGCTGCTTTGCACTGCTGTGTTTATGCCACTTTACACACACTTGACTCACTTACAGAGAGATATCAATACATAGGTTTTAAGATTCTTACTAGTCAGATATATTCTTGGGCGGTGAATAGGGGGTGTTGAGTCCAGTTCACTGAGCAAGGAGTAGGTCTTGTCTATTACATATTGGGTTAATGGAACGGTATCTGAGCTAATTTGAAACCCTTGTTTTATGCATCACCCCACCTCACCTTTCCCGTTAAGCAGCCATAGTGTGTTTTCTAAACGTGCGACTCTGTTCTGTTTTGTAATTCAGTTCAAGGGTAGCGGTTTTTACATTCCCTCTATAAGTGATATCTTATGATAAGTGTCTTTTTCTGTGTGACTTATTTCACTTAGAATCGTCGTACCTAAATCCACTCATCATGCTGCTCCTAGCCTTATGACGTTGATTTCATGGCTGAGTGATATTCCATTGTACATAAGGACCACAACTTCTTTATCCATTCTTCTCTTTCCTGGGATGTTTAAGGTGTAACAAAGTGGAGTTTCTTGTCAACAGAGCAGCCCTAAACTTTGGGGTGCCTGTGTCTTGCTGATTTTTAGTTTTCCCAATTTATACGCCCATGAGTGGAAGTGCCCTATGCTCTCTAAGCTGAGTTTTTTAGATGTTTCAGGACACACCGTACACTTCTCCAGAGTGGCTGTTGGTAATTTACAGCCCGCCCATCAGCGTAGCAAGGCTCCCATTTCTCCATGGCCTGTCCTGCATTTCTGGTTTTGACACTTTATTCAGCATGGCCCTTTTGACCGATGGGAAGCGAGACTTCTTTGTAGCGCTGATTTGCCTTTCCAGGTTGCTTGGTTGGCCAAAAAGGGCGTATGCGTTTTTTCCTGAATATATTCAGGAAAAAACGCATACGCCCTTTTTGGCCAAGGGCATCATTGTCGAGGTTTTGCCGCTTTTCCTCTGCTTTAAAGGCGATTCGAATCTACCTCCTGAAATCTGTTTCCTGCAATTCTGCCTTGCTTTCAAATTCTCTTCGTTGCCTTCCCTCAATATATTTGTGGACGAGAGTTATCATTTCTAACTGTGCAGGTCTGTGAATTGCAGTGCTCCTGAGCTCCATTTCTCAACTCGCTTTCTTGGGAGCTGGCCGCAAAAGCACAGGATTGCTTCAGGCCCTCTTCTGGATCCGGGCGGCAGGCTGAGCCTGTGGTTAATTCTTCTTCCTGATGGGAAAATAGAGTGACCTGTGCCTGTCCCAACACCTAGAGCTAGTCTCTCATTGGTTCCCCCTCTTCCCGTTCATCCTCAGGACAAATTGCAACCTGTACGGAACAGGAGGTTAAAGGTGCTGATTCTCCAAGGAGGGAGATTGCTAGTAAAGCGGCTGGAATGGCGAACTGGAGCACAAGGAGATGAGAAATGAGGTGCGTTTTAGAAACCTTTCCCGATCACACGGTGTACCATCTTCTGGGTTTCTCATGCATGTTTTCGATGTAGGAATATGCCCTTGAACCTGGAGATTTGGGGATTTGGGACCCATGGGATGGGTACCACGCCGTAATACTTTAAAGGGTCTGCGTTAGCTCACCCAACCTCACCAAACCTCTCAGCCCCAAGAGTGTCCACCCTTATGGCTCAGTCAGCTGTGGGTCTAGATATGGTCAATCCAGGTGGCATCGCAGCCCCTGAACGAATTTTGTAAGAATTTCTCTCTCTTTCACTGTCTTTGTTTCACGGGTTTTTAAAAGTAATTGATTTTTATAATGGGGTTTAGCTGCTTTGCACTGCTGTGTTTATGCCGCTTTACACCTACTTGACTCACTTACAGAGAGATAGCAATACATAGGTTTTAAGATTCTTACTAGTCAAATATATTCTTGAGCGGTGAATAGGGGGTGTTGAGTCCAGTTCACTGAGCAAGGAGTAGGTCTTGTCTATTACATATTGGGTTTATGGAACGGTAGCTGAGCTAAATTGAAACCCTTGTTTTATGCATCACCCCACCTCACCTTTCCCGTTAAGCAGCCATAGTGTGTTTTCTAAACGTGCGACTCTGTTCTCTTTTGTAATTCAGTTCAAGGGTAGCGGTTTTTACATTCCCTCTATAAGTGATATCTTATGATAAGTGTCTTTTTCTGTGTGACTTATTTCACTTAGAATCGTCGTACCTAAATCCACTCATCATGCTGCTCCTAGCCTTATGACGTTGATTTCATGGCTGAGTGATATTCCATTGTACATAAGGACCACAACTTCTTTATCCATTCTTCTCTTTCCTGGGATGTTTAAGGTGTAACGAAGTGGAGTTTCTTGTCAACAGAGCAGCCCTAAACTTTGGGGTGCCTGTGTCTTGCTGATTTTTAGTTTTCCCAATTTATACGCCCATGAGTGGAAGTGCCCTATGCTCTCTAAGCTGAGTTTTTTAGATGTTTCAGGACACACCGTACACTTCTCCAGAGTGGCTGTTGGTAATTTACAGCCCGCCCATCAGCGTAGCAAGGCTCCCATTTCTCCATGGCCTGTCCTGCATTTCTGGTTTTGACACTTTATTCAGCATGGCCCTTTTGACCGATGGGAAGCGAGACTTCTTTGTAGCGCTGATTTGCCTTTCCAGGTTGCTTGGTTGGCCAAAAAGGGCGTATGCGTTTTTTCCTGAATATATTCAGGAAAAAACGCATACGCCCTTTTTGGCCAAGGGCATCATTGTCGAGGTTTTGCCGCTTTTCCTGTGCTTTAAAGGCGATTCGAATCTACCTCCTGAAATCTGTTTCCTGCAATTCTGCCTTGCTTTCAAATTCTCTTCGTTGCCTTCCCTCAATATATTTGTGGACGAGAGTTATCATTTCTAACTGTGCAGGTCTGTGAATTGCAGTGCCCCTGAGCTCCATTTCTCAACTCGCTTTCTTGGGAGCTGGCCGCAAAAGCACAGGATTGCTTCAGGCCCTCTTCTGGATCCGGGCGGCAGGCTGAGCCTGTGGTTAATTCTTCTTCCTGATGGGAAAATATAGTGACCTGTGCCTGTCCCAACACCTAGAGCTAGTCTCTCATTGGTTCCCCCTCTTCCCGTTCATCCTCAGGACAAATTGCAACCTGTACGGAACAGGAGGTTAAAGGTGCTGATTCTCCAAGGAGGGAGATTGCTAGTAAAGCGGCTGGAATGGCGAACTGGAGCACAAGGAGATGAGAAATGAGGTGCGTTTTAGAAACCTTTCCCGATCACACGGTGTACCATCTTCTGGGTTTCTCATGCATGTTTTCGATGTAGGAATATGCCCTTGAACCTGGAGATTTGGGGATTTGGGACCCATGGGATGGGTACCACGCCGTAATACTTTACAGGGTCTGCGTTAGCTCACCCAACCTCACCAAACCTCTCAGCCCCAAGAGTGTCCACCCTTATGGCTCAGTCAGCTGTGGGTCTAGATATGGTCAATCCAGGTGGCATCGCAGCCCCTGAACGAATTTTGTAAGAATTTCTCTCTCTTTCACTGTCTTTATTTCACGGGTTTTTAAAAGTAATTGATTTTTATAATGGGGTTTAGCTGCTTTGCACTGCTGTGTTTATGCCGCTTTACACCTACTTGACTCACTTACAGAGAGATAGCAATACATAGGTTTTAAGATTCTTACTAGTCAAATATATTCTTGAGCGGTGAATAGGGGGTGTTGAGTCCAGTTCACTGAGCAAGGAGTAGGTCTTGTCTATTACATATTGGGTTTACGGAATGGTAGCTGAGCTAAATTGAAACCCTTGTTTTATGCATCACCCCACCTCACCTTTCCCGTTAAGCAGCCATAGTGTGTTTTCTAAACGTGCGACTCTGTTCTGTTTTGTAATTCAGTTCAAGGGTAGCGGTTTTTACATTCCCTCTATAAGTGATATCTTATGATAAGTGTCTTTTTCTGTGTGACTTATTTCACTTAGAATCGTCGTACCTAAATCCACTCATCATGCTGCTCCTAGCCTTATGACGTTGATTTCATGGCTGAGTGATATTCCATTGTACATAAGGACCACAACTTCTTTATCCATTCTTCTCTTTCCTGGGATGTTTAAGGTGTAACGAAGTGGAGTTTCTTGTCAACAGAGCAGCCCTAAACTTTGGGGTGCCTGTGTCTTGCTGATTTTTAGTTTTCCCAATTTATACGCCCATGAGTGGAAGTGCCCTATGCTCTCTAAGCTGAGTTTTTTAGATGTTTCAGGACACACCGTACACTTCTCCAGAGTGGCTGTTGGTAATTTACAGCCCGCCCATCAGCGTAGCAAGGCTCCCATTTCTCCATGGCCTGTCCTGCATTTCTGGTTTTGACACTTTATTCAGCATGGCCCTTTTGACCGATGGGAAGCGAGACTTCTTTGTAGCGCTGATTTGCCTTTCCAGGTTGCTTGGTTGGCCAAAAAGGGCGTATGCGTTTTTTCCTGAATATATTCAGGAAAAAACGCATACGCCCTTTTTGGCCAAGGGCATCATTGTCGAGGTTTTGCCGCTTTTCCTCTGCTTTAAAGGCGATTCGAATCTACCTCCTGAAATCTGTTTCCTGCAATTCTGCCTTGCTTTCAAATTCTCTTCGTTGCCTTCCCTCAATGTATTTGTGGACGGGAGTTATCATTTCTAACTGTGCAGGTCTGTGAATTGCAGTGCCCCTGAGCTCCATTTCTCAACTCGCTTTCTTGGGAGCTGGCCGCAAAAGCGCAGGATTGCTTCAGGCCCTATTCTGGCTCCGGGCGGCAGGCTGAGCCTGTGGTTAATTTTTCTTCCTGATGGGAAAATAGAGTAACGTGTGCCTGTCCCAACACCTAGAGCTAGTCTCTCATTGGTTCCCCCTCTTCCCGTTCATCCTCAGGACAAATTGCAACCTGTACGGAACAGGAGGTTAAAGGTGCTGATTCTCCAAGGAGGGAGATTGCTAGTAAAGCGGCTGGAATGGCGAACCGGAGCACAAGGAGATGAAAAATGAGGTGCGTTTTAGAAACCTTTCCCGATCACACGGTGTACCATCTTCTGGGTTTCTCATGCATGTTTTCGATGTAGGAAGATGCCCTTGAACCTGGAGATTTGGGACCCATGGCATGGGTACCACGCCGTACTACTTTAAAGGGTCTGCGTTAGCTCACCCAACCTCACCAAACCTCTCAGCCCCAAGAGTGTCTACCCTTATGGCTCAGTCAGCTGTGGGTCTAGATATGGTCAATCCAGGTGGCATCGCAGCCCCTGAACGAATTTTGTAAGAATTTCTCTTTCACTGTCTTTGTTTCACGGGTTTTTAAAAGTAATTGATTTTTATAATGGGGTTTAGCTGCTTTGCACTGCTGTGTTTATGCCGCTTTACACCCACTTGACTCACTTACAGAGAGATAGCAATACATAGGTTTTAAGATTCTTACTAGTCAAATATATTCTTGGGCGGTGAATAGGGGGTGTTGAGTCCAGTTCACTGAGCAAGGAGTAGGTCTTGTCTATTACATATTGGGTTTATGGAACGGTATCTGAGCTAATTTGAAACCCTTGTTTTATGCATCACCCCACCTCTCCTTTCCCGTTAAGCAGCCATAGTGTGTTTTCTAAACGTGCGACTCTGTTCTGTTTTGTAATTCAGTTCAAGGGTAGCGGTTTTTACATTCCCTCTATAAGTGATATCTTATGATAAGTGTCTTTTTCTGTGTGACTTATTTCACTTAGAATCGTCGTACCTAAATCCACTCATCATGCTGCTCCTAGCCTTATGACGTTGATTTCATGGCTGAGTGATATTCCATTGTACATAAGGACCACAACTTCTTTATCCATTCTTCTCTTTCCTGTGATGTTTCAGGTGTAACGAAGTGGAGGTTCTTGTCAACAGAGCAGCCCTAAACTTTGGGGTGCCTGTGTCTTGCTGATTTTTAGTTTTCCCAATTTATCCGCCCATGAGTGGAAGTGCCCTATGCTCTCTAAGCTGAGTTTTTTCGATGTTTCAGGACACACCGTACACTTCTCCAGAGTGGCTGTTGGCAATTTACAGCCCGCCCATCAGCGTAGCAAGGCTCCCATTTCTCCATGGCCTGTCCTGCATTTCTGGTTTTGACCCTTTATTCAGCATGGCCCTTTTGACCGATGGGAAGCGAGACTTCGTTGTAGCGCTGATTTGCCTTTCCAGGTTGCTTGGTTGGCCAAAAAGGGCGTATGCGTTTTTTCCTGAATATATTCAGGAAAAAACGCATACGCCCTTTTTGGCCAAGGGCATCATTGTCGAGGTTTTGCCGCTTTTCCTGTGCTTTAAAGGCGATTCGAATCTACCTCCTGAAATCTGTTTCCTGCAATTCTGCCTTGCTTTCAAATCCTCTTCGTTGCCTTCCCTCAATATATTTGTGGACGAGAGTTATCATTTCTAACTGTGCACGTCTGTGAATTGCAGTGCCCATGAGCTCAATTTTTCAACTCGCTTTCTTGGGAGCTGGCCGCAAAAGCGCAGGATTGCTTCAGGCCCTATTCTGGCTCCGGGCGGTAGGCTGAGCCTGTGGTTAATTCTACTTTCTGATGGGAAAATAGAGTGACCTGTGCCTGTCCCAACACCTAGAGCTAGTCTCTCATTGGTTCCCCCTCTTCCCGTTCATCCTCAGGACAAATTGCAACCTGTACGGAACAGGAGGTTAAAGGTGCTGATTCTCCAAAGAGGGAGATTGCTAGTAAAGGGGCTGGAATGGCGAACCGGAGCACAAGGAGATGAGAGATGAGGTGCGTTTTAGAAACCTTTCCCGATCACACGGTGTACCATCTTCTGGGTTTCTCATGCATGTTTTCGATGTAGGAAGATGCCCTTGAACCTGGAGATTTGGGACCCATGGGATGGGTACCACGCCGTATTATTTTACAGGGTCTGCGTTAGCTCACCCAACCTCACCAAACCTCTCAGCCCCAAGAGTGTCCACCCTTATGTATCAATCAGCTGTGGGTTTAGATATGGTCAATCCAGGTGGCATCGCAGCCCCTGAAAGAATTTTGTAAGAATTTCTCTTTCTTTCACTGTCTTTGTTTCACGAGTTTTTAAAAGTATTTGATTTTTATAATGGGGTTTAGCTGCTTTGCACTGCTGTGTTTATGCCGCTTTACACCCACTTGACTCACTTACAGAGAGATATCAGTACATAGGTTTTAAGATTCTTACTAGTCAGATATATTCTTGGACGGTGAATAGGGGGTGTTGAGTCCAGTTCACTGAGCAAGGAGTAGGTGTTGTCTATTACATATTGGGTTTATGGAACGGTATCTGAGCTAATTTGAAACCCTTGTTTTATGCATCACCCCACCTCACCTTTCCCGTTAAGCAGCCATAGTGTGTTTTCTAAACGTGCGACTCTGTTCTGTTTTGTAATTCAGTTCAAGAGTAGCGGTTTTTACATTCCCTCTATAAGTGATATCTTATGATAAGTGTCTTTTTCTGTGTGACCTATTTCACTTAGAATCGTCGTACCTAAATCCACTCATCATGCTGCTCCTAGCCTTATGACGTTGATTTCATGGCTGAGTGATATTCCATTGTACATAAGGACCACAACTTCTTTATCCATTCTTCTCTTTCCTGGGATGTTTCAGGTGTAACGAAGTGGAGGTTCTTGTCAACAGAGCAGCCCTAAACTTTGGGGTGCCTGTGTCTTGCTGATTTTTAGTTTTCCCAATTTATACGCCCATGAGTGGAAGTGCCCTATGCTCTCTAAGCTGAGTTTTTTCGATGTTTCAGGACACACCGTACACTTCTCCAGAGTGGCTGTTGGCAATTTACAGCCCGCCCATCAGCGTAGCAAGGCTCCCATTTCTCCATGGCCTGTCCTGCATTTCTGGTTTTGACACTTTATTCAGCATGGCCCTTTTGACCGATGGGAAGCGAGACTTCTTTGTAGCGCTGATTTGCCTTTGCAGGTTGCTTGGTTGGCCAAAAAGGGCGTATGCGTTTTTTCCTGAATATATTCAGGAAAAAACGCATACGCCCTTTTTGGCCAAGGGCATCATTGTCGAGGTTTTGCCGCTTTTCCTGTGCTTTAAAGGCGATTCGAATCTACCTCCTGAAATCGGTTTCCTGCAATTCTGCCTTGCTTTCAAATTCTCTTCGTTGCCTTCCCGCAATATATTTGTGGACGAGAGTTATCATTTCTAACTGTGCAGGTCTGTGAATTGCAGTGCCCCTGAGCTCCATTTCTCAACTCGCTTTCTTGGGAGCTGGCCGCAAAAGCGCAGGATTGCTTCAGGCCCTATTCTGCCTCCGGGCGGCAGGCTGATCCTGTGGTTAATTCTTCTTCCTGATGGGAAAATAGAGTGACCTTTGCCTGTTCCAACACCTAGAGCTAGTCTCTCATTGGTTCCCCCTCTTCCCGTTCATCCTCAGGACAAATTGCAACCTGTACGGAACAGGAGGTTAAAGGTGCTGATTCTCCAAGGAGGGAGATTGCTAGTAAAGCGGCTGGAATGGCGAACCGGAGCACAAGGAGATGAGAAATGAGGTGCGTTTTAGAAACCTTTCCCGATCACACGGTGTACCATCTTCTGGGTTTCTCATGCATGTTTTCGATGTAGGAAGATGTCCTTGAACCTGGAGATTTGGGACCCAATGGATGGGTACCACGCCGTATTACTTTAAAGGGTCTGCGTTAGCTCACCCAACCTCACCAAACCTCTCAGCCCCAAGAGTGTCCACCCTTATGTCTCAGTCAGCTGTGGGTCTAGATATGGTCAATCCAGGTGGCATCGCAGCCCCTGAAAGAATTTTGTAAGAATTTCTCTTTCTTTCACTGTCTTTGTTTCACGAGTTTTTAAAAGTATTTGATTTTTATAATGGGGTTTAGCTGCTTTGCACTGCTGTGTTTATGCCGCTTTACACCCACTTGACTCACTTACAGAGAGATATCAGTACATAGGTTTTAAGATTCTTACTAGTCAGATATATTCTTGGGCGGTGAATAGGGGGTGTTGAGTCCAGTTCACTGAGCAAGGAGTAGGTCTTGTCTATTACATATTGGGTTTATGGAACGGTATCTGAGCTAATTTGAAACCCTTGTTTTATGCATCACCCCACCTCACCTTTCCCGTTAAGCAGCCATAGTGTGTTTTCTAAACGTGCGACTCTGTTCTGTTTTGTAATTCAGTTCAAGGGTAGCGGTTTTTACATTCCCTCTATAAGTGATATCTTATGATAAGTGTCTTTTTCTGTGTGACCTATTTCACTTAGAATCGTCGTACCTAAATCCACTCATCATGCTGCTCCTAGCCTTATGACGTTGATTTCATGGCTGAGTGATATTCCATTGTACATAAGGACCACAACTTCTTTATCCATTCTTCTCTTTCCTGGGATGTTTCAGGTGTAACGAAGTGGAGGTTCTTGTCAACAGAGCAGCCCTAAACTTTGGGGTGCCTGTGTCTTGCTGATTTTTACTTTTCCCAATTTATCCGCCCATGAGTGGAAGTGCCCTATGCTCTCTAAGCTGAGTTTTTTCGATGTTTCAGGACACACCGTACACTTCTCCAGAGTGGCTGTTGGCAATTTACAGCCCGCCCATCAGCGTAGCAAGGCTCCCATTTCTCCATGGCCTGTCCTGCATTTCTGGTTTTGACCCTTTATTCAGCATGGCCCTTTTGACCGATGGGAAGCGAGACTTCTTTGTAGCGCTGATTTGCCTTTCCAGGTTGCTTGGTTGGCCAAAAAGGGCGTATGCGTTTTTTCCTGAATATATTCAGGAAAAAACGCATACGCCCTTTTTGGCCAAGGGCATCATTGTCGAGGTTTTGCCGCTTTTCCTGTGCTTTAAAGGCGATTCGAATCTACCTCCTGAAATCTGTTTCCTGCAATTCTGCCTTGCTTTCAAATCCTCTTCGTTGCCTTCCCTCAATATATTTGTGGACGAGAGTTATCATTTCTAACTGTGCAGGTCTGTGAATTGCAGTGCCCATGAGCTCAATTTTTCAACTCGCTTTCTTGGGAGCTGGCCGCAAAAGCGCAGGATTGCTTCAGGCCCTATTCTGGCTCCGGGCGGTAGGCTAAGCCTGTGGTTAATTCTACTTTCTGATGGGAAAATAGAGTGACCTGTGCCTGTCCCAACACCTAGAGCTAGTCTCTCATTGGTTCCCCCTCTTCCCGTTCATCCTCAGGACAAATTGCAACCTGTACGGAACAGGAGGTTAAAGGTGCTGATTCTCCAAGGAGGGAGATTGCTAGTAAAGCGGCTGGAATGGCGAACTGGAGCACAAGGAGATGAGAAATGAGGTGCGTTTTAGAAACCTTTCCCGGTCACACGGTGTACCATCTTCTGAGTTTCTCATGCATGTTTTCGATGTAGGAATATGCCCTTGAACCTGGAGATTTGGGGATTTGGGACCCATGGGATGGGTACCACGCCGTAATACTTTAAAGGGTCTGCGTTAGCTCACCCAACCTCACCAAACCTCTCAGCCCCAAGAGTGTCCACCCTTATGGCTCAGTCAGCTGTGGGTCTAGATATGGTCAATCCAGGTGGCATCGCAGCCCCTGAACGAATTTTGTAAGAATTTCTCTCTCTTTCACTGTCTTTGTTTCACGGGTTTTTAAAAGTAATTGATTTTTATAATGGGGTTTAGCTGCTTTGCACTGCTGTGTTTATGCCGCTTTACACCTACTTGACTCACTTACAGAGAGATAGCAATACATAGGTTTTAAGATTCTTACTAGTCAAATATATTCTTGAGCGGTGAATAGGGGGTGTTGAGTCCAGTTCACTGAGCAAGGAGTAGGTCTTGTCTATTACATATTGGGTTTATGGAACGGTAGCTGAGCTAAATTGAAACCCTTGTTTTATGCATCACCCCACCTCACCTTTCCCGTTAAGCAGCCATAGTGTGTTTTCTAAACGTGCGACTCTGTTCTGTTTTGTAATTCAGTTCAAGGGTAGCGGTTTTTACATTCCCTCTATAAGTGATATCTTATGATAAGTGTCTTTTTCTGTGTGACCTATTTCACTTAGAATCGTCGTACCTATATCCACTCATCATGCTGCTCCTAGCCTTATGACGTTGATTTCATGGCTGAGTGATATTCCATTGTACATAAGGACCACAACTTCTTTATCCATTCTACTCTTTCCTGGGATGTTTCAGGTGTAACGAAGTGGAGGTTCTTGTCAACAGAGCAGCCCTAAACTTTGGGGTGCCTGTGTCTTGCTGATTTTTAGTTTTCCCAATTTATCCGCCCATGAGTGGAAGTGCCCTATGCTCTCTAAGCTGAGTTTTTTCGATGTTTCAGGACACACCGTACACTTCTCCAGAGTGGCTGTTGGCAATTTACAGCCCGCCCATCAGCGTAGCAAGGCTCCCATTTCTCCATGGCCTGTCCTGCTTTTCTGGTTTTGACCCTTTATTCAGCATGGCCCTTTTGACCGATGGGAAGCGAGACTTCTTTGTAGCGCTGATTTGCCTTTCCAGGTTGCTTGGTTGGCCAAAAAGGGCGTATGCGTTTTTTCCTGAATATATTCAGGAAAAAACGCATACGCCCTTTTTGGCCAAGGGCATCATTGTCGAGGTTTTGCCGCTTTTCCTGTGCTTTAAAGGCGATTCGAATCTACCTCCTGAAATCTGTTTCCTGCAATTCTGCCTTGCTTTCAAATCCTCTTCGTTGCCTTCCCTCAATATATTTGTGGACGAGAGTTATCATTTCTAACTGTGCAGGTCTGTGAATTGCAGTGCCCATGAGCTCAATTTTTCAACTCGCTTTCTTGGGAGCTGGCCGCAAAAGCGCAGGATTGCTTCAGGCCCTTTTCTTGCTCCGGGCGGTAGGCTAAGCCTGTGGTTCATTCTACTTTCTGATGGGAAAATAGAGTGACCTGTGCCTGTCCCAACACCTAGAGCTAGTCTCTCATTGGTTCCCCCTCTTCCCGTTCATCCTCAGGACAAATTGCAACCTGTACGGAACAGGAGGTTAAAGGTGCTGATTCTCCAAAGAGGGAGATTGCTAGTAAAGGGGCTGGAATGGCGAACCGGAGCACAAGGAGATTAGAAATGAGGTGCGTTTTAGAAACCTTTCCCGATCACACGGTGTACCATCTTCTGGGTTTCTCATGCATGTTTTCGATGTAGGAAGATGCCCTTGAACCTGGAGATTTGGGACCCATGGGATGGGTACCACGCCGTATTATTTTACAGGGTCTGCGTTAGCTCACCCAACCTCACCAAACCTCTCAGCCCCAAGAGTGTCCACCCTTATGTATCAATCAGCTGTGGGTTTAGATATGGTCAATCCAGGTGGCATCGCAGCCCCTGAAAGAATTTTGTAAGAATTTCTCTTTCTTTCACTGTCTTTGTTTCACGAGTTTTTAAAAGTATTTGATTTTTATAATGGGGTTTAGCTGCTTTGCACTGCTGTGTTTATGCCGCTTTACACCCACTTGACTCACTTACAGAGAGATATCAGTACATAGGTTTTAAGATTCTTACTAGTCAGATATATTCTTGGGCGGTGAATAGGGGGTGTTGAGTCCAGTAAACTGAGCAAGGAGTAGGTCTTGTCTATTACATATTGGGTTTATGGAACGGTATCTGAGCTAATTTGAAACCCTTGTTTTATGCATCACCCCACCTCACCTTTCCCGTTAAGCAGCCATAGTGTGTTTTCTAAACGTGCGACTCTGTTCTGTTTTGTAATTCAGTTCAAGGGTAGCGGTTTTTACATTCCCTCTATAAGTGATATCTTATGATAAGTGTCTTTTTCTGTGTGACCTATTTCACTTAGAATCGTCGTACCTAAATCCACTCATCATGCTGCTCCTAGCCTTATGACGTTGATTTCATGGCTGAGTGATATTCCATTGTACATAAGGACCACAACTTCTTTATCCATTCTTCTCTTTCCTGGGATGTTTCAGGTGTAACGAAGTGGAGGTTCTTGTCAACAGAGCAGCCCTAAACTTTGGGGTGCCTGTGTCTTGCTGATTTTTAGTTTTCCCAATTTATACGCCCATGAGTGGAAGTGCCCTATGCTCTCTAAGCTGAGTTTTTTCGATGTTTCAGGACACACCGTACACTTCTCCAGAGTGGCTGTTGGCCATTTACAGCCCGCCCATCAGCGTAGCAAGGCTCCCATTTCTCCATGGCCTGTCCTGCATTTCTGGTTTTGACACTTTATTCAGCATGGCCCTTTTGACCGATGGGAAGCGAGACTTCTTTGTAGCGCTGATTTGCCTTTGCAGGTTGCTTGGTTGGCCAAAAAGGGCGTATGCGTTTTTTCCTGAATATATTCAGGAAAAAACGCATACGCCCTTTTTGGCCAAGGGCATCATTGTCGAGGTTTTGCCGCTTTTCCTGTGCTTTAAAGGCGATTCGAATCTACCTCCTGAAATCTGTTTCCTGCAATTCTGCCTTGCTTTCAAATCCTCTTCGTTGCCTTCCCTCAATATATTTGTGGACGAGAGTTATCATTTCTAACTGTGCAGGTCTGTGAATTGCAGTGCCCCTGAGCTCCATTTCTCAACTCGCTTTCTTGGGAGCTGGCCGCAAAAGCGCAGGATTGCTTCAGGCCCTCTTCTGGCTCCGGGCGGCAGGCTGATCCTGTGGTTAATTCTTCTTCCTGATGGGAAAATAGAGTGACCTGTGCCTGTCCCAACACCTAGAGCTAGTCTCTCATTGGTTCCCCCTCTTCCCGTTCATCCTCAGGACAAATTGCAACCTGTACGGAACAGGAGGTTAAAGGTGCTGATTCTCCAAGGAGGGAGATTGCTAGTAAAGCGGCTGGAATGGCGAACTGGAGCACAAGGAGATGAGAAATGAGGTGCGTTTTAGAAACCTTTCCCGATCACACGGTGTACCATCTTCTGAGTTTCTCATGCATGTTTTCGATGTAGGAATATGCCCTTGAACCTGGAGATTTGGGGATTTGGGACCCATGGGATGGGTACCAAGCCGTAATACTTTAAAGGGTCTGCGTTAGCTCACCCAACCTCACCAAACCTCTCAGCCCCAAGAGTGTCCACCCTTATGGCTCAGTCAGCTGTGGGTCTAGATATGGTCAATCCAGGTGGCATCGCAGCCCCTGAACGAATTTTGTAAGAATTTCTCTCTCTTTCACTGTCTTTGTTTCACGGGTCTTTAAAAGTAATTGATATTTATAATGGGGTTTAGCTGCTTTGCACTGCTGTGTTTATGCCGCTTTACACCTACTTGACTCACTTACAGAGAGATAGCAATACATAGGTTTTAAGTTTCTTACTAGTCAAATATATTCTTGAGCGGTGAATAGGGGGTGTTGAGTCCAGTTCACTGAGCAAGGAGTAGCTCTTGTCTATTACATATTGGGTTTATGGAACGGTAGCTGAGCTAAATTGAAACCCTTGTTTTATGCATCACCCCACCTCACCTTTCCCGTTAAGCAGCCATAGTGTGTTTTCTAAACGTGCGACTCTGTTCTGTTTTGTAATTCAGTTCAAGGGTAGCGGTTTTTACATTCCCTCTGTAAGTGATATCTTATGATAAGGGTCTTTTTCTGTGTGACCTATTTCACTTAGAATCGTCGTACCTATATCCACTCATCATGCTGCTCCTAGCCTTATGACGTTGATTTCATGGCTGAGTGATATTCCATTGTACATAAGGACCACAACTTCTTTATCCATTCTTCTCTTTCCTGGGATGTTTCAGGTGTAACGAAGTGGAGGTTCTTGTCAACAGAGCAGCCCTAAACTTTGGGGTGCCTGTGTCTTGCTGATTTTTAGTTTTCCCAATTTATACGCCCATGAGTGGAAGTGCCCTATGCTCTCTAAGCTGAGTTTTTTAGATGTTTCAGGACACACCGTACACTTCTCCAGAGTGGCTGTTGGCAATTTACAGCCCGCCCATCAGCGTAGCAAGGCTCCCATTTCTCCATGGCCTGTCCTGCATTTCTGGTTTTGACACTTTATTCAGCATGGCCCTTTTGACCGATGGGAAGCGAGACTTCTTTGTAGCACTGATTTGCCTTTGCAGGTTGCTTGGTTGGCCAAAAAGGGCGTATGCGTTTTTTCCTGAATATATTCAGGAAAAAACGCATACGCCCTTTTTGGCCAAGGGCATCATTGTCGAGGTTTTGCCGCTTTTCCTGTGCTTTAAAGGCGATTCGAATCTACCTCCTGAAATCTGTTTCCTGCAATTCTGCCTTGCTTTCAAATTCTCTTCGTTGCCTTCCCTCAATATATTTGTGGACGGGAGTTATCATTTCTAACTGTGCAGGTCTGTGAATTGCAGTGCCCCTGCGCTCCATTTCTCAACTCGCTTTCTTGGGAGCTGGCCGCAAAAGCGCAGGATTGCTTCAGGCCCTATTCTGGCTCGGGGCGGCAGGCTGAGCCTGTGGTTAATTCTTCTTCCTGTTGGGAAAATAGAGTGACCTGTGCCTGTCCCAACACCTAGAGCTAGTCTCGCATTGGTTCCCCCTCTTCCCGTTCATCCTCAGGACAAATTGCAACCTGTACGGAACAGGAGGTTAAAGGTGCTGATTCTCCAAGGAGGGAGATTGCTAGTAAAGCGGCTGGAATGGCGAACCGGAGCACAAGGAGATGAGAGATGAGGTGCGTTTTAGAAACCTTTCCCGATCACACGGTGTACCATCTTCTGGGTTTCTCATGCATGTTTTCGATGTAGGAAGATGCCCTTGAACCTGGAGATTTGGGGATTTGGGACCCATGGGATGGGTACCACGCCGTAATACTTTAAAGGGTCTGCGTTAGCTCACCCAACCTCACCAAACCTCTCAGCCCCAAGAGTGTCCACCCTTATGGCTCAGTCAGCTGTGGGTCTAGATATGGTCAATCCAGGTGGCATCGCAGCCCCTGAACGAATTTTGTAAGAATTTCTCTCTCTTTCACTGTCTTTGTTTCACGGGTTTTTAAAAGTAATTGATTTTTATAATGGGGTTTAGCTGCTTTGCACTGCTGTGTTTATGCCGCTTTACACCTACTTGACTCACTTACAGAGAGATAGCAATACATAGGTTTTAAGATTCTTACTAGTCAAATATATTCTTGGGCGGTGACTAGGGGGTGTTGAGTCCAGTTCACTGAGCAAGGAGTAGGTCTTGTCTATTACATATTGGGTTTATGGAACGGTATCTGAGCTAATTTGAAACCCTTGTTTTATGCATCACCCCACGTCACCTTTCCCGTTAAGCAGCCATAGTGTGTTTTCTAAACGTGCGACTCTGTTCTGTTTTGTAATTCAGTTCAAGGGTAGCGGTTTTTACATTCCCTCTATAAGTGATATCTTATGATAAGTGTCTTTTTCTGTGTGACTTATTTCACTTAGAATCGTCGTACCTAAATCCACTCATCATGCTGCTCCTAGCCTTATGACGTTGATTTCATGGCTGAGTGATATTCCATTGTACATAAGGACCACAACTTCTTTATCCATTCTTCTCTTTCCTGGGATGTTTAAGGTGTAACGAAGTGGAGTTTCTTGTCAACAGAGCAGCCCTAAACTTTGGGGTGCCTGTGTCTTGCTGATTTTTAGTTTTCCCAATTTATACGCCCATGAGTGGAAGTGCCCTATGCTCTCTAAGCTGAGTTTTTTCGATGTTTCAGGACACACCGTACACTTCTCCAGAGTGGCTGTTGGCAATTTACAGCCCGCCCATCAGCGTAGCAAGGCTCCCATTTCTCCATGGCCTGTCCTGCATTTCTGGTTTTGACCCTTTATTCAGCATGGCCCTTTTGACCGATGGGAAGCGAGACTTCTTTGTAGCGCTGATTTGCCTTTCCAGGTTGCTTGGTTGGCCAAAAAGGGCGTGTGCGTTTTTTCCTGAATATATTCAGGAAAAAACGCATACGCCCTTTTTGGCCAAGGGCATCATTGTCGAGGTTTTGCCGCTTTTCCTCTGCTTTAAAGGCGATTCGAATCTACCTCCTGAAATCTGTTTCCTGCAATTCTGCCTTGCTTTCAAATTCTCTTCGTTGCCTTCCCTCAATATATTTGTGGACGAGAGTTATCATTTCTAACTGTGCAGGTCTGTGAATTGCAGTGCCCCTGAGCTCCATTTCTCAACTCGCTTTCTTGGGAGCTGGCCGCAAAAGCGCAGGATTGCTTCAGGCCCTCTTCTGGCTCCGGGCGGCAGGCTGAGCCTGTGGTTAATTCTTCTTCCTGATGGGAAAATAGAGTGACCTGTGCCTGTCCCAACACCTAGAGCTAGTCTCTCATTGGTTCCCCCTCTTCCCGTTCATCCTCAGGACAAATTGCAACCTGTACGGAACAGGAGGTTAAAGGTGCTGATTCTCCAAGGAGGGAGATTGCTAGTAAAGCGGCTGGAATGGCGAACTGGAGCACAAGGAGATGAGAAATGAGGTGCGTTTTAGAAACCTTTCCCGATCACACGGTGTACCATCTTCTGGGTTTCTCATGCATGTTTTCGATGTAGGAAGATGCCCTTGAACCTGGAGATTTGGGGATTTGGGACCCATGGGATGGGTACCACGCCGTAATACTTTAAAGGGTCTGCATTAGCTCACCCAACCTCACCAAACCTCTCAGCCCCAAGAGTGTCCACCCTTATGGCTCAGTCAGCTGTGGGTCTAGATATGGTCAATCCAGGTGGCATCGCAGCCCCTGAACGAATTTTGTAAGAATTTCTCTCTCTTTCACTGTCTTTGTTTCACGGGTTTTTAAAAGTAATTGATTTTTATAATGGGGTTTAGCTGCTTTGCACTGCTGTGTTTATGCCGCTTTACACCTACTTGACTCACTTACAGAGAGATAGCAATACATAGGTTTTAAGATTCTTACTAGTCAAATATATTCTTGAGCGGTGAATAGGGGGTGTTGAGTCCAGTTCACTGAGCAAGGAGTAGGTCTTGTCTATTACATATTGGGTTTATGGAACGGTAGCTGAGCTAAATTGAAACCCTTGTTTTATGCATCACCCCACCTCACCTTTCCCGTTAAGCAGCCATAGTGTGTTTTCTAAACGTGCGACTCTGTTCTGTTTTGTAATTCAGTTCAAGGGTAGCGGTTTTTACATTCCCTCTGTAAGTGATATCTTATGATAAGGGTCTTTTTCTGTGTGACCTATTTCACTTAGAATCGTCGTACCTAAATCCACTCATCATGCTGCTCCTAGCCTTATGACGTTGATTTCATGGCTGAGTGATATTCCATTGTACATAAGGACCACAACTTCTTTATCCATTCTTCTCTTTCCTGGGATGTTTCAGGTGTAACGAAGTGGAGGTTCTTGTCAACAGAGCAGCCCTAAACTTTGGGGTGCCTGTGTCTTGCTGATTTTTAGTTTTCCCAATTTATACGCCCATGAGTGGAAGTGCCCTATGCTCTCTAAGCTGAGTTTTTTAGATGTTTCAGGACACACCGTACACTTCTCCAGAGTGGCTGTTGGCCATTTACAGCCCGCCCATCAGCGTAGCAAGGCTCCCATTTCTCCATGGCCTGTCCTGCATTTCTGGTTTTGACACTTTATTCAGCATGGCCCTTTTGACCGATGGGAAGCGAGACTTCTTTGTAGCGCTGATTTGCCTTTGCAGGTTGCTTGGTTGGCCAAAAAGGGCGTATGCGTTTTTTCCTGAATATATTCAGGAAAAAACGCATACGCCCTTTTTGGCCAAGGGCATCATTGTCGAGGTTTTGCCGCTTTTCCTGTGCTTTAAAGGCGATTCGAATCTACCTCCTGAAATCTGTTTCCTGCAATTCTGCCTTGCTTTCAAATCCTCTTCGTTGCCTTCCCTCAATATATTTGTGGACGAGAGTTATCATTTCTAACTGTGCAGGTCTGTGAATTGCAGTGCCCCTGAGCTCCATTTCTCAACTCGCTTTCTTGGGAGCTGGCCGCAAAAGCGCAGGATTGCTTCAGGCCCTCTTCTGGCTCGGGGCAGCAGGCTGAGCCTGTGGTTAATTCTTCTTCCTGATGGGAAAATAGAGTGACCTGTGCCTGTCCCAACACCTAGAGCGAGTCTCTCATTGGTTCCCCCTCTTCCCGTTCATCCTCAGGACAAATTGCAACCTGTACGGTACAGGAGGTTAAAGGTGCTGATTCTCCAAGGAGGGAGATTGCTAGTAAAGTGGCTGGAATGGCGAACCGGAGCACAAGGAGATGAGAAATGAGGTGCGTTTTAGAAACCTTTCCCGATCACACGGTGTACCATCTTTTGGGTTTCTCATGCATGTTTTCGATGTAGGAAGATGCCCTTGAACCTGGAGATTTGGGACCCATGGGATGGGTACCACGCCGTATTACTTTACAGGGTCTGCGTTAGCTCACCCAACCTCACCAAACCTCTCAGCCCCAAGAGTGTCCACCCTTATGTCTCAGTCAGCTGTGGGTCTAGATATGGTCAATCCAGGTGGCATCGCAGCCCCTGAATGAATTTTGTAAGAATTTCTCTCTCTTTCACTGTCTTTGTTTCACGGGTCTTTAAAAGTAATTGATATTTATAATGGGGTTTAGCTGCTTTGCACTGCTGTGTTTATGCCGCTTTACACACACTTGACTCACTTACAGAGAGATATCAATACATAGGTTTTAAGATTCTTACTAGTCAGATATATTCTTGGGCGGTGAATAGGGGGTGTTGAGTCCAGTTCACTGAGCAAGGAGTAGGTCTTGTCTATTACATATTGGGTTTATGGAACGGTATCTGAGCTAATTTGAAACCCTTGTTTTATGCATCACCCCACCTCACCTTTCCCGTTAAGCAGCCATAGTGTGTTTTCTAAACGTGCGACTCTGTTCTGTTTTGTAATTCAGTTCAAGGGTAGCGGTTTTTACATTCCCTCTATAAGTGATATCTTATGATAAGTGTCTTTTTCTGTGTGACTTATTTCACTTAGAATCGTCGTACCTAAATCCACTCATCATGCTGCTCCTATCCTTATGACGTTGATTTCATGGCTGAGTGATATTCCATTGTACATAAGGACCACAACTTCTTTATCCATTCTTCTCTTTCCTGGGATGTTTAAGGTGTAACGAAGTGGAGTTTCTTGTCAACAGAGCAGCCCTAAACTTTGGGGTGCCTGTGTCTTGCTGATTTTTAGTTTTCCCAATTTATACGCCCATGAGTGGAAGTGCCCTATGCTCTCTAAGCTGAGTTTTTAGATGTTTCAGGACACACCGTACACTTCTCCAGAGTGGCTGTTGGTAATTTACAGCCCGCCCATCAGCGTAGCAAGGCTCCCATTTCTCCATGGCCTGTCCGGCATTTCTGGTTTTGACACTTTATTCAGCATGGCCCTTTTGACCGATGGGAAGCGAGACTTCTTTGTAGCGCTGATTTGCCTTTGCAGGTTGCTTGGTTGGCCAAAAAGGGCGTATGCGTTTTTTCCTGAATATATTCAGGAAAAAACGCATACGCCCTTTTTGGCCAAGGGCATCATTGTCGAGGTTTTGCCGCTTTTCCTGTGCTTTAAAGGCGATTCGAATCTACCTCCTGAAATCTGTTTCCTGCAATTCTGCCTTGCTTTCAAATTCTCTTCGTTGCCTTCCCTCAATATATTTGTGGACGAGAGTTATCATTTCTAACTGTGCAGGTCTGTGAATTGCAGTGCCCCTGAGCTCCATTTCTCAACTCGCTTTCTTGGGAGCTGGCCGCAAAAGCGCAGGATTGCTTCAGGCCCTCTTCTGGCTCCGGGCGGCAGGCTGAGCCTGTGGTTAATTCTTCTTCCTGATGGGAAAATAGAGTGACCTGTGCCTGTCCCAACACCTAGAGCTAGTCTCTCATTGGTTCCCCCTCTTCCCGTTCATCCTCAGGACAAATTGCAACCTGTACGGAACAGGAGGTTAAAGGTGCTGATTCTCCAAGGAGGGAGATTGCTAGTAAAGCGGCTGGAATGGCGAACTGGAGCACAAGGAGATGAGAAATGAGGTGCGTTTTAGAAACCTTTCCCGATCACACGGTGTACCATCTTCTGGGTTTCTCATGCATGTTTTCGATGTAGGAATATGCCCTTGAACCTGGAGATTTGGGGATTTGGGACCCATGGGATGGGTACCACGCCGTAATACTTTAAAGGGTCTGCGTTAGCTCACCCAACCTCACCAAACCTCTCAGCCCCAAGAGTGTCCACCCTTATGGCTCAGTCAGCTGTGGGTCTAGATATGGTCAATCCAGGTGGCATCGCAGCCCCTGAACGAATTTTGTAAGAATTTCTCTCTCTTTCACTGTCTTTGTTTCACGGGTTTTTAAAAGTAATTGATTTTTATAATGGGGTTTAGCTGCTTTGCACTGCTGTGTTTATGCCGCTTTACACCTACTTGACTCACTTACAGAGAGATATCAATACATAGGTTTTAAGATTCTTACTAGTCAAATATATTCTTGAGCGGTGAATAGGGGGTGTTGAGTCCAGTTCACTGAGCAAGGAGTAGGTCTTGTCTATTACATATTGGGTTTATGGAACGGTAGCTGAGCTAAATTGAAACCCTTGTTTTATGCATCACCCCACCTCACCTTTCCCATTAAGCAGCCATAGTGTGTTTTCTAAACGTGCGACTCTGTTCTCTTTTGTAATTCATTTCAAGGGTAGCGGTTTTTACATTCCCTCTATAAGTGATATCTTATGATAAGTGTCTTTTTCTGTGTGACTTATTTCACTTAGAATCGTCGTACCTAAATCCACTCATCATGCTGCTCCTAGCCTTATGACGTTGATTTCATGGCTGAGTGATATTCCATTGTACATAAGGACCACAACTTCTTTATCCATTCTTCTCTTTCCTGGGATGTTTAAGGTGTAACGAAGTGGAGTTTCTTGTCAACAGAGCAGCCCTAAACTTTGGGGTGCCTGTGTCTTGCTGATTTTTAGTTTTCCCAATTTATACGCCCATGAGTGGAAGTGCCCTATGTTCTCTAAGCTGAGTTTTTTAGATGTTTCAGGACACACCGTACACTTCTCCAGAGTGGCTGTTGGTAATTTACAGCCCGCCCATCAGCGTAGCAAGGCTCCCATTTCTCCATGGCCTGTCCTGCATTTCTGGTTTTGACACTTTATTCAGCATGGCCCTTTGGACCGATGGGAAGCGAGACTTCTTTGTAGCGCTGATTTGCCTTTCCAGGTTGCTTGGTTGGCCAAAAAGGGCGTATGCGTTTTTTCCTGAATATATTCAGGAAAAAACGCATACGCCCTTTTTGGCCAAGGGCATCATTGTCGAGGTTTTGCCGCTTTTCCTGTGCTTTAAAGGCGATTCGAATCTACCTCCTGAAATCTGTTTCCTGCAATTCTGCCTTGCTTTCAAATTCTCTTCGTTGCCTTCCCTCAATATATTTGTGGACGAGAGTTATCATTTCTAACTGTGCAGGTCTGTGAATTGCAGTGCCCCTGAGCTCCATTTCTCAACTCGCTTTCTTGGGAGCTGGCCGCAAAAGCGCAGGATTGCTTCAGGCCCTATTCTGGCTCCGGGCGGCAGGCTGAGCCTGTGGTTAATTCTTCTTCCTGATGGGAAAATAGAGTGACCTGTGCCTGTCCCAACACCTAGAGCTAGTCTCTCATTGGTTCCCCCTCTTCCCGTTCATCCTCAGGACAAATTGCAACCTGTACGGAACAGGAGGTTAAAGGTGCTGATTCTCCAAGGAGGGAGATTGCTAGTAAAGCGGCTGGAATGGCGAACTGGAGCACAAGGAGATGAGAAATGAGGTGCGTTTTAGAAACCTTTCCCGATCACACGGTGTACCATCTTCTGGGTTTCTCATGCATGTTTTCGATGTAGGAATATGCCCTTGAACCTGGAGATTTGGGGATTTGGGACCCATGGGATGGGTACCACGCCGTAATACTTTAAAGGGTCTGCGTTAGCTCACCCAACCTCACCAAACCTCTCAGCCCCAAGAGTGTCCACCCTTATGGCTCAGTCAGCTGTGGGTCTAGATATGGTCAATCCAGGTGGCATCGCAGCCCCTGAACGAATTTTGTAAGAATTTCTCTCTCTTTCACTGTCTTTGTTTCACGGGTTTTTAAAAGTAATTGATTTTTATAATGGGGTTTAGCTGCTTTGCACTGCTGTGTTTATGCCGCTTTACACCTACTTGACTCACTTACAGAGAGATAGCAATACATAGGTTTTAAGATTCTTACTAGTCAAATATATTCTTGAGCGGTGAATAGGGGGTGTTGAGTCCAGTTCACTGAGCAAGGAGTAGGTCTTGTCTATTACATATTGGGTTTATGGAACGGTAGCTGAGCTAAATTGAAACCCTTGTTTTATGCATCACCCCACCTCACCTTTCCCGTTAAGCAGCCATAGTGTGTTTTCTAAACGTGCGACTCTGTTCTGTTTTGTAATTCAGTTCAAGGGTAGCGGTTTTTACATTCCCTCTGTAAGTGATATCTTATGATAAGGGTCTTTTTCTGTGTGACCTATTTCACTTAGAATCGTCGTACCTATATCCACTCATCATGCTGCTCCTAGCCTTATGACGTTGATTTCATGGCTGAGTGATATTCCATTGTACATAAGGACCACAACTTCTTTATCCATTCTTCTCTTTCCTGGGATGTTTCAGGTGTAACGAAGTGGAGGTTCTTGTCAACAGAGCAGCCCTAAACTTTGGGGTGCCTGTGTCTTGCTGATTTTTAGTTTTCCCAATTTATACGCCCATGAGTGGAAGTGCCCTATGCTCTCTAAGCTGAGTTTTTTAGATGTTTCAGGACACACCGTACACTTCTCCAGAGTGGCTGTTGGCAATTTACAGCCCGCCCATCAGCGTAGCAAGGCTCCCATTTCTCCATGGCCTGTCCTGCATTTCTGGTTTTGACACTTTATTCAGCATGGCCCTTTTGACCGAAGGGAAGCGAGACTTCTTTGTAGCGCTGATTTGCCTTTCCAGGTTGCTTGGTTGGCCAAAAAGGGCGTATGCGTTTTTTCCTGAATATATTCAGGAAAAAACGCATACGCCCTTTTTGGCCAAGGGCATCATTGTCGAGGTTTTGCCGCTTTTCCTGTGCTTTAAAGGCGATTCGAATCTACCTCCTGAAATCTGTTTCCTGCAATTCTGCCTTGCTTTCAAATTCTCTTCGTTGCCTTCCCTCAATATATTTGTGGACGAGAGTTATCATTTCTAACTGTGCAGGTCTGTGAATTGCAGTGCCCCTGCGCTCCATTTCTCAACTCGCTTTCTTGGGAGCTGGCCGCAAAAGCGCAGGATTGCTTCAGGCCCTATTCTGGCTCGGGGCGGCAGGCTGAGCCTGTGGTTAATTCTTCTTCCTGATGGGAAAATAGAGTGACCTGTGCCTGTCCCAACACCTAGAGCGAGTCTCTCATTGGTTCCCCCTCTTCCCGTTCATCCTCAGGACAAATTGCAACCTGTACGGAACAGGAGGTTAAAGGTGCTGATTCTCCAAGGAGGGAGATTGCTAGTAAAGCGGCTGGAATGGCGAACCGGAGCACAAGGAGATGAGAAATGAGGTGCGTTTTAGAAACCTTTCCCGATCACACGGTGTACCATCTTTTGGGTTTCTCATGCATGTTTTCGATGTAGGAAGATGCCGTTGAACCTGGAGATTTGGGACCCATGGGATGGGTACCACGCCGTATTACTTTACAGGGTCTGCGTTAGCTCACCCAACCTCACCAAACCTCTCAGCCCCAAGAGTGTCCACCCTTATGGCTCAGTCAGCTGTGGGTCTAGATATGGTCAATCCAGGTGGCATCGCAGCCCCTGAACGAATTTTGTAAGAATTTCTCTCTCTTTCACTGTCTTTGTTTCACGGGTTTTTAAAAGTAATTGATTTTTATAATGGGGTTTAGCTGCTTTGCACTGCTGTGTTTATGCCGCTTTACACCCACTTGACTCACTTACAGAGAGATAGCAATACATAGGTTTTAAGATTCTTACTAGTCAAATATATTCTTGGGCGGTGAATAGGGGGTGTTGAGTCCAGTTCACTGAGCAAGGAGTAGGTCTTGTCTATTACATATTGGGTTTATGGAACGGTATCTGAGCTAATTTGAAACCCTTGTTTTATGCATCACCCCACCTCACCTTTCCCGTTAAGCAGCCATAGTGTGTTTCCTAAACGTGCGACTCTGTTCTGTTTTGTAATTCAGTTCAAGGGTAGCGGTTTTTACATTGCCTCTGTAAGTGATATCTTATGATAAGGGTCTTTTTCTGTGTGACCTATTTCACTTAGAATCGTCGTACCTATATCCACTCATCATGCTGCTCCTAGCCTTATGACGTTGATTTCATGGCTGAGTGATATTCCATTGTACATAAGGACCACAACTTCTTTATCCATTCTTCTCTTTCCTGGGATGTTTCAGGTGTAACGAAGTGGAGGTTCTTGTCAACAGAGCAGCCCTAAACTTTGGGGTGCCTGTGTCTTGCTGATTTTTAGTTTTCCCAATTTATACGCCCATGAGTGGAAGTGCCCTATGCTCTCTAAGCTGAGTTTTTTAGATGTTTCAGGACACACCGTACACTTCTCCAGAGTGGCTGTTGGCAATTTACAGCCCGCCCATCAGCGTAGCAAGGCTCCCATTTCTCCATGGCCTGTCCTGCATTTCTGGTTTTGACACTTTATTCAGCATGGCCCTTTTGACCGATGGGAAGCGAGACTTCTTTGTAGCGCTGATTTGCCTTTGCAGGTTGCTTGGTTGGCCAAAAAGGGCGTATGCGTTTTTTCCTGAATATATTCAGGAAAAAACGCATACGCCCTTTTTGGCCAAGGGCATCATAGTCGAGGTTTTGCCGCTTTTCCTGTGCTTTAAAGGCGATTCGAATCTACCTCCTGAAATCTGTTTCCTGCAATTCTGCCTTGCTTTCAAATCCTCTTCGTTGCCTTCCCTCAATATATTTGTGGACGAGAGTTATCATTTCTAACTGTGCAGGTCTGTGAATTGCAGTGCCCCTGCGCTCCATTTCTCAACTCGCTTTCTTGGGAGCTGGCCGCAAAAGCGCAGGATTGCTTCAGGCCCTATTCTGGCTCGGGGCGGCAGGCTGAGCCTGTGGTTAATTCTTCTTCCTGATGGGAAAATAGAGTGACCTGTGCCTGTCCCAACACCTAGAGCGAGTCTCTCATTGGTTCCCCCTCTTCCCGTTCATCCTCAGGACAAATTGCAACCTGTACGGAACAGGAGGTTAAAGGTGCTGATTCTCCAAGGAGGGAGATTGCTAGTAAAGCGGCTGGAATGGCGAACCGGAGCACAAGGAGATGAGAAATGAGGTGCGTTTTAGAAACCTTTCCCGATCACACGGTGTACCATCTTTTGGGTTTCTCATGCATGTTTTCGATGTAGGAAGATGCCCTTGAACCTGGAGATTTGGGACCCATGGGATGGGTACCACGCCGTATTACTTTACAGGGTCTGCGTTAGCTCACCCAACCTCACCAAACCTCTCAGCCCCAAGAGTGTCCACCCTTATGTCTCAGTCAGCTGTGGGTCTAGATATGGTCAATCCAGGTGGCATCGCAGCCCCTGAACGAATTTTGTAAGAATTTCTCTCTCTTTCACTGTCTTTGTTTCACGGGTTTTTAAAAGTAATTGATTTTTATAATGGGGTTTAGCTGCTTTGCACTGCTGTGTTTATGCCGCTTTACACCCACTTGACTCACTTACAGAGAGATAGCAATACATAGGTTTTAAGATTCTTACTAGTCAAATATATTCTTGGGCGGTGACTAGGGGGTGTTGAGTCCAGTTCACTGAGCAAGGAGTAGGTCTTGTCTATTACATATTGGGTTTATGGAACGGTATCTGAGCTAATTTGAAACCCTTGTTTTATGCATCACCCCACGTCACCTTTCCCGTTAAGCAGCCATAGTGTCTTTTCTAAACGTGCGACTCTGTTCTGTTTTGTAATTCAGTTCAAGGGTAGCGGTTTTTACATTCCCTCTGTAAGTTATATCTTATGATAAGGGTCTTTTTCTGTGTGACCTATTTCACTTAGAATCGTCGTACCTATATCCACTCATCATGCTGCTCCTAGCCTTATGACGTTGATTTCATGGCTGAGTGATATTCCATTTTACATAAGGACCACAACTTCTTTATCCATTCTTCTCTTTCCTGGGATGTTTCAGGTGTAACGAAGTGGAGGTTCTTGTCAACAGAGCAGCCCTAAACTTTGGGGTGCCTGTGTCTTGCTGATTTTTAGTTTTCCCAATTTATACGCCCATGAGTGGAAGTGCCCTATGCTCTCTAAGCTGAGTTTTTTAGATGTTTCAGGACACACCGTACACTTCTCCAGAGTGGCTGTTGGCAATTTACAGCCCGCCCATCAGCGTAGCAAGGCTCCCATTTCTCCATGGCCTGTCCTGCATTTCTGGTTTTGACACTTTATTCAGCATGGCCCTTTTGACCGATGGGAAGCGAGACTTCTTTGTAGCGCTGATTTGCCTTTGCAGGTTGCTTGGTTGGCCAAAAAGGGCGTATGCGTTTTTTCCTGAATATATTCAGGAAAAAACGCATACGCCCTTTTTGGCCAAGGGCATCATTGTCGAGGTTTTGCCGCTTTTCCTGTGCTTTAAAGGCGATTCGAATCTACCTCCTGAAATCTGTTTCCTGCAATTCTGCCTTGCTTTCAAATTCTCTTCGTTGCCTTCCCTCAATATATTTGTGGACGAGAGTTATCATTTCTAACTGTGCAGGTCTGTGAATTGCAGTGCCCCTGCGCTCCATTTCTCAACTCGCTTTCTTGGGAGCTGGCCGCAAAAGCGCAGGATTGCTTCAGGCCCTATTCTGGCTCGGGGCGGCAGGCTGAGCCTGTGGTTAATTCTTCTTCCTGATGGGAAAATAGAGTGACCTGTGCCTGTCCCAACACCTAGAGCGAGTCTCTCATTGGTTCCCCCTCTTCCCGTTCATCCTCAGGACAAATTGCAACCTGTACGGAACAGGAGGTTAAAGGTGCTGATTCTCCAAGGAGGGAGATTGCTAGTAAAGCGGCTGGAATGGCGAACCGGAGCACAAGGAGATGAGAAATGAGGTGCGTTTTAGAAACCTTTCCCGATCACACGGTGTACCATCTTTTGGGTTTCTCATGCATGTTTTCGATGTAGGAAGATGCCCTTGAACCTGGAGATTTGGGACCCATGGGATGGGTACCACGCCGTATTACTTTACAGGGTCTGCGTTAGCTCACCCAACCTCACCAAACCTCTCAGCCCCAAGAGTGTCCACCCTTATGTCTCAGTCAGCTGTGGGTCTAGATATGGTCAATCCAGGTGGCATCGCAGCCCCTGAACGAATTTTGTAAGAATTTCTCTCTCTTTCACTGTCTTTGTTTCACGGGTTTTTAAAAGTAATTGATTTTTATAATGGGGTTTAGCTGCTTTGCACTGCTGTGTTTATGCCGCTTTACACCCACTTGACTCACTTACAGAGAGATAGCAATACATAGGTTTTAAGATTCTTACTAGTCAAATATATTCTTGGGCGGTGACTAGGGGGTGTTGAGTCCAGTTCACTGAGCAAGGAGTAGGTCTTGTCTATTACATATTGGGTTTATGGAACGGTATCTGAGCTAATTTGAAACCCTTGTTTTATGCATCACCCCACGTCACCTTTCCCGTTAAGCAGCCATAGTGTGTTTTCTAAACGTGCGACTCTGTTCTGTTTTGTAATTCAGTTCAAGGGTAGCGGTTTTTACATTCCCTCTGTAAGTTATATCTTATGATAAGGGTCTTTTTCTGTGTGACCTATTTCACTTAGAATCGTCGTACCTATATCCACTCATCATGCTGCTCCTAGCCTTATGACGTTGATTTCATGGCTGAGTGATATTCCATTGTACATAAGGACCACAACTTCTTTATCCATTCTTCTCTTTCCTGGGATGTTTCAGGTGTAACGAAGTGGAGGTTCTTGTCAACAGAGCAGCCCTAAACTTTGGGGTGCCTGTGTCTTGCTGATTTTTAGTTTTCCCAATTTATACGCCCATGAGTGGAAGTGCCCTATGCTCTCTAAGCTGAGTTTTTTAGATGTTTCAGGACACACCGTACACTTCTCCAGAGTGGCTGTTGGCAATTTACAGCCCGCCCATCAGCGTAGCAAGGCTCCCATTTCTCCATGGCCTGTCCGGCATTTCTGGTTTTGACACTTTATTCAGCATGGCCCTTTTGACCGATGGGAAGCGAGACTTCTTTGTAGCGCTGATTTGCCTTTGCAGGTTGCTTGGTTGGCCAAAAAGGGCGTATGCGTTTTTTCCTGAATATATTCAGGAAAAAACGCATACGCCCTTTTTGGCCAAGGGCATCATTGTCGAGGTTTTGCCGCTTTTCCTGTGCTTTAAAGGCGATTCGAATCTACCTCCTGAAATCTGTTTCCTGCAATTCTGCCTTGCTTTTAAATCCTCTTCGTTGCCTTCCCTCAATATATTTGTGGACGAGAGTTATCATTTCTAACTGTGCAGGTCTGTGAATTGCAGTGCCCCTGAGCTCCATTTCTCAACTCGCTTTCTTGGGAGCTGGCCGCAAAAGCACAGGATTGCTTCAGGCCCTATTCTGGCTCCGGGCGGCAGGCTGAGCCTGTGGTTAATTCTTCTTCCTGATGGGAAAATAGAGTGACCTGTGCCTGTCCCAACACCTAGAGCTAGTCTCTCATTGGTTCCCCCTCTTCCCGTTCATCCTCAGGACAAATTGCAACCTGTACGGAACAGGAGGTTAAAGGTGCTGATTCTCCAAGGAGGGAGATTGCTAGTAAAGCGGCTGGAATGGCGAACCGGAGCACAAGGAGATGAGAAATGAGGTGCGTTTTAGAAACCTTTCCCGATCACACGGTGTACCATCTTCTGAGTTTCTCATGCATGTTTTCGATGTAGGAATATGCCCTTGAACCTGGAGATTTGGGACCCATGGGATGGGTACCACGCCGTAATACTTTAAAGGGTCTGCGTTAGCTCACCCAACCTCACCAAACCTCTCAGCCCCAAGAGTGTCCACCCTTATGGCTCAGTCAGCTGTGGGTCTAGATATGGTCAATCCAGGTGGCATCGCAGCCCCTGAACGAATTTTGTAAGAATTTCTCTCTCTTTCACTGTCTTTGTTTCACGGGTTTTTAAAAGTAATTGATTTTTATAATGGGGTTTAGCTGCTTTGCACTGCTGTGTTTATGCCGCTTTACACCCACTTGACTCACTTACAGAGAGATAGCAATACATAGGTTTTAAGATTCTTACTAGTCAAATATATTCTTGGGCGGTGAATAGGGGGTGTTGAGTCCAGTTCACTGAGCAAGGAGTAGGTCTTGTCTATTACATATTGGGTTTATGGAACGGTATCTGAGCTAATTTGAAACCCTTGTTTTATGCATCACCCCACGTCACCTTTCCCGTTAAGCAGCCATAGTGTGTTTCCTAAACGTGCGACTCTGTTCTGTTTTGTAATTCAGTTCAAGGGTAGCGGTTTTTACATTGCCTCTGTAAGTGATATCTTATGATAAGGGTCTTTTTCTGTGTGACCTATTTCACTTAGAATCGTCGTACCTATATCCACTCATCATGCTGCTCCTAGCCTTATGACGTTGATTTCATGGCTGAGTCATATTCCATTGTACATAAGGACCACAACTTCTTTATCCATTCTTCTCTTTCCTGGGATGTTTCAGGTGTAACGAAGTGGAGGTTCTTGTCAACAGAGCAGCCCTAAACTTTGGGGTGCCTGTGTCTTGCTGATTTTTAGTTTTCCCAATTTATACGCCCATGAGTGGAAGTGCCCTATGCTCTCTAAGCTGAGTTTTTTAGATGTTTCAGGACACACCGTACACTTCTCCAGAGTGGCTGTTGGCAATTTACAGCCCGCCCATCAGCGTAGCAAGGCTCCCATTTCTCCATGGCCTGTCCTGCATTTCTGGTTTTGACACTTTATTCAGCATGGCCCTTTTGACCGATGGGAAGCGAGACTTCTTTGTAGCGCTGATTTGCCTTTGCAGGTTGCTTGGTTGGCCAAAAAGGGCGTATGCGTTTTTTCCTGAATATATTCAGGAAAAAACGCATACGCCCTTTTTGGCCAAGGGCATCATAGTCGAGGTTTTGCCGCTTTTCCTGTGCTTTAAAGGCGATTCGAATCTACCTCCTGAAATCTGTTTCCTGCAATTCTGCCTTGCTTTCAAATCCTCTTCGTTGCCTTCCCTCAATATATTTGTGGACGAGAGTTATCATTTCTAACTGTGCAGGTCTGTGAATTGCAGTGCCCCTGAGCTCCATTTCTCAACTCGCTTTCTTGGGAGCTGGCCGCAAAAGCGCAGGATTGCTTCAGGCCCTATTCTGGCTCCGGGCGGCAGGCTGAGCCTGTGGTTAATTCTTCTTCCTGATGGGAAAATAGAGTGACCTGTGCCTGTCCCAACACCTAGAGCTAGTCTCTCATTGGTTCCCCCTCTTCCCGTTCATCCTCAGGACAAATTGCAACCTGTACGGAACAGGAGGTTAAAGGTGCTGATTCTCCAAGGAGGGAGATTGCTAGTAAAGTGGCTGGAATGGCGAACCGGAGCACAAGGAGATGAGAAATGAGGTGCGTTTTAGAAACCTTTCCCGATCACACGGTGTACCATCTTCTGGGTTTCTCATGCATGTTTTCGATGTAGGAAGATGCCCTTGAACCTGGAGATTTGGGACCCATGGGATGGGTACCACGCCGTATTACTTTACAGGGTCTGCGTTAGCTCACCCAACCTCACCAAACCTCTCAGCCCCAAGAGTGTCCACCCTTATGGCTCAGTCAGCTGTGGGTCTAGATATGGTCAATCCAGGTGGCATCGCAGCCCCTGAACGAATTTTGTAAGAATTTCTCTCTCTTTCACTGTCTTTGTTTCACGGGTTTTTAAAAGTAATTGATTTTTATAATGGGGTTTAGCTGCTTTGCACTGCTGTGTTTATGCCGCTTTACACCCACTTGACTCACTTACAGAGAGATAGCAATACATAGGTTTTAAGATTCTTACTAGTCAAATATATTCTTGGGCGGTGAATAGGGCGTGTTGAGTCCAGTTCACTGAGCAAGGAGTAGGTCTTGTCTATTACATATTGGGTTTATGGAACGGTATCTGAGCTAATTTGAAACCCTTGTTTTATGCATCACCCCACCTCACCTTTCCCGTTAAGCAGCCATAGTGTGTTTTCTAAACGTGCGACTCTGTTCTGTTTTGTAATTCAGTTCAAGGGTAGCGGTTTTTACATTCCCTCTGTAAGTGATATCTTATGATAAGGGTCTTTTTCTGTGTGACCTATTTCACTTAGAATCGTCGTACCTAAATCCACTCATCATGCTGCTCCTAGCCTTATGACGTTGATTTCATGGCTGAGTGATATTCCATTGTACATAAGGACCACAACTTCTTTAACCATTCTTCTCTTTCCTGGGATGTTTCAGGTGTAACGAAGTGGAGGTTCTTGTCAACAGAGCAGCCCTAAACTTTGGGGTGCCTGTGTCTTGCTGATTTTTAGTTTTCCCAATTTATACGCCCATGAGTGGAACTGCCCTATGCCCTCTAAGCTGAGTTTTTTAGATGTTTCAGGACACACCGTACACTTCTCCAGAGTGGCTGTTGGCAATTTACAGCCCGCCCATCAGCGTAGCAAGGCTCCCATTTCTCCATGGCCTGTCCTGCATTTCTGGTTTTGACCCTTTATTCAGCATGGCCCTTTTGACCGATGGGAAGCGAGACTTCTTTGTAGCGCTGATTTGCCTTTCCAGGTTGCTTGGTTGGCCAAAAAGGGCGTATGCGTTTTTTCCTGAATATATTCAGGAAAAAACGCATACGCCCTTTTTGGCCAAGGGCATCATTGTCGAGGTTTTGCCGCTTTTCCTGTGCTTTAAAGGCGATTCGAATCTACCTCCTGAAATCTGTTTCCTGCAATTCTGCCTTGCTTTCAAATTCTCTTCGTTGCCTTCCCTCAATATATTTGTGGACGAGAGTTATCATTTCTAACTGTGCAGGTCTGTGAATTGCAGTGCCCCTGCACTCCATTTCTCAACTCGCTTTCTTGGGAGCTGGCCGCAAAAGCGCAGGATTGCTTCAGGCCCTATTCTGGCTCGGGGCGGCAGGCTGAGCCTGTGGTTAATTCTTCTTCCTGATGGGAAAATAGAGTGACCTGTGCCTGTCCCAACACCTAGAGCTAGTCTCTCATTGGTTCCCCCTCTTCCCGTTCATCCTCAGGACAAATTGCAACCTGTTCGGAACAGGAGGTTAAAGGTGCTGATTCTCCAAGGAGGGAGATTGCTAGTAAAGCGGCTGCAATGGCGAACCGGAGCACAAGGAGATGAGAAATGAGTTGCGTTTTAGAAATCTTTCCCGATCACACGGTGTACCATCTTTTGGGTTTCTCATGCATGTTTTCGATGTAGGAAGATGCCCTTGAACCTGGAGATTTGGGACCCATGGGATGGGTACCACGCCGTATTACTTTACAGGGTCTGCGTTAGCTCACCCAACCTCACCAAACCTCTCAGCCCCAAGAGTGTCCACCCTTATGTCTCAGTCAGCTGTGGGTCTAGATATGGTCAATCCAGGTGGCATCGCAGCCCCTGAACGAATTTTGTAAGAATTTCTCTCTCTTTCACTGTCTTTGTTTCACGGGTTTTTAAAAGTAATTGATTTTTATAATGGGGTTTAGCTGCTTTGCACTGCTGTGTTTATGCCGCTTTACACCCACTTGACTCACTTACAGAGAGATAGCAATACATAGGTTTTAAGATTCTTACTAGTCAGATATATTCTTGGGCGGTGAATAGGGGGTGTTGAGTCCAGTTCACTGAGCAAGGAGTAGGTCTTGTCTATTACATATTGGGTTTATGGAACGGTATCTGAGCTAATTTGAAACCCTTGTTTTATGCATCACCCCACCTCACCTTTCCCGTTAAGCAGCCATAGTGTGTTTTCTAAACGTGCGACTCTGTTCTGTTTTGTAATTCAGTTCAAGGGTAGCGGTTTTTACATTCCCTCTATAAGTGATATCTTATGATAAGTGTCTTTTTCTGTGTGACTTATTTCACTTAGAATCGTCGTACCTAAATCCACTCATCATGCTGCTCCTAGCCTTATGACGTTGATTTCATGGCTGAGTGATATTCCATTGTACATAAGGACCACAACTTCTTTATCCATTCTTCTCTTTCCTGGGATGTTTAAGGTGTAACGAAGTGGAGTTTCTTGTCAACAGAGCAGCCCTAAACTTTGGGGTGCCTGTGTCTTGCTGATTTTTAGTTTTCCCAATTTATACGCCCATGAGTGGAAGTGCCCTATGCTCTCTAAGCTGAGTTTTTAGATGTTTCAGGACACACCGTACACTTCTCCAGAGTGGCTGTTGGTAATTTACAGCCCGCCCATCAGCGTAGCAAGGCTCCCATTTCTCCATGGCCTGTCCTGCATTTCTGGTTTTGACACTTTATTCAGCATGGCCCTTTTGACCGATGGGAAGCGAGACTTCTTTGTAGCGCTGATTTGCCTTTCCAGGTTGCTTGGTTGGCCAAAAAGGGCGTATGCGTTTTTTCCTGAATATATTCAGGAAAAAACGCATACGCCCTTTTTGGCCAAGGGCATCATTGTCGAGGTTTTGCCGCTTTTCCTGTGCTTTAAAGGCGATTCGAATCTACCTCCTGAAATCTGTTTCCTGCAATTCTGCCTTGCTTTCAAATTCTCTTCGTTGCCTTCCCTCAATATATTTGTGGACGAGAGTTATCATTTCTAACTGTGCAGGTCTGTGAATTGCAGTGCCCCTGAGCTCCATTTCTCAACTCGCTTTCTTGGGAGCTGGCCGCAAAAGCGCAGGATTGCTTCAGGCCCTCTTCTGGATCCGGGCGGCAGGCTGAGCCTGTGGTTAATTCTTCTTCCTGATGGGAAAATAGAGTGACCTGTGCCTGTCCCAACACCTAGAGCTAGTCTCTCATTGGTTCCCCCTCTTCCCGTTCATCCTCAGGACAAATTGCAACCTGTACGGAACAGGAGGTTAAAGGTGCTGATTCTCCAAGGAGGGAGATTGCTAGTAAAGCGGCTGGAATGGCGAACTGGAGCACAAGGAGATGAGAAATGAGGTGCGTTTTAGAAACCTTTCCCGATCACACGGTGTACCATCTTCTGGGTTTCTCATGCATGTTTTCGATGTAGGAATATGCCCTTGAACCTGGAGATTTGGGGATTTGGGACCCATGGGATGGGTACCACGCCGTAATACTTTAAAGGGTCTGCGTTAGCTCACCCAACCTCACCAAACCTCTCAGCCCCAAGAGTGTCCACCCTTATGGCTCAGTCAGCTGTGGGTCTAGATATGGTCAATCCAGGTGGCATCGCAGCCCCTGAACGAATTTTGTAAGAATTTCTCTCTCTTTCACTGTCTTTGTTTCACGGGTTTTTAAAAGTAATTGATTTTTATAATGGGGTTTAGCTGCTTTGCACTGCTGTGTTTATGCCGCTTTACACCTACTTGACTCACTTACAGAGAGATAGCAATACATAGGTTTTAAGATTCTTACTAGTCAAATATATTCTTGAGCGGTGAATAGGGGGTGTTGAGTCCAGTTCACTGAGCAAGGAGTAGGTCTTGTCTATTACATATTGGGTTTATGGAACGGTAGCTGAGCTAAATTGAAACCCTTGTTTTATGCATCACCCCACCTCACCTTTCCCGTTAAGCAGCCATAGTGTGTTTTCTAAACGTGCGACTCTGTTCTGTTTTGTAATTCAGTTCAAGGGTAGCGGTTTTTACATTCCCTCTATAAGTGATATCTTATGATAAGTGTCTTTTTCTGTGTGACCTATTTCACTTAGAATCGTCGTACCTATATCCACTCATCATGCTGCTCCTAGCCTTATGACGTTGATTTCATGGCTGAGTGATATTCCATTGTACATAAGGACCACAACTTCTTTATCCATTCTTCTCTTTCCTGGGATGTTTCAGGTGTAACGAAGTGGAGGTTCTTGTCAACAGAGCAGCCCTAAACTTTGGGGTGCCTGTGTCTTGCTGATTTTTAGTTTTCCCAATTTATACGCCCATGAGTGGAAGTGCCCTATGCTCTCTAAGCTGAGTTTTTTCGATGTTTCAGGACACACCGTACACTTCTCCAGAGTGGCTGTTGGCAATTTACAGCCCGCCCATCAGCGTAGCAAGGCTCCCATTTCTCCATGGCCTGTCCTGCATTTCTGGTTTTGACACTTTATTCAGCATGGCCCTTTTGACCGATGGGAAGCGAGACTTCTTTGTAGCGCTGATTTGCCTTTCCAGGTTGCTTGGTTGGCCAAAAAGGGCGTATGCGTTTTTTCCTGAATATATTCAGGAAAAAACGCATACGCCCTTTTTGGCCAAGGGCATCATTGTCGAGGTTTTGCCGCTTTTCCTGTGCTTTAAAGGCGATTCGAATCTACCTCCTGAAATCTGTTTCCTGCAATTCTGCCTTGCTTTCAAATTCTCTTCGTTGCCTTCCCTCAATATATTTGTGGACGAGAGTTATCATTTCTAACTGTGCAGGTCTGTGAATTGCAGTGCCCCTGCGCTCCATTTCTCAACTCGCTTTCTTGGGAGCTGGCCGCAAAAGCGCAGGATTGCTTCAGGCCCTATTCTGGCTCGGGGCGGCAGGCTGAGCCTGTGGTTAATTCTTCTTCCTGATGGGAAAATAGAGTGACCTGTGCCTGTCCCAACACCTAGAGCTAGTCTCTCATTGGTTCCCCCTCTTCCCGTTCATCCTCAGGACAAATTGCAACCTGTACGGAACAGGAGGTTAAAGGTGCTGATTCTCCAAGGAGGGAGATTGCTAGTAAAGCGGCTGGAATGGCGAACCGGAGCACAAGGAGATGAGAAATGAGGTGCGTTTTAGAAACCTTTCCCGATCACACGGTGTACCATCTTCTGGGTTTCTCATGCATGTTTTCGATGTAGGAAGATGCCCTTGAACCTGGAGATTTGGGACCCATGGGATGGGTACCACGCCGTATTACTTTAAAGGGTCTGCGTTAGGTCACCCAAACTCACCAAACCTCTCAGCCCCAAGAGTGTCCACCCTTATGGCTCAGTCAGCTGTGGGTCTAGATATGGTCAATCCAGGTGGCATCGCAGCCCCTGAACGAATTTTGTAAGAATTTCTCTCTCTTTCACTGTCTTTGTTTCACGGGTTTTTAAAAGTAATTGATTTTTATAATGGGGTTTAGCTGCTTTGCACTGCTGTGTTTATGCCGCTTTACACCCACTTGACTCACTTACAGAGAGATAGCAATACATAGGTTTTAAGATTCTTACTAGTCAAATATATTCTTGGGCGGTGACTAGGGGGTGTTGAGTCCAGTTCACTGAGCAAGGAGTAGGTCTTGTCTATTACATATTGGGTTTATGGAACGGTATCTGAGCTAATTTGAAACCCTTGTTTTATGCATCACCCCACCTCACCTTTCCCGTTAAGCAGCCATAGTGTGTTTTCTAAACGTGCGACTCTGTTCTGTTTTGTAATTCAGTTCAAGGGTAGCGGTTTTTACATTCCCTCTGTAAGTGATATCTTATGATAAGGGTCTTTTTCTGTGTGACCTATTTCACTTAGAATCGTCGTACCTATATCCACTCATCATGCTGCTCCTAGCCTTATGACGTTGATTTCATGGCTGAGTGATATTCCATTGTACATAAGGACCGCAACTTCTTTATCCACTCTTCTCTTTCCTGGGATGTTTCAGGTGTAACGAAGTGGAGGTTCTTGTCAACAGAGCAGCCCTAAACTTTGGGGTGCCTGTGTCTTGCTGATTTTTAGTTTTCCCAATTTATACGCCCATGAGTGGAAGTGCCCTATGCTCTCTAAGCTGAGTTTTTTCGATGTTTCAGGACACACCGTACACTTCTCCAGAGTGGCTGTTGGCAATTTACAGCCCGCCCATCAGCGTAGCAAGGCTCCCATTTCTCCATGGCCTGTCCTGCATTTCTGGTTTTGACACTTTATTCAGCATGGCCCTTTTGACCGATGGGAAGCGAGACTTCTTTGTAGCGCTGATTTGCCTTTGCAGGTTGCTTGGTTGGCCAAAAAGGGCGTATGCGTTTTTTCCTGAATATATTCAGGAAAAAACGCATACGCCCTTTTTGGCCAAGGGCATCATTGTCGAGGTTTTGCCGCTTTTCCTGTGCTTTAAAGGCGATTCGAATCTACCTCCTGAAATCTGTTTCCTGCAATTCTGCCTTGCTTTCAAATCCTCTTCGTTGCCTTCCCTCAATATATTTGTGGACGAGAGTTATCATTTCTAACTGTGCAGGTCTGTGAATTGCAGTGCCCCTGAGCTCCATTTCTCAACTCGCTTTCTTGGGAGCTGGCCGCAAAAGCACAGGATTGCTTCAGGCCCTATTCTGGCTCCGGGCGGCAGGCTGAGCCTGTGGTTAATTCTTCTTCCTGATGGGAAAATAGAGTGACCTGTGCCTGTCCCAACACCTAGAGCTAGTCTCTCATTGGTTCCCCCTCTTCCCGTTCATCCTCAGGACAAATTGCAACCTGTACGGAACAGGAGGTTAAAGGTGCTGATTCTCCAAGGAGGGAGATTGCTAGTAAAGCGGCTGGAATGGCGAACCGGAGCACAAGGAGATGAGAAATGAGGTGCGTTTTAGAAACCTTTCCCGATCACACGGTGTACCATCTTCTGAGTTTCTCATGCATGTTTTCGATGTAGGAATATGCCCTTGAACCTGGAGTTTTGGGACCCATGGGATGGGTACCACGCCGTAATACTTTAAAGGGTCTGCGTTAGCTCACCCAACCTCACCAAACCTCTCAGCCCCAAGAGTGTCCACCCTTATGGCTCAGTCAGCTGTGGGTCTAGATATGGTCAATCCAGGTGGCATCGCAGCCCCTGAACGAATTTTGTAAGAATTTCTCTCTCTTTCACTGTCTTTGTTTCACGGGTCTTTAAAAGTAATTGATTTTTATAATGGGGTTTAGCTGCTTTGCACTGCTGTGTTTATGCCGCTTTACACCCACTTGACTCACTTACAGAGAGATAGCAATACATAGGTTTTAAGATTCTTACTAGTCAAATATATTCTTGGGCGGTGAATAGGGCGTGTTGAGTCCAGTTCACTGAGCAAGGAGTAGGTCTTGTCTATTACATATTGGGTTTATGGAACGGTATCTGAGCTAATTTGAAACCCTTGTTTTATGCATCACCCCACCTCACCTTTCCCGTTAAGCAGCCATAGTGTGTTTTCTAAACGTGCGACTCTGTTCTGTTTTGTAATTCAGTTCAAGGGTAGCGGTTTTTACATTCCCTCTGTAAGTGATATCTTATGATAAGGGTCTTTTTCTGTGTGACCTATTTCACTTAGAATCGTCGCACCTATATCCACTCATCATGCTGCTCCTAGCCTTATGACGTTGATTTCATGGCTGAGTGATATTCCATTGTACATAAGGACCACAACTTCTTTATCCATTCTTCTCTTTCCTGGGATGTTTAAGGTGTAACGAAGTGGAGTTTCTTGTCAACAGAGCAGCCCTAAACTTTGGGGTGCCTGTGTCTTGCTGATTTTTAGTTTTCCCAATTTATACGCCCATGAGTGGAAGTGCCCTATGCTCTCTAAGCTGAGTTTTTTTGATGTTTCAGGACACACCGTACACTTCTCCAGAGTGGCTGTTGGCAATTTACAGCCCGCCCATCAGCGTAGCAAGGCTCCCATTTCTCCATGGCCTGTCCTGCATTTCTGGTTTTGACACGTTATTCAGCATGGCCCTTTGGACCGATGGGAAGCGAGACTTCTTTGTAGCGCTGATTTGCCTTTCCAGGTTGCTTGGTTGGCCAAAAAGGGCGTATGCGTTTTTTCCTGAATATATTCAGGAAAAAACGCATACGCCCTTTTTGGCCAAGGGCATCATTGTCGAGGTTTTGCCGCTTTTCCTGTGCTTTAAAGGCGATTCGAATCTACCTCCTGAAATCTGTTTCCTGCAATTCTGCCTTGCTTTCAAATCCTCTTCGTTGCCTTCCCTCAATATATTTGTGGACGAGATTTATCCTTTCTAACTGTGCAGGTCTGTGAATTGCAGTGCCCCTGAGCTCCATTTTTCAACTCGCTTTCTTGGGAACTGGCCGCAAAAGCGCAGGATTGCTTCAGGCCCTATTCTGGCTCCGGGCGGCAGGCTGAGCCTGTGGTTAATTCTGCTTCCTGATGGGAAAATAGAGTGACCTGTGCCTGTCCCAACACCTAGAGCTAGTCTCTCATTGGTTCCCCCTCTTCCCGTTCATCCTCAGGACAAATTGCAACCTGTACGGAACAGGAGGTTAAAGGTGCTGATTCTCCAAGGAGGGAGATTGCTAGTAAAGCGGCTGGAATGGCGAACCGGAGCACAAGGAGATGAGAAATGAGGTGCGTTTTAGAAACCTTTCCCGATCACACGGTGTACCATCTTCTGGGTTTCTCATGCATGTTTTCGATGTAGGAAGATGCCCTTGAACCTGGAGATTTGGGACCCATGGGATGGGTACCACGCCGTATTACTTTAAAGGGTCTGCGTTAGGTCACCCAAACTCACCAAACCTCTCAGCCCCAAGAGTGTCCACCCTTATGGCTCAGTCAGCTGTGGGTCTAGATATGGTCAATCCAGGTGGCATCGCAGCCCCTGAACGAATTTTGTAAGAATTTCTCTCTCTTTCACTGTCTTTGTTTCACGGGTTTTTAAAAGTAATTGATTTTTATAATGGGGTTTAGCTGCTTTGCACTGCTGTGTTTATGCCGCTTTACACCCACTTGACTCACTTACAGAGAGATAGCAATACATAGGTTTTAAGATTCTTACTAGTCAAATATATTCTTGGGCGGTGACTAGGGGGTGTTGAGTCCAGTTCACTGAGCAAGGAGTAGGTCTTGTCTATTACATATTGGGGTTATGGAACGGTATCTGAGCTAATTTGAAACCCTTGTTTTATGCATCACCCCACCTCACCTTTCCCGTTAAGCAGCCATAGTGTGTTTTCTAAACGTGCGACTCTGTTCTGTTTTGTAATTCAGTTCAAGGGTAGCGGTTTTTACATTCCCTCTGTAAGTGATATCTTATGATAAGGGTCTTTTTCTGTGTGACCTATTTCACTTAGAATCGTCGTACCTATATCCACTCATCATGCTGCTCCTAGCCTTATGACGTTGATTTCATGGCTGAGTGATATTCCATTGTACATAAGGACCGCAACTTCTTTATCCATTCTTCTCTTTCCTGGGATGTTTCAGGTGTAACGAAGTGGAGGTTCTTGTCAACAGAGCAGCCCTAAACTTTGGGGTGCCTGTGTCTTGCTGATTTTTAGTTTTCCCAATTTATACGCCCATGAGTGGAAGTGCCCTATGCTCTCTAAGCTGAGTTTTTTCGATGTTTCAGGACACACCGTACACTTCTCCAGAGTGGCTGTTGGCAATTTACAGCCCGCCCATCAGCGTAGCAAGGCTCCCATTTCTCCATGGCCTATCCTGCATTTCTGGTTTTGACACTTTATTCAGCATGGCCCTTTTGACCGATGGGAAGCGAGACTTCTTTGTAGCGCTGATTTGCCTTTGCAGGTTGCTTGGTTGGCCAAAAAGGGCGTATGCGTTTTTTCCTGAATATATTCAGGAAAAAACGCATACGCCCTTTTTGGCCAAGGGCATCATTGTCGAGGTTTTGCCGCTTTTCCTGTGCTTTAAAGGCGATTCGAATCTACCTCCTGAAATCTGTTTCCTGCAATTCTGCCTTGCTTTCAAATCCTCTTCGTTGCCTTCCCTCAATATATTTGTGGACGAGAGTTATCATTTCTAACTGTGCAGGTCTGTGAATTGCAGTGCCCCTGAGCTCCATTTCTCAACTCGCTTTCTTGGGAGCTGGCCGCAAAAGCACAGGATTGCTTCAGGCCCTATTCTGGCTCCGGGCGGCAGGCTGAGCCTGTGGTTAATTCTTCTTCCTGATGGGAAAATAGAGTGACCTGTGCCTGTCCCAACACCTAGAGCTAGTCTCTCATTGGTTCCCCCTCTTCCCGTTCATCCTCAGGACAAATTGCAACCTGTACGGAACAGGAGGTTAAAGGTGCTGATTCTCCAAGGAGGGAGATTGCTAGTAAAGCGGCTGGAATGGCGAACCGGAGCACAAGGAGATGAGAAATGAGGTGCGTTTTAGAAACCTTTCCCGATCACACGGTGTACCATCTTCTGAGTTTCTCATGCATGTTTTCGATGTAGGAATATGCCCTTGAACCTGGAGTTTTGGGACCCATGGGATGGGTACCACGCCGTAATACTTTAAAGGGTCTGCGTTAGCTCACCCAACCTCACCAAACCTCTCAGCCCCAAGAGTGTCCACCCTTATGGCTCAGTCAGCTGTGGGTCTAGATATGGTCAATCCAGGTGGCATCGCAGCCCCTGAACGAATTTTGTAAGAATTTCTCTCTCTTTCACTGTCTTTGTTTCACGGGTCTTTAAAAGTAATTGATTTTTATAATGGGGTTTAGCTGCTTTGCACTGCTGTGTTTATGCCGCTTTACACCCACTTGACTCACTTACAGAGAGATAGCAATACATAGGTTTTAAGATTCTTACTAGTCAAATATATTCTTGGGCGGTGAATAGGGCGTGTTGAGTCCAGTTCACTGAGCAAGGAGTAGGTCTTGTCTATTACATATTGGGTTTATGGAACGGTATCTGAGCTAATTTGAAACCCTTGTTTTATGCATCACCCCACCTCACCTTTCCCGTTAAGCAGCCATAGTGTGTTTTCTAAACGTGCGACTCTGTTCTGTTTTGTAATTCAGTTCAAGGGTAGCGGTTTTTACATTCCCTCTGTAAGTGATATCTTATGATAAGGGTCTTTTTCTGTGTGACCTATTTCACTTAGAATCGTCGCACCTATATCCACTCATCATGCTGCTCCTAGCCTTATGACGTTGATTTCATGGCTGAGTGATATTCCATTGTACATAAGGACCACAACTTCTTTATCCATTCTTCTCTTTCCTGGGATGTTTAAGGTGTAACGAAGTGGAGTTTCTTGTCAACAGAGCAGCCCTAAACTTTGGGGTGCCTGTGTCTTGCTGATTTTTAGTTTTCCCAATTTATACGCCCATGAGTGGAAGTGCCCTATGCTCTCTAAGCTGAGTTTTTTTGATGTTTCAGGACACACCGTACACTTCTCCAGAGTGGCTGTTGGCAATTTACAGCCCGCCCATCAGCGTAGCAAGGCTCCCATTTCTCCATGGCCTGTCCTGCATTTCTGGTTTTGACACTTTATTCAGCATGGCCCATTGGACCGATGGGAAGCGAGACTTCTTTGTAGCGCTGATTTGCCTTTCCAGGTTGCTTGGTTGGCCAAAAAGGGCGTATGCGTTTTTTCCTGAATATATTCAGGAAAAAACGCATACGCCCTTTTTGGCCAAGGGCATCATTGTCGAGGTTTTGCCGCTTTTCCTGTGCTTTAAAGGCGATTCGAATCTACCTCCTGAAATCTGTTTCCTGCAATTCTGCCTTGCTTTCAAATCCTCTTCGTTGCCTTCCCTCAATATATTTGTGGACGAGATTTATCCTTTCTAACTGTGCAGGTCTGTGAATTGCAGTGCCCCTGAGCTCCATTTTTCAACTCGCTTTCTTGGGAACTGGCCGCAAAAGCGCAGGATTGCTTCAGGCCCTATTCTGGCTCCGGGCGGCAGGCTGAGCCTGTGCTTGATTCTTCTTCCTGATGGGAAAATAGAGTGACCTGTGCCTGTCCCAACACCTAGAGCTAGTCTCTCATTGGTTCCCCCTCTTCCCGTTCATCCTCAGGACAAATTGCAACCTGTACGGAACAGGAGGTTAAAGGTGCTGATTCTCCAAGGAGGGAGATTGCTAGTAAAGCGGCTGGAATGGCGAACCGGAGCACAAGGAGATGAGAAATGAGGTGCGTTTTAGAAACCTTTCCCGATCACACGGTGTACCATCTTCTGGGTTTCTCATGCATGTTTTCGATGTAGGAAGATGCCCTTGACCCTGGAGATTTGGGACCCATGGGATGGGTACCACGCCGTATTACTTTACAGGGTCTGCGTTAGGTCACCCAACCTCACCAAACCTCTCAGCCCCAAGAGTGTCCACCCTTATGTCTCAGTCAGCTGTGGGTCTAGATATGGTCAATCCAGGTGGCATCGCAGCCCCTGAACGAATTTTGTAAGAATTTCTCTCTCTTTCACTGTCTTTGTTTCACGGGTCTTTAAAAGTAATTGATTTTTATAATGGGGTTTAGCTGCTTTGCACTGCTGTGTTTATGCCGCTTTACACCCACTTGACTCACTTACAGAGAGATAGCAATACATAGGTTTTAAGATTCTTACTAGTCAAATATATTCTTGGGCGGTGAATAGGGGGTGTTGAGTCCAGTAAACTGAGCAAGGAGTAGGTCTTGTCTATTACATATTGGGTTTATGGAACGGTATCTGAGCTAATTTGAAACCCTTGTTTTATGCATCACCCCACCTCACCTTTCCCGTTAAGCAGCCATAGTGTGTTTTCTAAACGTGCGACTCTGTTCTGTTTTGTAATTCAGTTCAAGGGTAGCGGTTTTTACATTCCCTCTATAAGTGATATCTTATGATAAGTGTCTTTTTCTGTGTGACCTATTTCACTTAGAATCGTCGTACCTATATCCACTCATCATGCTGCTCCTAGCCTTATGACGTTGATTTCATGGCTGAGTGATATTCCATTGTACATAAGGACCACAACTTCTTTATCCATTCTTCTCTTTCCTGGGATGTTTCAGGTGTAACGAAGTGGAGGTTCTTGTCAACAGAGCAGCCCTAAACTTTGGGGTGCCTGTGTCTTGCTGATTTTTAGTTTTCCCAATTTATACGCCCATGAGTGGAAGTGCCCTATGCTCTCTAAGCTGAGTTTTTTCGATGTTTCAGGACACACCGTACACTTCTCCAGAGTGGCTGTTGGCAATTTACAGCCCGCCCATCAGCGTAGCAAGGCTCCCATTTCTCCATGGCCTGTCCTGCATTTCTGGTTTTGACACTTTATTCAGCATGGCCCTTTGGACCGATGGGAAGCGAGACTTCTTTGTAGCGCTGATTTGCCTTTCCAGGTTGCTTGGTTGGCCAAAAAGGGCGTATGCGTTTTTTCCTGAATATATTCAGGAAAAAACGCATACGCCCTTTTTGGCCAAGGGCATCATTGTCGAGCTTTTGCCGCTTTTCCTGTGCTTTAAAGGCGATTCGAATCTACCTCCTGAAATCTGTTTCCTGCAATTCTGCCTTGCTTTCAAATCCTCTTCGTTGCCTTCCCTCAATATATTTGTGGACGAGAGTTATCATTTCTAACTGTGCAGGTCTGTGAATTGCAGTGCCCCTGAGCTCCATTTTTCAACTCGCTTTCTTGGGAACTGGCCGCAAAAGCGCAGGATTGCTTCAGGCCCTATTCTGGCTCCGGGCGGCAGGCTGAGCCTGTGGTTAATTCTTCTTCCTGATGGGAAAATAGAGTGACCTGTGCCTGTCCCAACACCTAGAGCTAGTCTCTCATTGGTTCCCCCTCTTCCCGTTCATCCTCAGGACAAATTGCAACCTGTACGGAACAGGAGGTTAAAGGTGCTGATTCTCCAAGGAGGGAGATTGCTAGTAAAGCGGCTGGAATGGCGAACCGGAGCACAAGGAGATGAGAAATGAGGTGCGTTTTAGAAACCTTTCCCGATCACACGGTGTACCATCTTCTGAGTTTCTCATGCATGTTTTCGATGTAGGAATATGCCCTTGAACCTGGAGTTTTGGGACCCATGGGATGGGTACCACGCCGTAATACTTTAAAGGGTCTGCGTTAGCTCACCCAACCTCACCAAACCTCTCAGCCCCAAGAGTGTCCACCCTTATGGCTCAGTCAGCTGTGGGTCTAGATATGGTCAATCCAGGTGGCATCGCAGCCCCTGAACGAATTTTGTAAGAATTTCTCTCTCTTTCACTGTCTTTGTTTCACGGGTCTTTAAAAGTAATTGATTTTTATAATGGGGTTTAGCTGCTTTGCACTGCTGTGTTTATGCCGCTTTACACCCACTTGACTCACTTACAGAGAGATAGCAATACATAGGTTTTAAGATTCTTACTAGTCAAATATATTCTTGGGCGGTGAATAGGGCGTGTTGAGTCCAGTTCACTGAGCAAGGAGTAGGTCTTGTCTATTACATATTGGGTTTATGGAACGGTATCTGAGCTAATTTGAAACCCTTGTTTTATGCATCACCCCACCTCACCTTTCCCGTTAAGCAGCCATAGTGTGTTTTCTAAACGTGCGACTCTGTTCTGTTTTGTAATTCAGTTCAAGGGTAGCGGTTTTTACATTCCCTCTGTAAGTGATATCTTATGATAAGGGTCTTTTTCTGTGTGACCTATTTCACTTAGAATCGTCGCACCTATATCCACTCATCATGCTGCTCCTAGCCTTATGACGTTGATTTCATGGCTGAGTGATATTCCATTGTACATAAGGACCACAACTTCTTTATCCATTCTTCTCTTTCCTGGGATGTTTAAGGTGTAACGAAGTGGAGTTTCTTGTCAACAGAGCAGCCCTAAACTTTGGGGTGCCTGTGTCTTGCTGATTTTTAGTTTTCCCAATTTATACGCCCATGAGTGGAAGTGCCCTATGCTCTCTAAGCTGAGTTTTTTTGATGTTTCAGGACACACCGTACACTTCTCCAGAGTGGCTGTTGGCAATTTACAGCCCGCCCATCAGCGTAGCAAGGCTCCCATTTCTCCATGGCCTGTCCTGCATTTCTGGTTTTGACACTTTATTCAGCATGGCCCATTGGACCGATGGGAAGCGAGACTTCTTTGTAGCGCTGATTTGCCTTTCCAGGTTGCTTGGTTGGCCAAAAAGGGCGTATGCGTTTTTTCCTGAATATATTCAGGAAAAAACGCATACGCCCTTTTTGGCCAAGGGCATCATTGTCGAGGTTTTGCCGCTTTTCCTGTGCTTTAAAGGCGATTCGAATCTACCTCCTGAAATCTGTTTCCTGCAATTCTGCCTTGCTTTCAAATCCTCTTCGTTGCCTTCCCTCAATATATTTGTGGACGAGATTTATCCTTTCTAACTGTGCAGGTCTGTGAATTGCAGTGCCCCTGAGCTCCATTTTTCAACTCGCTTTCTTGGGAACTGGCCGCAAAAGCGCAGGATTGCTTCAGGCCCTATTCTGGCTCCGGGCGGCAGGCTGAGCCTGTGCTTGATTCTTCTTCCTGATGGGAAAATAGAGTGACCTGTGCCTGTCCCAACACCTAGAGCTAGTCTCTCATTGGTTCCCCCTCTTCCCGTTCATCCTCAGGACAAATTGCAACCTGTACGGAACAGGAGGTTAAAGGTGCTGATTCTCCAAGGAGGGAGATTGCTAGTAAAGCGGCTGGAATGGCGAACCGGAGCACAAGGAGATGAGAAATGAGGTGCGTTTTAGAAACCTTTCCCGATCACACGGTGTACCATCTTCTGGGTTTCTCATGCATGTTTTCGATGTAGGAAGATGCCCTTGACCCTGGAGATTTGGGACCCATGGGATGGGTACCACGCCGTATTACTTTACAGGGTCTGCGTTAGGTCACCCAACCTCACCAAACCTCTCAGCCCCAAGAGTGTCCACCCTTATGTCTCAGTCAGCTGTGGGTCTAGATATGGTCAATCCAGGTGGCATCGCAGCCCCTGAACGAATTTTGTAAGAATTTCTCTCTCTTTCACTGTCTTTGTTTCACGGGTCTTTAAAAGTAATTGATTTTTATAATGGGGTTTAGCTGCTTTGCACTGCTGTGTTTATGCCGCTTTACACCCACTTGACTCACTTACAGAGAGATAGCAATACATAGGTTTTAAGATTCTTACTAGTCAAATATATTCTTGGGCGGTGAATAGGGGGTGTTGAGTCCAGTAAACTGAGCAAGGAGTAGGTCTTGTCTATTACATATTGGGTTTATGGAACGGTATCTGAGCTAATTTGAAACCCTTGTTTTATGCATCACCCCACCTCACCTTTCCCGTTAAGCAGCCATAGTGTGTTTTCTAAACGTGCGACTCTGTTCTGTTTTGTAATTCAGTTCAAGGGTAGCGGTTTTTACATTCCCTCTATAAGTGATATCTTATGATAAGTGTCTTTTTCTGTGTGACCTATTTCACTTAGAATCGTCGTACCTATATCCACTCATCATGCTGCTCCTAGCCTTATGACGTTGATTTCATGGCTGAGTGATATTCCATTGTACATAAGGACCACAACTTCTTTATCCATTCTTCTCTTTCCTGGGATGTTTCAGGTGTAACGAAGTGGAGGTTCTTGTCAACAGAGCAGCCCTAAACTTTGGGGTGCCTGTGTCTTGCTGATTTTTAGTTTTCCCAATTTATACGCCCATGAGTGGAAGTGCCCTATGCTCTCTAAGCTGAGTTTTTTCGATGTTTCAGGACACACCGTACACTTCTCCAGAGTGGCTGTTGGCAATTTACAGCCCGCCCATCAGCGTAGCAAGGCTCCCATTTCTCCATGGCCTGTCCTGCATTTCTGGTTTTGACACTTTATTCAGCATGGCCCTTTGGACCGATGGGAAGCGAGACTTCTTTGTAGCGCTGATTTGCCTTTCCAGGTTGCTTGGTTGGCCAAAAAGGGCGTATGCGTTTTTTCCTGAATATATTCAGGAAAAAACGCATACGCCCTTTTTGGCCAAGGGCATCATTGTCGAGCTTTTGCCGCTTTTCCTGTGCTTTAAAGGCGATTCGAATCTACCTCCTGAAATCTGTTTCCTGCAATTCTGCCTTGCTTTCAAATCCTCTTCGTTGCCTTCCCTCAATATATTTGTGGACGAGAGTTATCATTTCTAACTGTGCAGGTCTGTGAATTGCAGTGCCCCTGAGCTCCATTTTTCAACTCGCTTTCTTGGGAACTGGCCGCAAAAGCGCAGGATTGCTTCAGGCCCTATTCTGGCTCCGGGCGGCAGGCTGAGCCTGTGGTTAATTCTTCTTCCTGATGGGAAAATAGAGTGACCTGTGCCTGTCCCAACACCTAGAGCTAGTCTCTCATTGGTTCCCCCTCTTCCCGTTCATCCTCAGGACAAATTGCAACCTGTACGGAACAGGAGGTTAAAGGTGCTGATTCTCCAAGGAGGGAGATTGCTAGTAAAGTGGCTGGAATGGCGCACCGGAGCAAAAGGAGATGAGAAATGAGGTGCGTTTTAGAAACCTTTCCCGATCACACGGTGTACCATCTTCTGGGTTTCTCATGCATGTTTTCGATGTAGGAAGATGCCCTTGAACCTGGAGATTTGGGACCCATGGGATGGGTACCACGCCGTATTATTTTACAGGGTCTGAGTTAGCTCACCCAACCTCACCAAACCTCTCAGCCCCAAGAGTGTCCACCCTTATGTCTCAGTCAGCTGTGGGTCTAGATATGGTCAATCCAGGTGGCATCGCAGCCCCTGAACGAATTTTGTAAGAATTTTTCTCTCTTTCACTGTCTTTGTTTCACGGGTCTTTAAAAGTAATTGATTTCTATAATGGGGTTTAGCTGCTGTGCACTGCTGTGTTTATGCCGCTTTACACCCACTTGACTCACTTACAGAGAGATAGCAATACATAGGTTTTAAGATTCTTACTAGTCAAATATATTCTTGGGCGGTGACTAGGGGGTGTTGAGTCCAGTTCACTGAGCAAGGAGTAGGTCTTGTCTATTACATATTGGGTTTATGGAACGGTATCTGAGCTAATTTGAAACCCTTGTTTTATGCATCACCCCACGTCACCTTTCCCGTTAAGCAGCCATAGTGTGTTTTCTAAACGTGCGAATCTGTTCTGTTTTGTAATTCAGTTCAAGGGTAGTGGTTTTTACATTCCCTCTATAAGTGATATCTTATGATAAGTGTCTTTTTCTGTGTGACCTATTTCACTTAGAATCGTCGTACCTATATCCACTCATCATGCTGCTCCTAGCATTATGACGTTGATTTCATGGCTGAGTGATATTCCATTGTACATAAGGACCACAACTTCTTTATCCATTCTTCGCTTTCCTGGGATGTTTCAGGTGTAACGAAGGGGAGGTTCTTGTCAACAGAGCAGCCCTAAACTTTGGGGTGCCTGTGTCTTGCTGATTTTTAGTTTTCCCAATTTATACGCCCATGAGTGGAAGTGCCCTATGCTCTCTAAGCTGAGTTTTTTCGATGTTTCAGGACACACCGTACACTTCTCCAGAGTGGCTGTTGGCAATTTACAGCCCGCCCATCAGCGTAGCAAGGCTCCCATTTCTCCATGGCCTGTCCTGCATTTCTGGTTTTGACACTTTATTCAGCATGGCCCTTTTGACCGATGGGAAGCGAGACTTCTTTGTAGCGCTGATTTGCCTTTCCAGGTTGCTTGGTTGGCCAAAAAGGGCGTATGCGTTTTTTCCTGAATATATTCAGGAAAAAACGCATACGCCCTTTTTGGCCAAGGGCATCATTGTCGAGGTTTTGCCGCTTTTCCTGTGCTTTAAAGGCGATTCGAATCTACCTCCTGAAATCTGTTTCCTGCAATTCTGCCTTGCTTTCAAATTCTCTTCGTTGCCTTCCCTCAATATATTTGTGGACGAGAGTTATCATTTCTAACTGTGCAGGTCTGTGAATTGCAGTGCCCCTGAGCTCCATTTCTCAACTCGCTTTCTTGGGAGCTGGCCGCAAAAGCGCAGGATTGCTTCAGGCCCTATTCTGGCTCCGGGCGGCAGGCTGAGCCTGTGGTTAATTCTTCTTCCTGATGGGAAAATAGAGTGACCTGTGCCTGTCCCAACACCTAGAGCTAGTCTCTCATTGGTTCCCCCTCTTCCCGTTCATCCTCAGGACAAATTGCAACCTGTACGGAACAGGAAGTTAAAGGTGCTGATTCTCCAAGGAGGGAGATTGCTAGTAAAGCGGCTGGAATGGCGAACCGGAGCACAAGGAGATGAGAAATGAGGTGCGTTTTAGAAACCTTTCCCGATCACACGGTGTACCGTCTTCTGGGTTTCTCATGCATGTTTTCGATGTAGGAAGATGCCCTTGAACCTGGAGATTTGGGACCCATGGGATGGGTACCACGCCGTATTACTTTACAGGGTCTGCGTTAGCTCACCCAACCTCACCAAACCTCTCAGCCCCAAGAGTGTCCACCCTTATGGCTCAGTCAGCTGTGGGTCTAGATATGGTCAATCCAGGTGGCATCGCAGCCCCTGAACGAATTTTGTAAGAATTTCTCTCTCTTTCACTGTCTTTGTTTCACGGGTTTTTAAAAGTAATTGATTTTTATAATGGGGTTTAGCTGCTTTGCACTGCTGTGTTTATGCCGCTTTACACCCACTTGACTCACTTACAGAGAGATAGCAATACATAGGTTTTAAGATTCTTACTAGTCAAATATATTCTTGGGCGGTGACTAGGGGGTGTTGAGTCCAGTTCACTGAGCAAGGAGTAGGTCTTGTCTATTACATATTGGGTTTATGGAACGGTATCTGAGCTAATTTGAAACCCTTGTTTTATGCATCACCCCACCTCACCTTTCCCGTTAAGCAGCCATAGTGTGTTTTCTAAACGTGCGACTCTGTTCTGTTTTGTAATTCAGTTCAAGGGTAGCGGTTTTTACATTCCCTCTGTAAGTGATATCTTATGATAAGGGTCTTTTTCTGTGTGACCTATTTCACTTAGAATCGTCGTACCTATATCCACTCATCATGCTGCTCCTAGCCTTATGACGTTGATTTCATGGCTGAGTGATATTCCATTGTACATAAGGACCACAACTTCTTTATCCATTCTTCTCTTTCCTGGGATGTTTCAGGTGTAACGAAGTGGAGGTTCTTGTCAACAGAGCAGCCCTAAACTTTGGGGTGCCTGTGTCTTGCTGATTTTTAGTTTTCCCAATTTATACGCCCATGAGTGGAAGTGCCCTATGCTCTCTAAGCTGAGTTTTTTCGATGTTTCAGGACACACCGTACACTTCTCCAGAGTGGCTGTTGGCAATTTACAGCCCGCCCATCAGCGTAGCAAGGCTCCCATTTCTCCATGGCCTGTCCTGCATTTCTGGTTTTGACACTTTATTCAGCATGGCCCTTTTGACCGATGGGAAGCGAGACTTCTTTGTAGCGCTGATTTGCCTTTGCAGGTTGCTTGGTTGGCCAAAAAGGGCGTATGCGTTTTTTCCTGAATATATTCAGGAAAAAACGCATACGCCCTTTTTGGCCAAGGGCATCATTGTCGAGGTTTTGCCGCTTTTCCTGTGCTTTAAAGGCGATTCGAATCTACCTCCTGAAATCTGTTTCCTGCAATTCTGCCTTGCTTTCAAATTCTCTTCGTTGCCTTCCCTCAATATATTTGTGGACGAGAGTTATCATTTCTAACTGTGCAGGTCTGTGAATTGCAGTGCCCCTGCGCTCCATTTCTCAACTCGCTTTCTTGGGAGCTGGCCGCAAAAGCGCAGGATTGCTTCAGGCCCTATTCTGGCTCGGGGCGGCAGGCTGAGCCTGTGGTTAATTCTTCTTCCTGATGGGAAAATAGAGTGACCTGTGCCTGTCCCAACACCTAGAGCTAGTCTCTCATTGGTTCCCCCTCTTCCCGTTCATCCTCAGGACAAATTGCAACCTGTACGGAACAGGAGGTTAAAGGTGCTGATTCTCCAAGGAGGGAGATTGCTAGTAAAGCGGCTGGAATGGCGAACCGGAGCACAAGGAGATGAGAAATGAGGTGCGTTTTAGAAACCTTTCCCGATCACACGGTGTACCATCTTCTGGGTTTCTCATGCATGTTTTCGATGTAGGAAGATGCCCTTGAACCTGGAGATTTGGGACCCATGGGATGGGTACCACGCCGTATTACTTTAAAGGGTCTGCGTTAGGTCACCCAAACTCACCAAACCTCTCAGCCCCAAGAGTGTCCACCCTTATGGCTCAGTCAGCTGTGGGTCTAGATATGGTCAATCCAGGTGGCATCGCAGCCCCTGAACGAATTTTGTAAGAATTTCTCTCTCTTTCACTGTCTTTGTTTCACGGGTTTTTAAAAGTAATTGATTTTTATAATGGGGTTTAGCTGCTTTGCACTGCTGTGTTTATGCCGCTTTACACCCACTTGACTCACTTACAGAGAGATAGCAATACATAGGTTTTAAGATTCTTACTAGTCAAATATATTCTTGGGCGGTGACTAGGGGGTGTTGAGTCCAGTTCACTGAGCAAGGAGTAGGTCTTGTCTATTACATATTGGGTTTATGGAACGGTATCTGAGCTAATTTGAAACCCTTGTTTTATGCATCACCCCACCTCACCTTTCCCGTTAAGCAGCCATAGTGTGTTTTCTAAACGTGCGACTCTGTTCTGTTTTGTAATTCAGTTCAAGGGTAGCGGTTTTTACATTCCCTCTGTAAGTGATATCTTATGATAAGGGTCTTTTTCTGTGTGACCTATTTCACTTAGAATCGTCGTACCTATATCCACTCATCATGCTGCTCCTAGCCTTATGACGTTGATTTCATGGCTGAGTGATATTCCATTGTACATAAGGACCGCAACTTCTTTATCCACTCTTCTCTTTCCTGGGATGTTTCAGGTGTAACGAAGTGGAGGTTCTTGTCAACAGAGCAGCCCTAAACTTTGGGGTGCCTGTGTCTTGCTGATTTTTAGTTTTCCCAATTTATACGCCCATGAGTGGAAGTGCCCTATGCTCTCTAAGCTGAGTTTTTTCGATGTTTCAGGACACACCGTACACTTCTCCAGAGTGGCTGTTGGCAATTTACAGCCCGCCCATCAGCGTAGCAAGGCTCCCATTTCTCCATGGCCTGTCCTGCATTTCTGGTTTTGACACTTTATTCAGCATGGCCCTTTTGACCGATGGGAAGCGAGACTTCTTTGTAGCGCTGATTTGCCTTTGCAGGTTGCTTGGTTGGCCAAAAAGGGCGTATGCGTTTTTTCCTGAATATATTCAGGAAAAAACGCATACGCCCTTTTTGGCCAAGGGCATCATTGTCGAGGTTTTGCCGCTTTTCCTGTGCTTTAAAGGCGATTCGAATCTACCTCCTGAAATCTGTTTCCTGCAATTCTGCCTTGCTTTCAAATCCTCTTCGTTGCCTTCCCTCAATATATTTGTGGACGAGAGTTATCATTTCTAACTGTGCAGGTCTGTGAATTGCAGTGCCCCTGAGCTCCATTTCTCAACTCGCTTTCTTGGGAGCTGGCCGCAAAAGCACAGGATTGCTTCAGGCCCTATTCTGGCTCCGGGCGGCAGGCTGAGCCTGTGGTTAATTCTTCTTCCTGATGGGAAAATAGAGTGACCTGTGCCTGTCCCAACACCTAGAGCTAGTCTCTCATTGGTTCCCCCTCTTCCCGTTCATCCTCAGGACAAATTGCAACCTGTACGGAACAGGAGGTTAAAGGTGCTGATTCTCCAAGGAGGGAGATTGCTAGTAAAGCGGCTGGAATGGCGAACCGGAGCACAAGGAGATGAGAAATGAGGTGCGTTTTAGAAACCTTTCCCGATCACACGGTGTACCATCTTCTGAGTTTCTCATGCATGTTTTCGATGTAGGAATATGCCCTTGAACCTGGAGTTTTGGGACCCATGGGATGGGTACCACGCCGTAATACTTTAAAGGGTCTGCGTTAGCTCACCCAACCTCACCAAACCTCTCAGCCCCAAGAGTGTCCACCCTTATGGCTCAGTCAGCTGTGGGTCTAGATATGGTCAATCCAGGTGGCATCGCAGCCCCTGAACGAATTTTGTAAGAATTTCTCTCTCTTTCACTGTCTTTGTTTCACGGGTCTTTAAAAGTAATTGATTTTTATAATGGGGTTTAGCTGCTTTGCACTGCTGTGTTTATGCCGCTTTACACCCACTTGACTCACTTACAGAGAGATAGCAATACATAGGTTTTAAGATTCTTACTAGTCAAATATATTCTTGGGCGGTGAATAGGGCGTGTTGAGTCCAGTTCACTGAGCAAGGAGTAGGTCTTGTCTATTACATATTGGGTTTATGGAACGGTATCTGAGCTAATTTGAAACCCTTGTTTTATGCATCACCCCACCTCACCTTTCCCGTTAAGCAGCCATAGTGTGTTTTCTAAACGTGCGACTCTGTTCTGTTTTGTAATTCAGTTCAAGGGTAGCGGTTTTTACATTCCCTCTGTAAGTGATATCTTATGATAAGGGTCTTTTTCTGTGTGACCTATTTCACTTAGAATCGTCGCACCTATATCCACTCATCATGCTGCTCCTAGCCTTATGACGTTGATTTCATGGCTGAGTGATATTCCATTGTACATAAGGACCACAACTTCTTTATCCATTCTTCTCTTTTCTGGGACGTTTCAGGTGTAACGAAGTGGAGGTTCTTGTCAACAGAGCAGCCCTAAACTTTGGGGTGCCTGTGTCTTGCTGATTTTTAGTTTTCCCAATTTATACGCCCATGAGTGGAAGTGCCCTATGCTCTCTAAGCTGAGTTTTTTCGATGTTTCAGGACACACCGTACACTTCTCCAGAGTGGCTGTTGGCAATTTACAGCCCGCCCATCAGCGTAGCAAGGCTCCCATTTCTCCATGGCCTGTCCTGCATTTCTGGTTTTGACACTTTATTCAGCATGGCCCTTTTGACCGATGGGAAGCGAGACTTCTTTGTAGCGCTGATTTGCCTTTCCAGGTTGCTTGGTTGGCCAAAAAGGGCGTATGCGTTTTTTCCTGAATATATTCAGGAAAAAACGCATACGCCCTTTTTGGCCAAGGGCATCATTGTCGAGGTTTTGCCGCTTTTCCTGTGCTTTAAAGGCGATTCGAATCTACCTCCTGAAATCTGTTTCCTGCAATTCTGCCTTGCTTTCAAATTCTCTTCGTTGCCTTCCCTCAATATATTTGTGGACGAGAGTTATCATTTCTAACTGTGCAGGTCTGTGAATTGCAGTGCCCCTGAGCTCCATTTCTCAACTCGCTTTCTTGGGAGCTGGCCGCAAAAGCGCAGGATTGCTTCAGGCCCTATTCTGGCTCCGGGCGGCAGGCTGAGCCTGTGGTTAATTCTTCTTCCTGATGGGAAAATAGAGTGACCTGTGCCTGTCCCAACACCTAGAGCTAGTCTCTCATTGGTTCCCCCTCTTCCCGTTCATCCTCAGGACAAATTGCAACCTGTACGGAACAGGAAGTTAAAGGTGCTGATTCTCCAAGGAGGGAGATTGCTAGTAAAGCGGCTGGAATGGCGAACCGGAGCACAAGGAGATGAGAAATGAGGTGCGTTTTAGAAACCTTTCCCGATCACACGGTGTACCGTCTTCTGGGTTTCTCATGCATGTTTTCGATGTAGGAAGATGCCCTTGAACCTGGAGATTTGGGACCCATGGGATGGGTACCACGCCGTATTACTTTACAGGGTCTGCGTTAGCTCACCCAACCTCACCAAACCTCTCAGCCCCAAGAGTGTCCACCCTTATGGCTCAGTCAGCTGTGGGTCTAGATATGGTCAATCCAGGTGGCATCGCAGCCCCTGAACGAATTTTGTAAGAATTTCTCTCTCTTTCACTGTCTTTGTTTCACGGGTTTTTAAAAGTAATTGATTTTTATAATGGGGTTTAGCTGCTTTGCACTGCTGTGTTTATGCCGCTTTACACCCACTTGACTCACTTACAGAGAGATAGCAATACATAGGTTTTAAGATTCTTACTAGTCAAATATATTCTTGGGCGGTGACTAGGGGGTGTTGAGTCCAGTTCACTGAGCAAGGAGTAGGTCTTGTCTATTACATATTGGGTTTATGGAACGGTATCTGAGCTAATTTGAAACCCTTGTTTTATGCATCACCCCACCTCACCTTTCCCGTTAAGCAGCCATAGTGTGTTTTCTAAACGTGCGACTCTGTTCTGTTTTGTAATTCAGTTCAAGGGTAGCGGTTTTTACATTCCCTCTGTAAGTGATATCTTATGATAAGGGTCTTTTTCTGTGTGACCTATTTCACTTAGAATCGTCGTACCTATATCCACTCATCATGCTGCTCCTAGCCTTATGACGTTGATTTCATGGCTGAGTGATATTCCATTGTACATAAGGACCACAACTTCTTTATCCATTCTTCTCTTTCCTGGGATGTTTCAGGTGTAACGAAGTGGAGGTTCTTGTCAACAGAGCAGCCCTAAACTTTGGGGTGCCTGTGTCTTGCTGATTTTTAGTTTTCCCAATTTATACGCCCATGAGTGGAAGTGCCCTATGCTCTCTAAGCTGAGTTTTTTCGATGTTTCAGGACACACCGTACACTTCTCCAGAGTGGCTGTTGGCAATTTACAGCCCGCCCATCAGCGTAGCAAGGCTCCCATTTCTCCATGGCCTGTCCTGCATTTCTGGTTTTGACACTTTATTCAGCATGGCCCTTTTGACCGATGGGAAGCGAGACTTCTTTGTAGCGCTGATTTGCCTTTCCAGGTTGCTTGGTTGGCCAAAAAGGGCGTATGCGTTTTTTCCTGAATATATTCAGGAAAAAACGCATACGCCCTTTTTGGCCAAGGGCATCATTGTCGAGGTTTTGCCGCTTTTCCTGTGCTTTAAAGGCGATTCGAATCTACCTCCTGAAATCTGTTTCCTGCAATTCTGCCTTGCTTTCAAATTCTCTTCGTTGCCTTCCCTCAATATATTTGTGGACGAGAGTTATCATTTCTAACTGTGCAGGTCTGTGAATTGCAGTGCCCCTGCGCTCCATTTCTCAACTCGCTTTCTTGGGAGCTGGCCGCAAAAGCGCAGGATTGCTTCAGGCCCTATTCTGGCTCGGGGCGGCAGGCTGAGCCTGTGGTTAATTCTTCTTCCTGATGGGAAAATAGAGTGACCTGTGCCTGTCCCAACACCTAGAGCTAGTCTCTCATTGGTTCCCCCTCTTCCCGTTCATCCTCAGGACAAATTGCAACCTGTACGGAACAGGAGGTTAAAGGTGCTGATTCTCCAAGGAGGGAGATTGCTAGTAAAGCGGCTGGAATGGCGAACCGGAGCACAAGGAGATGAGAAATGAGGTGCGTTTTAGAAACCTTTCCCGATCACACGGTGTACCATCTTCTGGGTTTCTCATGCATGTTTTCGATGTAGGAAGATGCCCTTGAACCTGGAGATTTGGGACCCATGGGATGGGTACCACGCCGTATTACTTTAAAGGGTCTGCGTTAGGTCACCCAAACTCACCAAACCTCTCAGCCCCAAGAGTGTCCACCCTTATGGCTCAGTCAGCTGTGGGTCTAGATATGGTCAATCCAGGTGGCATCGCAGCCCCTGAACGAATTTTGTAAGAATTTCTCTCTCTTTCACTGTCTTTGTTTCACGGGTTTTTAAAAGTAATTGATTTTTATAATGGGGTTTAGCTGCTTTGCACTGCTGTGTTTATGCCGCTTTACACCCACTTGACTCACTTACAGAGAGATAGCAATACATAGGTTTTAAGATTCTTACTAGTCAAATATATTCTTGGGCGGTGACTAGGGGGTGTTGAGTCCAGTTCACTGAGCAAGGAGTAGGTCTTGTCTATTACATATTGGGGTTATGGAACGGTATCTGAGCTAATTTGAAACCCTTGTTTTATGCATCACCCCACCTCACCTTTCCCGTTAAGCAGCCATAGTGTGTTTTCTAAACGTGCGACTCTGTTCTGTTTTGTAATTCAGTTCAAGGGTAGCGGTTTTTACATTCCCTCTGTAAGTGATATCTTATGATAAGGGTCTTTTTCTGTGTGACCTATTTCACTTAGAATCGTCGTACCTATATCCACTCATCATGCTGCTCCTAGCCTTATGACGTTGATTTCATGGCTGAGTGATATTCCATTGTACATAAGGACCGCAACTTCTTTATCCACTCTTCTCTTTCCTGGGATGTTTCAGGTGTAACGAAGTGGAGGTTCTTGTCAACAGAGCAGCCCTAAACTTTGGGGTGCCTGTGTCTTGCTGATTTTTAGTTTTCCCAATTTATACGCCCATGAGTGGAAGTGCCCTATGCTCTCTAAGCTGAGTTTTTTCGATGTTTCAGGACACACCGTACACTTCTCCAGAGTGGCTGTTGGCAATTTACAGCCCGCCCATCAGCGTAGCAAGGCTCCCATTTCTCCATGGCCTGTCCTGCATTTCTGCTTTTGACACTTTATTCAGCATGGCCCTTTTGACCGATGGGAAGCGAGACTTCTTTGTAGCGCTGATTTGCCTTTGCAGGTTGCTTGGTTGGCCAAAAAGGGCGTATGCGTTTTTTCCTGAATATATTCAGGAAAAAACGCATACGCCCTTTTTGGCCAAGGGCATCATTGTCGAGGTTTTGCCGCTTTTCCTGTGCTTTAAAGGCGATTCGAATCTACCTCCTGAAATCTGTTTCCTGCAATTCTGCCTTGCTTTCAAATCCTCTTCGTTGCCTTCCCTCAATATATTTGTGGACGAGAGTTATCATTTCTAACTGTGCAGGTCTGTGAATTGCAGTGCCCCTGAGCTCCATTTCTCAACTCGCTTTCTTGGGAGCTGGCCGCAAAAGCACAGGATTGCTTCAGGCCCTATTCTGGCTCCGGGCGGCAGGCTGAGCCTGTGGTTAATTCTTCTTCCTGATGGGAAAATAGAGTGACCTGTGCCTGTCCCAACACCTAGAGCTAGTCTCTCATTGGTTCCCCCTCTTCCCGTTCATCCTCAGGACAAATTGCAACCTGTACGGAACAGGAGGTTAAAGGTGCTGATTCTCCAAGGAGGGAGATTGCTAGTAAAGCGGCTGGAATGGCGAACCGGAGCACAAGGAGATGAGAAATGAGGTGCGTTTTAGAAACCTTTCCCGATCACACGGTGTACCATCTTCTGAGTTTCTCATGCATGTTTTCGATGTAGGAATATGCCCTTGAACCTGGAGTTTTGGGACCCATGGGATGGGTACCACGCCGTAATACTTTAAAGGGTCTGCGTTAGCTCACCCAACCTCACCAAACCTCTCAGCCCCAAGAGTGTCCACCCTTATGGCTCAGTCAGCTGTGGGTCTAGATATGGTCAATCCAGGTGGCATCGCAGCCCCTGAACGAATTTTGTAAGAATTTCTCTCTCTTTCACTGTCTTTGTTTCACGGGTCTTTAAAAGTAATTGATTTTTATAATGGGGTTTAGCTGCTTTGCACTGCTGTGTTTATGCCGCTTTACACCCACTTGACTCACTTACAGAGAGATAGCAATACATAGGTTTTAAGATTCTTACTAGTCAAATATATTCTTGGGCGGTGAATAGGGCGTGTTGAGTCCAGTTCACTGAGCAAGGAGTAGGTCTTGTCTATTACATATTGGGTTTATGGAACGGTATCTGAGCTAATTTGAAACCCTTGTTTTATGCATCACCCCACCTCACCTTTCCCGTTAAGCAGCCATAGTGTGTTTTCTAAACGTGCGACTCTGTTCTGTTTTGTAATTCAGTTCAAGGGTAGCGGTTTTTACATTCCCTCTGTAAGTGATATCTTATGATAAGGGTCTTTTTCTGTGTGACCTATTTCACTTAGAATCGTCGCACCTATATCCACTCATCATGCTGCTCCTAGCCTTATGACGTTGATTTCATGGCTGAGTGATATTCCATTGTACATAAGGACCACAACTTCTTTATCCATTCTTCTCTTTCCTGGGATGTTTAAGGTGTAACGAAGTGGAGTTTCTTGTCAACAGAGCAGCCCTAAACTTTGGGGTGCCTGTGTCTTGCTGATTTTTAGTTTTCCCAATTTATACGCCCATGAGTGGAAGTGCCCTATGCTCTCTAAGCTGAGTTTTTTTGATGTTTCAGGACACACCGTACACTTCTCCAGAGTGGCTGTTGGCAATTTACAGCCCGCCCATCAGCGTAGCAAGGCTCCCATTTCTCCATGGCCTGTCCTGCATTTCTGGTTTTGACACGTTATTCAGCATGGCCCTTTGGACCGATGGGAAGCGAGACTTCTTTGTAGCGCTGATTTGCCTTTCCAGGTTGCTTGGTTGGCCAAAAAGGGCGTATGCGTTTTTTCCTGAATATATTCAGGAAAAAACGCATACGCCCTTTTTGGCCAAGGGCATCATTGTCGAGGTTTTGCCGCTTTTCCTGTGCTTTAAAGGCGATTCGAATCTACCTCCTGAAATCTGTTTCCTGCAATTCTGCCTTGCTTTCAAATCCTCTTCGTTGCCTTCCCTCAATATATTTGTGGACGAGATTTATCCTTTCTAACTGTGCAGGTCTGTGAATTGCAGTGCCCCTGAGCTCCATTTTTCAACTCGCTTTCTTGGGAACTGGCCGCAAAAGCGCAGGATTGCTTCAGGCCCTATTCTGGCTCCGGGCGGCAGGCTGAGCCTGTGGTTAATTCTGCTTCCTGATGGGAAAATAGAGTGACCTGTGCCTGTCCCAACACCTAGAGCTAGTCTCTCATTGGTTCCCCCTCTTCCCGTTCATCCTCAGGACAAATTGCAACCTGTACGGAACAGGAGGTTAAAGGTGCTGATTCTCCAAGGAGGGAGATTGCTAGTAAAGCGGCTGGAATGGCGAACCGGAGCACAAGGAGATGAGAAATGAGGTGCGTTTTAGAAACCTTTCCCGATCACACGGTGTACCATCTTCTGGGTTTCTCATGCATGTTTTCGATGTAGGAAGATGCCCTTGAACCTGGAGATTTGGGACCCATGGGATGGGTACCACGCCGTATTACTTTAAAGGGTCTGCGTTAGGTCACCCAAACTCACCAAACCTCTCAGCCCCAAGAGTGTCCACCCTTATGGCTCAGTCAGCTGTGGGTCTAGATATGGTCAATCCAGGTGGCATCGCAGCCCCTGAACGAATTTTGTAAGAATTTCTCTCTCTTTCACTGTCTTTGTTTCACGGGTTTTTAAAAGTAATTGATTTTTATAATGGGGTTTAGCTGCTTTGCACTGCTGTGTTTATGCCGCTTTACACCCACTTGACTCACTTACAGAGAGATAGCAATACATAGGTTTTAAGATTCTTACTAGTCAAATATATTCTTGGGCGGTGACTAGGGGGTGTTGAGTCCAGTTCACTGAGCAAGGAGTAGGTCTTGTCTATTACATATTGGGGTTATGGAACGGTATCTGAGCTAATTTGAAACCCTTGTTTTATGCATCACCCCACCTCACCTTTCCCGTTAAGCAGCCATAGTGTGTTTTCTAAACGTGCGACTCTGTTCTGTTTTGTAATTCAGTTCAAGGGTAGCGGTTTTTACATTCCCTCTGTAAGTGATATCTTATGATAAGGGTCTTTTTCTGTGTGACCTATTTCACTTAGAATCGTCGTACCTATATCCACTCATCATGCTGCTCCTAGCCTTAGGACGTTGATTTCATGGCTGAGTGATATTCCATTGTACATAAGGACCGCAACTTCTTTATCCATTCTTCTCTTTCCTGGGATGTTTCAGGTGTAACGAAGTGGAGGTTCTTGTCAACAGAGCAGCCCTAAACTTTGGGGTGCCTGTGTCTTGCTGATTTTTAGTTTTCCCAATTTATACGCCCATGAGTGGAAGTGCCCTATGCTCTCTAAGCTGAGTTTTTTCGATGTTTCAGGACACACCGTACACTTCTCCAGAGTGGCTGTTGGCAATTTACAGCCCGCCCATCAGCGTAGCAAGGCTCCCATTTCTCCATGGCCTGTCCTGCATTTCTGGTTTTGACACTTTATTCAGCATGGCCCTTTTGACCGATGGGAAGCGAGACTTCTTTGTAGCGCTGATTTGCCTTTGCAGGTTGCTTGGTTGGCCAAAAAGGGCGTATGCGTTTTTTCCTGAATATATTCAGGAAAAAACGCATACGCCCTTTTTGGCCAAGGGCATCATTGTCGAGGTTTTGCCGCTTTTCCTGTGCTTTAAAGGCGATTCGAATCTACCTCCTGAAATCTGTTTCCTGCAATTCTGCCTTGCTTTCAAATCCTCTTCGTTGCCTTCCCTCAATATATTTGTGGACGAGAGTTATCATTTCTAACTGTGCAGGTCTGTGAATTGCAGTGCCCCTGAGCTCCATTTCTCAACTCGCTTTCTTGGGAGCTGGCCGCAAAAGCACAGGATTGCTTCAGGCCCTATTCTGGCTCCGGGCGGCAGGCTGAGCCTGTGGTTAATTCTTCTTCCTGATGGGAAAATAGAGTGACCTGTGCCTGTCCCAACACCTAGAGCTAGTCTCTCATTGGTTCCCCCTCTTCCCGTTCATCCTCAGGACAAATTGCAACCTGTACGGAACAGGAGGTTAAAGGTGCTGATTCTCCAAGGAGGGAGATTGCTAGTAAAGCGGCTGGAATGGCGAACCGGAGCACAAGGAGATGAGAAATGAGGTGCGTTTTAGAAACCTTTCCCGATCACACGGTGTACCATCTTCTGAGTTTCTCATGCATGTTTTCGATGTAGGAATATGCCCTTGAACCTGGAGTTTTGGGACCCATGGGATGGGTACCACGCCGTAATACTTTAAAGGGTCTGCGTTAGCTCACCCAACCTCACCAAACCTCTCAGCCCCAAGAGTGTCCACCCTTATGGCTCAGTCAGCTGTGGGTCTAGATATGGTCAATCCAGGTGGCATCGCAGCCCCTGAACGAATTTTGTAAGAATTTCTCTCTCTTTCACTGTCTTTGTTTCACGGGTCTTTAAAAGTAATTGATTTTTATAATGGGGTTTAGCTGCTTTGCACTGCTGTGTTTATGCCGCTTTACACCCACTTGACTCACTTACAGAGAGATAGCAATACATAGGTTTTAAGATTCTTACTAGTCAAATATATTCTTGGGCGGTGAATAGGGCGTGTTGAGTCCAGTTCACTGAGCAAGGAGTAGGTCTTGTCTATTACATATTGGGTTTATGGAACGGTATCTGAGCTAATTTGAAACCCTTGTTTTATGCATCACCCCACCTCACCTTTCCCGTTAAGCAGCCATAGTGTGTTTTCTAAACGTGCGACTCTGTTCTGTTTTGTAATTCAGTTCAAGGGTAGCGGTTTTTACATTCCCTCTGTAAGTGATATCTTATGATAAGGGTCTTTTTCTGTGTGACCTATTTCACTTAGAATCGTCGCACCTATATCCACTCATCATGCTGCTCCTAGCCTTATGACGTTGATTTCATGGCTGAGTGATATTCCATTGTACATAAGGACCACAACTTCTTTATCCATTCTTCTCTTTCCTGGGATGTTTAAGGTGTAACGAAGTGGAGTTTCTTGTCAACAGAGCAGCCCTAAACTTTGGGGTGCCTGTGTCTTGCTGATTTTTAGTTTTCCCAATTTATACGCCCATGAGTGGAAGTGCCCTATGCTCTCTAAGCTGAGTTTTTTTGATGTTTCAGGACACACCGTACACTTCTCCAGAGTGGCTGTTGGCAATTTACAGCCCGCCCATCAGCGTAGCAAGGCTCCCATTTCTCCATGGCCTGTCCTGCATTTCTGGTTTTGACACTTTATTCAGCATGGCCCATTGGACCGATGGGAAGCGAGACTTCTTTGTAGCGCTGATTTGCCTTTCCAGGTTGCTTGGTTGGCCAAAAAGGGCGTATGCGTTTTTTCCTGAATATATTCAGGAAAAAACGCATACGCCCTTTTTGGCCAAGGGCATCATTGTCGAGGTTTTGCCGCTTTTCCTGTGCTTTAAAGGCGATTCGAATCTACCTCCTGAAATCTGTTTCCTGCAATTCTGCCTTGCTTTCAAATCCTCTTCGTTGCCTTCCCTCAATATATTTGTGGACGAGATTTATCCTTTCTAACTGTGCAGGTCTGTGAATTGCAGTGCCCCTGAGCTCCATTTTTCAACTCGCTTTCTTGGGAACTGGCCGCAAAAGCGCAGGATTGCTTCAGGCCCTATTCTGGCTCCGGGCGGCAGGCTGAGCCTGTGCTTGATTCTTCTTCCTGATGGGAAAATAGAGTGACCTGTGCCTGTCCCAACACCTAGAGCTAGTCTCTCATTGGTTCCCCCTCTTCCCGTTCATCCTCAGGACAAATTGCAACCTGTACGGAACAGGAGGTTAAAGGTGCTGATTCTCCAAGGAGGGAGATTGCTAGTAAAGCGGCTGGAATGGCGAACCGGAGCACAAGGAGATGAGAAATGAGGTGCGTTTTAGAAACCTTTCCCGATCACACGGTGTACCATCTTCTGGGTTTCTCATGCATGTTTTCGATGTAGGAAGATGCCCTTGACCCTGGAGATTTGGGACCCATGGGATGGGTACCACGCCGTATTACTTTACAGGGTCTGCGTTAGGTCACCCAACCTCACCAAACCTCTCAGCCCCAAGAGTGTCCACCCTTATGTCTCAGTCAGCTGTGGGTCTAGATATGGTCAATCCAGGTGGCATCGCAGCCCCTGAACGAATTTTGTAAGAATTTCTCTCTCTTTCACTGTCTTTGTTTCACGGGTCTTTAAAAGTAATTGATTTTTATAATGGGGTTTAGCTGCTTTGCACTGCTGTGTTTATGCCGCTTTACACCCACTTGACTCACTTACAGAGAGATAGCAATACATAGGTTTTAAGATTCTTACTAGTCAAATATATTCTTGGGCGGTGAATAGGGGGTGTTGAGTCCAGTAAACTGAGCAAGGAGTAGGTCTTGTCTATTACATATTGGGTTTATGGAACGGTATCTGAGCTAATTTGAAACCCTTGTTTTATGCATCACCCCACCTCACCTTTCCCGTTAAGCAGCCATAGTGTGTTTTCTAAACGTGCGACTCTGTTCTGTTTTGTAATTCAGTTCAAGGGTAGCGGTTTTTACATTCCCTCTATAAGTGATATCTTATGATAAGTGTCTTTTTCTGTGTGACCTATTTCACTTAGAATCGTCGTACCTATATCCACTCATCATGCTGCTCCTAGCCTTATGACGTTGATTTCATGGCTGAGTGATATTCCATTGTACATAAGGACCACAACTTCTTTATCCATTCTTCTCTTTCCTGGGATGTTTCAGGTGTAACGAAGTGGAGGTTCTTGTCAACAGAGCAGCCCTAAACTTTGGGGTGCCTGTGTCTTGCTGATTTTTAGTTTTCCTAATTTATACGCCCATGAGTGGAAGTGCCCTATGCTCTCTAAGCTGAGTTTTTTCGATGTTTCAGGACACACCGTACACTTCTCCAGAGTGGCTGTTGGCAATTTACAGCCCGCCCATCAGCGTAGCAAGGCTCCCATTTCTCCATGGCCTGTCCTGCATTTCTGGTTTTGACACTTTATTCAGCATGGCCCTTTGGACCGATGGGAAGCGAGACTTCTTTGTAGCGCTGATTTGCCTTTCCAGGTTGCTTGGTTGGCCAAAAAGGGCGTATGCGTTTTTTCCTGAATATATTCAGGAAAAAACGCATACGCCCTTTTTGGCCAAGGGCATCATTGTCGAGCTTTTGCCGCTTTTCCTGTGCTTTAAAGGCGATTCGAATCTACCTCCTGAAATCTGTTTCCTGCAATTCTGCCTTGCTTTCAAATCCTCTTCGTTGCCTTCCCTCAATATATTTGTGGACGAGAGTTATCATTTCTAACTGTGCAGGTCTGTGAATTGCAGTGCCCCTGAGCTCCATTATTCAACTCGCTTTCTTGGGAACTGGCCGCAAAAGCGCAGGATTGCTTCAGGCCCTATTCTGGTTCCGGGCGGCAGGCTGAGCCTGTGGTTAATTCTTCTTCCTGATGGGAAAATAGAGTGACCTGTGCCTGTCCCAACACCTAGAGCTAGTCTCTCATTGGTTCCCCCTCTTCCCGTTCATCCTCAGGACAAATTGCAACCTGTACGGAACAGGAGGTTAAAGGTGCTGATTCTCCAAGGAGGGAGATTGCTAGTAAAGTGGCTGGAATGGCGCACCGGAGCAAAAGGAGATGAGAAATGAGGTGCGTTTTAGAAACCTTTCCCGATCACACGGTGTACCATCTTCTGGGTTTCTCATGCATGTTTTCGATGTAGGAAGATGCCCTTGAACCTGGAGATTTGGGACCCATGGGATGGGTACCACGCCGTATTATTTTACAGGGTCTGAGTTAGCTCACCCAACCTCACCAAACCTCTCAGCCCCAAGAGTGTCCACCCTTATGTCTCAGTCAGCTGTGGGTCTAGATATGGTCAATCCAGGTGGCATCGCAGCCCCTGAACGAATTTTGTAAGAATTTCTCTCTCTTTCACTGTCTTTGTTTCACGGGTCTTTAAAAGTAATTGATTTCTATAATGGGGTTTAGCTGCTGTGCACTGCTGTGTTTATGCCGCTTTACACCCACTTGACTCACTTACAGAGAGATAGCAATACATAGGTTTTAAGATTCTTACTAGTCAAATATATTCTTGGGCGGTGACTAGGGGGTGTTGAGTCCAGTTCACTGAGCAAGGAGTAGGTCTTGTCTATTACATATTGGGTTTATGGAACGGTATCTGAGCTAATTTGAAACCCTTGTTTTATGCATCACCCCACGTCACCTTTCCCGTTAAGCAGCCATAGTGTGTTTTCTAAACGTGCGAATCTGTTCTGTTTTGTAATTCAGTTCAAGGGTAGTGGTTTTTACATTCCCTCTATAAGTGATATCTTATGATAAGTGTCTTTTTCTGTGTGACCTATTTCACTTAGAATCGTCGTACCTATATCCACTCATCATGCTGCTCCTAGCATTATGACGTTGATTTCATGGCTGAGTGATATTCCATTGTACATAAGGACCACAACTTCTTTATCCATTCTTCGCTTTCCTGGGATGTTTCAGGTGTAACGAAGGGGAGGTTCTTGTCAACAGAGCAGCCCTAAACTTTGGGGTGCCTGTGTCTTGCTGATTTTTAGTTTTCCCAATTTATACGCCCATGAGTGGAAGTGCCCTATGCTCTCTAAGCTGAGTTTTTTCGATGTTTCAGGACACACCGTACACTTCTCCAGAGTGGCTGTTGGCAATTTACAGCCCGCCCATCAGCGTAGCAAGGCTCCCATTTCTCCATGGCCTGTCCTGCATTTCTGGTTTTGACACTTTATTCAGCATGGCCCTTTTGACCGATGGGAAGCGAGACTTCTTTGTAGCGCTGATTTGCCTTTCCAGGTTGCTTGGTTGGCCAAAAAGGGCGTATGCGTTTTTTCCTGAATATATTCAGGAAAAAACGCATACGCCCTTTTTGGCCAAGGGCATCATTGTCGAGGTTTTGCCGCTTTTCCTGTGCTTTAAAGGCGATTCGAATCTACCTCCTGAAATCTGTTTCCTGCAATTCTGCCTTGCTTTCAAATTCTCTTCGTTGCCTTCCCTCAATATATTTGTGGACGAGAGTTATCATTTCTAACTGTGCAGGTCTGTGAATTGCAGTGCCCCTGAGCTCCATTTCTCAACTCGCTTTCTTGGGAGCTGGCCGCAAAAGCGCAGGATTCCTTCAGGCCCTATTCTGGCTCCGGGCGGCAGGCTGAGCCTGTGGTTAATTCTTCTTCCTGATGGGAAAATAGAGTGACCTGTGCCTGTCCCAACACCTAGAGCTAGTCTCTCATTGGTTCCCCCTCTTCCCGTTCATCCTCAGGACAAATTGCAACCTGTACGGAACAGGAAGTTAAAGGTGCTGATTCTCCAAGGAGGGAGATTGCTAGTAAAGCGGCTGGAATGGCGAACCGGAGCACAAGGAGATGAGAAATGAGGTGCGTTTTAGAAACCTTTCCCGATCACACGGTGTACCGTCTTCTGGGTTTCTCATGCATGTTTTCGATGTAGGAAGATGCCCTTGAACCTGGAGATTTGGGACCCATGGGATGGGTACCACGCCGTATTACTTTACAGGGTCTGCGTTAGCTCACCCAACCTCACCAAACCTCTCAGCCCCAAGAGTGTCCACCCTTATGGCTCAGTCAGCTGTGGGTCTAGACATGGTCAATCCAGGTGGCATCGCAGCCCCTGAACGAATTTTGTAAGAATTTCTCTCTCTTTCACTGTCTTCGTTTCACGGGTTTTTAAAAGTAATTGATTTTTATAATGGGGTTTAGCTGCTTTGCACTGCTGTGTTTATGCCGCTTTACACCCACTTGACTCACTTACAGAGAGATAGCAATACATAGGTTTTAAGATTCTTACTAGTCAAATATATTCTTGGGCGGTGACTAGGGGGTGTTGAGTCCAGTTCACTGAGCAAGGAGTAGGTCTTGTCTATTACATATTGGGTTTATGGAACGGTATCTGAGCTAATTTGAAACCCTTGTTTTATGCATCACCCCACCTCACCTTTCCCGTTAAGCAGCCATAGTGTGTTTTCTAAACGTGCGACTGTGTTCTGTTTTGTAATTCAGTTCAAGGGTAGCGGTTTTTACATTCCCTCTGTAAGTGATATCTTATGATAAGGGTCTTTTTCTGTGTGACCTATTTCACTTAGAATCGTCGCACCTATATCCACTCATCATGCTGCTCCTAGCCTTATGACGTTGATTTCATGGCTGAGTGATATTCCATTGTACATAAGGACCACAACTTCTTTATCCATTCTTCTCTTTCCTGGGATGTTTAAGGTGTAACGAAGTGGAGTTTCTTGTCAACAGAGCAGCCCTAAACTTTGGGGTGCCTGTGTCTTGCTGATTTTTAGTTTTCCCAATTTATACGCCCATGAGTGGAAGTGCCCTATGCTCTCTAAGCTGAGTTTTTTTGATGTTTCAGGACACACCGTACACTTCTCCAGAGTGGCTGTTGGCAATTTACAGCCCGCCCATCAGCGTAGCAAGGCTCCCATTTCTCCATGGCCTGTCCTGCATTTCTGGTTTTGACACTTTATTCAGCATGGCCCTTTGGACCGATGGGAAGCGAGACTTCTTTGTAGCGCTGATTTGCCTTTCCAGGTTGCTTGGTTGGCCAAAAAGGGCGTATGCGTTTTTTCCTGAATATATTCAGGAAAAAACGCATACGCCCTTTTTGGCCAAGGGCATCATTGTCGAGGTTTTGCCGCTTTTCCTGTGCTTTAAAGGCGATTCGAATCTACCTCCTGAAATCTGTTTCCTGCAATTCTGCCTTGCTTTCAAATCCTCTTCGTTGCCTTCCCTCAATATATTTGTGGACGAGAGTTATCCTTTCTAACTGTGCAGGTCTGTGAATTGCAGTGCCCCTGAGCTCCATTTTTCAACTCGCTTTCTTGGGAACTGGCCGCAAAAGCGCAGGATTGCTTCAGGCCCTATTCTGGCTCCGGGCGGCAGGCTGAACCTGTGGTTAATTCTTCTTCCTGATGGGAAAATAGAGTGACCTGTGCCTGTCCCAACACCTAGAGCTAGTCTCTCATTGGTTCCCCCTCTTCCCGTTCATCCTCAGGACAAATTGCAACCTGTACGGAACAGGAGGTTAAAGGTGCTGATTCTCCAAGGAGGGAGATTGCTAGTAAAGCGGCTGGAATGGCGAACCGGAGCACAAGGAGATGAGAAATGAGGTGCGTTTTAGAAACCTTTCCCGATCACACGGTGTACCATCTTCTGGGTTTCTCATGCATGTTTTCGATGTAGGAAGATGCCCTTGACCCTGGAGATTTGGGACCCATGGGATGGGTACCACGCCGTATTATTTTACAGGGTCTGCGTTAGCTCACCCAACCTCACCAAACCTCTCAGCCCCAAGAGTGTCCACCCTTATGTCTCAGTCAGCTGTGGGTCTAGATATGGTCAATCCAGGTGGCATCGCAGCCCCTGAACGAATTTTGTAAGAATTTCTCTCTCTTTCACTGTCTTTGTTTCACGGGTCTTTAAAAGTAATTGATTTTTATAATGGGGTTTAGCTGCTTTGCACTGCTGTGTTTATGCCGCTTTACACCCACTTGACTCACTTACAGAGAGATAGCAATACATAGGTTTTAAGATTCTTACTAGTCAAATATATTCTTGGGCGGTGAATAGGGGGTGTTGAGTCCAGTAAACTGAGCAAGGAGTAGGTCTTGTCTATTACATATTGGGTTTATGGAACGGTATCTGAGCTAATTTGAAACCCTTGTTTTATGCATCACCCCACCTCACCTTTCCCGTTAAGCAGCCATAGTGTGTTTTCTAAACGTGCGACTCTGTTCTGTTTTGTAATTCAGTTCAAGGGTAGCGGTTTTTACATTCCCTCTATAAGTGATATCTTATGATAAGTGTCTTTTTCTGTGTGACCTATTTCACTTAGAATCGTCGTACCTATATCCACTCATCATGCTGCTCCTAGCCTTATGACGTTGATTTCATGGCTGAGTGATATTCCATTGTACATAAGGACCACAACTTCTTTATCCATTCTTCTCTTTCCTGGGATGTTTCAGGTGTAACGAAGTGGAGGTTCTTGTCAACAGAGCAGCCCTAAACTTTGGGGTGCCTGTGTCTTGCTGATTTTTAGTTTTCCCAATTTATACGCCCATGAGTGGAAGTGCCCTATGCTCTCTAAGCTGAGTTTTTTCGATGTTTCAGGACACACCGTACACTTCTCCAGAGTGGCTGTTGGCAATTTACAGCCCGCCCATCAGCGTAGCAAGGCTCCCATTTCTCCATGGCCTGTCCTGCATTTCTGGTTTTGACACTTTATTCAGCATGGCCCTTTGGACCGATGGGAAGCGAGACTTCTTTGTAGCGCTGATTTGCCTTTCCAGGTTGCTTGGTTGGCCAAAAAGGGCGTATGCGTTTTTTCCTGAATATATTCAGGAAAAAACGCATACGCCCTTTTTGGCCAAGGGCATCATTGTCGAGCTTTTGCCGCTTTTCCTGTGCTTTAAAGGCGATTCGAATCTACCTCCTGAAATCTGTTTCCTGCAATTCTGCCTTGCTTTCAAATCCTCTTCGTTGCCTTCCCTCAATATATTTGTGGACGAGAGTTATCATTTCTAACTGTGCAGGTCTGTGAATTGCAGTGCCCCTGAGCTCCATTTTTCAACTCGCTTTCTTGGGAACTGGCCGCAAAAGCGCAGGATTGCTTCAGGCCCTATTCTGGCTCCGGGCGGCAGGCTGAGCCTGTGGTTAATTCTTCTTCCTGATGGGAAAATAGAGTGACCTGTGCCTGTCCCAACACCTAGAGCTAGTCTCTCATTGGTTCCCCCTCTTCCCGTTCATCCTCAGGACAAATTGCAACCTGTACGGAACAGGAGGTTAAAGGTGCTGATTCTCCAAGGAGGGAGATTGCTAGTAAAGTGGCTGGAATGGCGAACCGGAGCAAAAGGAGATGAGAAATGAGGTGCGTTTTAGAAACCTTTCCCGATCACACGGTGTACCATCTTCTGGGTTTCTCATGCATGTTTTCGATGTAGGAAGATGCCCTTGAACCTGGAGATTTGGGACCCATGGGATGGGTACCACGCCGTATTATTTTACAGGGTCTGAGTTAGCTCACCCAACCTCACCAAACCTCTCAGCCCCAAGAGTGTCCACCCTTATGTCTCAGTCATCTGTGGGTCTAGATATGGTCAATCCAGGTGGCATCGCAGCCCCTGAACGAATTTTGTAAGAATTTCTCTCTCTTTCACTGTCTTTGTTTCACGGGTCTTTAAAAGTAATTGATTTTTATAATGGGGTTTAGCTGCTGTGCACTGCTGTGTTTATGCCGCTTTACACCCACTTGACTCACTTACAGAGAGATAGCAATACATAGGTTTTAAGATTCTTACTAGTCAAATATATTCTTGGGCGGTGAATAGGGGGTGTTGAGTCCAGTTCACTGAGCAAGGAGTAGGTCTTGTCTATTACATATTGGGTTTATGGAACGGTATCTGAGCTAATTTGAAACCCTTGTTTTATGCATCACCCCACCTCACCTTTCCCGTTAAGCAGCCATAGTGTGTTTTCTAAACGTGCGAATCTGTTCTGTTTTGTAATTCAGTTCAAGGGTAGTGGTTTTTATATTCCCTCTATAAGTGATATCTTATGATAAGTGTCTTTTTCTGTGTGACCTATTTCACTTAGAATCGTCGTACCTATATCCACTCATCATGCTGCTCCTAGCATTATGACGTTGATTTCATGGCTGAGTGATATTCCATTGTACATAAGGACCACAACTTCTTTATCCATTCTTCGCTTTCCTGGGATGTTTCAGGTGTAACGAAGGGGAGGTTCTTGTCAACAGAGCAGCCCTAAACTTTGGGGTGCCTGTGTCTTGCTGATTTTTAGTTTTCCCAATTTATACGCCCATGAGTGGAAGTGCCCTATGCTCTCTAAGCTGAGTTTTTTCGATGTTTCAGGACACACCGTACACTTCTCCAGAGTGGCTGTTGGCAATTTACAGCCCGCCCATCAGCGTAGCAAGGCTCCCATTTCTCCATGGCCTGTCCTGCATTTCTGGTTTTGACACTTTATTCAGCATGGCCCTTTTGACCGATGGGAAGCGAGACTTCTTTGTAGCGCTGATTTGCCTTTGCAGGTTGCTTGGTTGGCCAAAAAGGGCGTATGCGTTTTTTCCTGAATATATTCAGGAAAAAACGCATACGCCCTTTTTGGCCAAGGGCATCATAGTCGAGGTTTTGCCGCTTTTCCTGTGCTTTAAAGGCGATTCGAATCTACCTCCTGAAATCTGTTTCCTGCAATTCTGCCTTGCTTTCAAATCCTCTTCGTTGCCTTCCCTCAATATATTTGTGGACGAGAGTTATCATTTCTAACACTGCAGGTCTGTGAATTGCAGTGCCCCTGAGCTCCATTTCTCAACTCGCTTTCTTGGGAGCTGGCCGCAAAAGCGCAGGATTGCTTCAGGCCCTATTCTGGCTCCGGGCGGCAGGCTGAGCCTGTGGTTAATTCTTCTTCCTGATGGGAAAATAGAGTGACCTGTGCCTGTCCCAACACCTAGAGCTAGTCTCTCATTGGTTCCCCCCTCTTCCCGTTCATCCTCAGGACAAATTGCAACCTGTACGGAACAGGAGGTTAAAGGTGCTGATTCTCCAAGGAGGGAGATTGCTAGTAAAGCGGCTGGAATGGCGAACCGGAGCACAAGGAGATGAGAAATGAGGTGCGTTTTAGAAACCTTTCCCGATCACACGGTGTACCATCTTCTGGGTTTCTCATGCATGTTTTCGATGTAGGAAGATGCCCTTGAACCTGGAGATTTGGGACCCATGGGATGGGTACCACGCCGTATTACTTTACAGGGTCTGCGTTAGCTCACCCAACCTCACCAAACCTCTCAGCCCCAAGAGTGTCCACCCTTATGTCTCAGTCAGCTGTGGGTCTAGATATGGTCAATCCAGGTGGCATCGCAGCCCCTGAAAGAATTTTGTAAGAATTTCTCTCTCTTTCACTGTCTTTGTTTCACGGGTCTTTAAAAGTAATTGATTTTTATAATAGGGTTTAGCTGCTTTGCACTGCTGTGTTTATGCCGCTTTACACCCACTTGACTCACTTACAGAGAGATAGCAATACATAGGTTTTAAGATTCTTACTAGTCAAATATATTCTTGGGCGGTGAATAGGGGGTGTTGAGTCCAGTTCACTGAGCAAGGAGTAGGTCTTGTCTATTACATATTGGGTTTATGGAACGGTATCTGAGCTAATTTGAAACCCTTGTTTTATGCATCACCCCACCTCACCTTTCCCGTTAAGCAGCCATAGTGTGTTTTCTAAACGTGCGACTCTGTTTTGTTTTGTAATTCAGTTCAAGGGTAGCGGTTTTTACATTCCCTCTATAAGTGATATCTTATGATAAGTGTCTTTTTCTGTGTGACCTATTTCACTTAGAATCGTCGTACCTATATCCACTCATCATGCTGCTCCTAGCCTTATGACGTTGATTTCATGGCTGAGTCATATTCCATTGTACATAAGGACCACAACTTCTTTATCCATTCTTCTCTTTCCTGGGATGATTCAGGTGTAACGAAGTGGAGGTTCTTGTCAACAGAGCAGCCCTAAACTTTGGGGTGCCTGTGTCTTGCTGATTTTTAGTTTTCCCAATTTATACGCCCATGAGTGGAAGTGCCCTATGCTCTCTAAGCTGAGTTTTTTAGATGTTTCAGGACACACCGTACACTTCTCCAGAGTGGCTGTTGGCAATTTACAGCCCGCCCATCAGCGTAGCAAGGCTCCCATTTCTCCATGGCCTGTCCTGCATTTCGGGTTTTGACACTTTATTCAGCATGGCCCTTTGGACCGATGGGAAGCGAGACTTCTTTGTAGCGCTGATTTGCCTTTGCAGGTTGCTTGGTTGGCCAAAAAGGGCGTATGCTTTTTTTCCTGAATATATTCAGGAAAAAACGCATACGCCCTTTTTGGCCAAGGGCATCATTGTCGAGGTTTTGCCGCTTTTCCTGTGCTTTAAAGGCGATTCGAATCTACCTCCTGAAATCTGTTTCCTGCAATTCTGACTTGCTTTCAAATCCTCTTCGTTGCCTTCCCTCAATATATTTGTGGACGAGAGTTATCATTTCTAACTGTGCAGGTCTGTGAATTGCAGTGCCCCTGAGCTCCATTTCTCAACTCGCTTTCTTGGGAGCTGGCCGCAAAAGCGCAGGATTGCTTCAGGCCCTATTCTGGCTCCGGGCGGCAGGCTGAGCCTGTGGTTAATTCTTCTTCCTGATGGGAAAATAGAGTGACCTGTGCCTGTCCCAACACCTAGAGCTAGTCTCTCATTGGTTCCCCCTCTTCCCGTTCATCCTCAGGACAGTTTGCAACCTGTACGGAACAGGAGGTTAAAGGTGCTGATTCTCCAAGGAGGGAGATTGCTAGTAAAGTGGCTGGAATGGCGAACCGGAGCAAAAGGAGATGAGAAATGAGGTGCGTTTTAGAAACCTTTCCCGATCACACGGTGTACCATCTTCTGGGTTTCTCATGCATGTTTTCGATGTAGGAAGAAGCCCTTGAACCTGGAGATTTGGGACCCATGGGATGGGTACCACGCCGTATTATTTTACAGGGTCTGAGTTAGCTCACCCAACCTCACCAAACCTCTCAGCCCCAAGAGTGTCCACCCTTATGTCTCAGTCAGCTGTGGGTCTAGATATGGTCAATCCAGGTGGCATCGCAGCCCCTGAACGAATTTTGTAAGAATTTCTCTCTCTTTCACTGTCTTTGTTTCACGGGTCTTTAAAAGTAATTGATTTTTATAATGGGGTTTAGCTGCTGTGCACTGCTGTGTTTATGCCGCTTTACACCCACTTGACTCACTTACAGAGAGATAGCAATACATAGGTTTTAAGATTCTTACTAGTCAAATATATTCTTGGGCGGTGAATAGGGGGTGTTGAGTCCAGTTCACTGAGCAAGGAGTAGGTCTTGTCTATTACATATTGGGTTTATGGAACGGTATCTGAGCTAATTTGAAACCCTTGTTTTATGCATCACCCCACCTCACCTTTCCCGTTAAGCAGCCATAGTGTGTTTTCTAAACGTGCGAATCTGTTCTGTTTTGTAATTCAGTTCAAGGGTAGTGGTTTTTACATTCCCTCTATAAGTGATATCTTATGATAAGTGTCTTTTTCTGTGTGACCTATTTCACTTAGAATCGTCGTACCTATATCCACTCATCATGCTGCTCCTAGCCTTATGACGTTGATTTCATGGCTGAGTGATATTCCATTGTACATAAGGACCACAACTTCTTTATCCATTCTTCTCTTTCCTGGGATGATTCAGGTGTAACGAAGTGGAGGTTCTTGTCAACAGAGCAGCCCTAAACGTTGGGGTGCCTGTGTCTTGCTGATTTTTAGTTTTCCCAATTTATACGCCCATGAGTGGAAGTGCCCTATGCTCTCTAAGCTGAGTTTTTTCGATGTTTCAGGACACACCGTACACTTCTCCAGAGTGGCTGTTGGCAATTTACAGCCCGCCCATCAGCGTAGCAAGGCTCCCATTTCTCCATGGCCTGTCCTGCATTTCTGGTTTTGACACTTTATTCAGCATGGCCCTTTTGACCGATGGGAAGCGAGACTTCTTTGTAGCGCTGATTTGCCTTTCCAGGTTGCTTGGTTGGCCAAAAAGGGCGTATGCGTTTTTTCCTGAATATATTCAGGAAAAAACGCATACGCCCTTTTTGGCCAAGGGCATCATTGTCGAGGTTTTGCCGCTTTTCCTGTGCTTTAAAAGCGATTCGAATCTACCTCCTGAAATCTGTTTCCTGCAATTCTGCCTTGCTTTCAAATTCTCTTCGTTGCCTTCCCTCAATATATTTGTGGACGAGAGTTATCATTTCTAACTGTGCAGGTCTGTGAATTGCAGTGCCCCTGCGCTCCATTTCTCAACTCGCTTTCTTGGGAGCTGGCCGCAAAAGCGCAGGATTGCTTCAGGCCCTATTCTGGCTCGGGGCGGCAGGCTGAGCCTGTGGTTAATTCTTCTTCCTGATGGGAAAATAGAGTGACCTGTGCCTGTCCCAACACCTAGAGCTAGTCTCTCATTGGTTCCCCCTCTTCCCGTTCATCCTCAGGACAAATTGCAACCTGTACGGAACAGGAGGTTAAAGGTGCTGATTCTCCAAGGAGGGAGATTGCTAGTAAAGCGGCTGGAATGGCGAACCGGAGCACAAGGAGATGAGAAATGAGGTGCGTTTTAGAAACCTTTCCCGATCACACGGTGTACCATCTTCTGGGTTTCTCATGCATGTTTTCGATGTAGGAAGATGCCCTTGAACCTGGAGATTTGGGACCCATGGGATGGGTACCACGCCGTATTACTTTAAAGGGTCTGCGTTAGGTCACCCAACCTCACCAAACCTCTCAGCCCCAAGAGTGTCCACCCTTATGGCTCAGTCAGCTGTGGGTCTAGATATGGTCAATCCAGGTGGCATCGCAGCCCCTGAACGAATTTTGTAAGAATTTCTCTCTCTTTCACTGTCTTTGTTTCACGGGTTTTTAAAAGTAATTGATTTTTATAATGGGGTTTAGCTGCTTTGCACTGCTGTGTTTATGCCGCTTTACACCCACTTGACTCACTTACAGAGAGATAGCAATACATAGGTTTTAAGATTCTTACTAGTCAAATATATTCTTGGGCGGTGACTAGGGGGTGTTGAGTCCAGTTCACTGAGCAAGGAGTAGGTCTTGTCTATTACATATTGGGTTTATGGAACGGTATCTGAGCTAATTTGAAACCCTTGTTTTATGCATCACCCCACGTCACCTTTCCCGTTAAGCAGCCATAGTGTGTTTTCTAAACGTGCGACTCTGTTCTGTTTTGTAATTCAGTTCAAGGGTAGCGGTTTTTACATTCCCTCTGTAAGTGATATCTTATGATAAGGGTCTTTTTCTGTGTGACCTATTTCACTTAGAATCGTCGTACCTATATCCACTCATCATGCTGCTCCTAGCCTTATGACGTTGATTTCATGGCTGAGTGATATTCCATTGTACATAAGGACCACAACTTCTTTATCCATTCTTCTCTTTCCTGAGATGTTTCAGGTGTAACGAAGTGGAGGTTCTTGTCAACAGAGCAGCCCTAAACTTTGGGGTGCCTGTGTCTTGCTGATTTTTAGTTTTCCCAATTTATACGCCCATGAGTGGAAGTGCCCTATGCTCTCTAAGCTGAGTTTTTTTGATGTTTCAGGACACACCGTACACTTCTCCAGAGTGGCTGTTGGCAATTTACAGCCCGCCCATCAGCGTAGCAAGGCTCCCATTTCTCCATGGCCTGTCCTGCATTTCTGGTTTTGACACTTTATTCAGCATGGCCCTTTGGACCGATGGGAAGCGAGACTTCTTTGTAGCGCTGATTTGCCTTTCCAGGTTGCTTGGTTGGCCAAAAAGGGCGTATGCGTTTTTTCCTGAATATATTCAGGAAAAAACGCATACGCCCTTTTTGGCCAAGGGCATCATTGTCGAGGTTTTGCCGCTTTTCCTGTGCTTTAAAGGCGATTCGAATCTACCTCCTGAAATCTGTTTCCTGCAATTCTGCCTTGCTTTCAAATCCTCTTCGTTGCCTTCCCTCAATATATTTGTGGACGAGAGTTATCCTTTCTAACTGTGCAGGTCTGTGAATTGCAGTGCCCCTGAGCTCCATTTTTCAACTCGCTTTCTTGGGAACTGGCCGCAAAAGCGCAGGATTGCTTCAGGCCCTATTCTGGCTCCGGGCGGCAGGCTGAACCTGTGGTTAATTCTTCTTCCTGATGGGAAAATAGAGTGACCTGTGCCTGTCCCAACACCTAGAGCTAGTCTCTCATTGGTTCCCCCTCTTCCCGTTCATCCTCAGGACAAATTGCAACCTGTACGGAACAGGAGGTTAAAGGTGCTGATTCTCCAAGGAGGGAGATTGCTAGTAAAGCGGCTGGAATGGCGAACCGGAGCACAAGGAGATGAGAAATGAGGTGCGTTTTAGAAACCTTTCCCGATCACACGGTGTACCATCTTCTGGGTTTCTCATGCATGTTTTCGATGTAGGAAGATGCCCTTGACCCTGGAGATTTGGGACCCATGGGATGGGTACCACGCCGTATTATTTTACAGGGTCTGCGTTAGCTCACCCAACCTCACCAAACCTCTCAGCCCCAAGAGTGTCCACCCTTATGTCTCAGTCAGCTGTGGGTCTAGATATGGTCAATCCAGGTGGCATCGCAGCCCCTGAACGAATTTTGTAAGAATTTCTCTCTCTTTCACTGTCTTTGTTTCACGGGTCTTTAAAAGTAATTGATTTTTATAATGGGGTTTAGCTGCTTTGCACTGCTGTGTTTATGCCGCTTTACACCCACTTGACTCACTTACAGAGAGATAGCAATACATAGGTTTTAAGATTCTTACTAGTCAAATATATTCTTGGGCGGTGAATAGGGGGTGTTGAGTCCAGTAAACTGAGCAAGGAGTAGGTCTTGTCTATTACATATTGGGTTTATGGAACGGTATCTGAGCTAATTTGAAACCCTTGTTTTATGCATCACCCCACCTCACCTTTCCCGTTAAGCAGCCATAGTGTGTTTTCTAAACGTGCGAATCTGTTCTGTTTTGTAATTCAGTTGAAGGGTAGTGGTTTTTACATTCCCTCTATAAGTGATATCTTATGATAAGTGTCTTTTTCTGTGTGACCTATTTCACTTAGAATCGTCGTACCTATATCCACTCATCATGCTGCTCCTAGCCTTATGACGTTGATTTCATGGCTGAGTGATATTCCATTGTACATAAGGACCACAACTTCTTTATCCATTCTTCTCTTTCCTGGGATGATTCAGGTGTAACGAAGTGGAGGTTCTTGTCAACAGAGCAGCCCTAAACGTTGGGGTGCCTGTGTCTTGCTGATTTTTAGTTTTCCCAATTTATACGCCCATGAGTGGAAGTGCCCTATGCTCTCTAAGCTGAGTTTTTTCGATGTTTCAGGACACACCGTACACTTCTCCAGAGTGGCTGTTGGCAATTTACAGCCCGCCCATCAGCGTAGCAAGGCTCCCATTTCTCCATGGCCTGTCCTGCATTTCTGGTTTTGACACTTTATTCAGCATGGCCCTTTTGACCGATGGGAAGCGAGACTTCTTTGTAGCGCTGATTTGCCTTTCCAGGTTGCTTGGTTGGCCAAAAAGGGCGTATGCGTTTTTTCCTGAATATATTCAGGAAAAAACGCATACGCCCTTTTTGGCCAAGGGCATCATTGTCGAGGTTTTGCCGCTTTTCCTGTGCTTTAAAAGCGATTCGAATCTACCTCCTGAAATCTGTTTCCTGCAATTCTGCCTTGCTTTCAAATTCTCTTCGTTGCCTTCCCTCAATATATTTGTGGACGAGAGTTATCATTTCTAACTGTGCAGGTCTGTGAATTGCAGTGCCCCTGCGCTCCATTTCTCAACTCGCTTTCTTGGGAGCTGGCCGCAAAAGCGCAGGATTCCTTCAGGCCCTATTCTGGCTCCGGGCGGCAGGCTGAGCCTGTGGTTAATTCTTCTTCCTGATGGGAAAATAGAGTGACCTGTGCCTGTCCCAACACCTAGAGCTAGTCTCTCATTGGTTCCCCCTCTTCCCGTTCATCCTCAGGACAAATTGCAACCTGTACGGAACAGGAAGTTAAAGGTGCTGATTCTCCAAGGAGGGAGATTGCTAGTAAAGCGGCTGGAATGGCGAACCGGAGCACAAGGAGATGAGAAATGAGGTGCGTTTTAGAAACCTTTCCCGATCACACGGTGTACCGTCTTCTGGGTTTCTCATGCATGTTTTCGATGTAGGAAGATGCCCTTGAACCTGGAGATTTGGGACCCATGGGATGGGTACCACGCCGTATTACTTTACAGGGTCTGCGTTAGCTCACCCAACCTCACCAAACCTCTCAGCCCCAAGAGTGTCCACCCTTATGGCTCAGTCAGCTGTGGGTCTAGACATGGTCAATCCAGGTGGCATCGCAGCCCCTGAACGAATTTTGTAAGAATTTCTCTCTCTTTCACTGTCTTCGTTTCACGGGTTTTTAAAAGTAATTGATTTTTATAATGGGGTTTAGCTGCTTTGCACTGCTGTGTTTATGCCGCTTTACACCCACTTGACTCACTTACAGAGAGATAGCAATACATAGGTTTTAAGATTCTTACTAGTCAAATATATTCTTGGGCGGTGACTAGGGGGTGTTGAGTCCAGTTCACTGAGCAAGGAGTAGGTCTTGTCTATTACATATTGGGTTTATGGAACGGTATCTGAGCTAATTTGAAACCCTTGTTTTATGCATCACCCCACCTCACCTTTCCCGTTAAGCAGCCATAGTGTGTTTTCTAAACGTGCGACTGTGTTCTGTTTTGTAATTCAGTTCAAGGGTAGCGGTTTTTACATTCCCTCTGTAAGTGATATCTTATGATAAGGGTCTTTTTCTGTGTGACCTATTTCACTTAGAATCGTCGCACCTATATCCACTCATCATGCTGCTCCTAGCCTTATGACGTTGATTTCATGGCTGAGTGATATTCCATTGTACATAAGGACCACAACTTCTTTATCCATTCTTCTCTTTCCTGGGATGTTTAAGGTGTAACGAAGTGGAGTTTCTTGTCAACAGAGCAGCCCTAAACTTTGGGGTGCCTGTGTCTTGCTGATTTTTAGTTTTCCCAATTTATACGCCCATGAGTGGAAGTGCCCTATGCTCTCTAAGCTGAGTTTTTTTGATGTTTCAGGACACACCGTACACTTCTCCAGAGTGGCTGTTGGCAATTTACAGCCCGCCCATCAGCGTAGCAAGGCTCCCATTTCTCCATGGCCTGTCCTGCATTTCTGGTTTTGACACTTTATTCAGCATGGCCCTTTGGACCGATGGGAAGCGAGACTTCTTTGTAGCGCTGATTTGCCTTTCCAGGTTGCTTGGTTGGCCAAAAAGGGCGTATGCGTTTTTTCCTGAATATATTCAGGAAAAAACGCATACGCCCTTTTTGGCCAAGGGCATCATTGTCGAGGTTTTGCCGCTTTTCCTGTGCTTTAAAGGCGATTCGAATCTACCTCCTGAAATCTGTTTCCTGCAATTCTGCCTTGCTTTCAAATCCTCTTCGTTGCCTTCCCTCAATATATTTGTGGACGAGAGTTATCCTTTCTAACTGTGCAGGTCTGTGAATTGCAGTGCCCCTGAGCTCCATTTTTCAACTCGCTTTCTTGGGAACTGGCCGCAAAAGCGCAGGATTGCTTCAGGCCCTATTCTGGCTCCGGGCGGCAGGCTGAACCTGTGGTTAATTCTTCTTCCTGATGGGAAAATAGAGTGACCTGTGCCTGTCCCAACACCTAGAGCTAGTCTCTCATTGGTTCCCCCTCTTCCCGTTCATCCTCAGGACAAATTGCAACCTGTACGGAACAGGAGGTTAAAGGTGCTGATTCTCCAAGGAGGGAGATTGCTAGTAAAGCGGCTGGAATGGCGAACCGGAGCACAAGGAGATGAGAAATGAGGTGCGTTTTAGAAACCTTTCCCGATCACACGGTGTACCATCTTCTGGGTTTCTCATGCATGTTTTCGATGTAGGAAGATGCCCTTGACCCTGGAGATTTGGGACCCATGGGATGGGTACCACGCCGTATTATTTTACAGGGTCTGCGTTAGCTCACCCAACCTCACCAAACCTCTCAGCCCCAAGAGTGTCCACCCTTATGTCTCAGTCAGCTGTGGGTCTAGATATGGTCAATCCAGGTGGCATCGCAGCCCCTGAACGAATTTTGTAAGAATTTCTCTCTCTTTCACTGTCTTTGTTTCACGGGTCTTTAAAAGTAATTGATTTTTATAATGGGGTTTAGCTGCTTTGCACTGCTGTGTTTATGCCGCTTTACACCCACTTGACTCACTTACAGAGAGATAGCAATACATAGGTTTTAAGATTCTTACTAGTCAAATATATTCTTGGGCGGTGAATAGGGGGTGTTGAGTCCAGTAAACTGAGCAAGGAGTAGGTCTTGTCTATTACATATTGGGTTTATGGAACGGTATCTGAGCTAATTTGAAACCCTTGTTTTATGCATCACCCCACCTCACCTTTCCCGTTAAGCAGCCATAGTGTGTTTTCTAAACGTGCGACTCTGTTCTGTTTTGTAATTCAGTTCAAGGGTAGCGGTTTTTACATTCCCTCTATAAGTGATATCTTATGATAAGTGTCTTTTTCTGTGTGACCTATTTCACTTAGAATCGTCGTACCTATATCCACTCATCATGCTGCTCCTAGCCTTATGACGTTGATTTCATGGCTGAGTGATATTCCATTGTACATAAGGACCACAACTTCTTTATCCATTCTTCTCTTTCCTGGGATGTTTCAGGTGTAACGAAGTGGAGGTTCTTGTCAACAGAGCAGCCCTAAACTTTGGGGTGCCTGTGTCTTGCTGATTTTTAGTTTTCCCAATTTATACGCCCATGAGTGGAAGTGCCCTATGCTCTCTAAGCTGAGTTTTTTCGATGTTTCAGGACACACCGTACACTTCTCCAGAGTGGCTGTTGGCAATTTACAGCCCGCCCATCAGCGTAGCAAGGCTCCCATTTCTCCATGGCCTGTCCTGCATTTCTGGTTTTGACACTTTATTCAGCATGGCCCTTTGGACCGATGGGAAGCGAGACTTCTTTGTAGCGCTGATTTGCCTTTCCAGGTTGCTTGGTTGGCCAAAAAGGGCGTATGCGTTTTTTCCTGAATATATTCAGGAAAAAACGCATACGCCCTTTTTGGCCAAGGGCATCATTGTCGAGCTTTTGCCGCTTTTCCTGTGCTTTAAAGGCGATTCGAATCTACCTCCTGAAATCTGTTTCCTGCAATTCTGCCTTGCTTTCAAATCCTCTTCGTTGCCTTCCCTCAATATATTTGTGGACGAGAGTTATCATTTCTAACTGTGCAGGTCTGTGAATTGCAGTGCCCCTGAGCTCCATTTTTCAACTCGCTTTCTTGGGAACTGGCCGCAAAAGCGCAGGATTGCTTCAGGCCCTATTCTGGCTCCGGGCGGCAGGCTGAGCCTGTGGTTAATTCTTCTTCCTGATGGGAAAATAGAGTGACCTGTGCCTGTCCCAACACCTAGAGCTAGTCTCTCATTGGTTCCCCCTCTTCCCGTTCATCCTCAGGACAAATTGCAACCTGTACGGAACAGGAGGTTAAAGGTGCTGATTCTCCAAGGAGGGAGATTGCTAGTAAAGTGGCTGGAATGGCGAACCGGAGCAAAAGGAGATGAGAAATGAGGTGCGTTTTAGAAACCTTTCCCGATCACACGGTGTACCATCTTCTGGGTTTCTCATGCATGTTTTCGATGTAGGAAGATGCCCTTGAACCTGGAGATTTGGGACCCATGGGATGGGTACCACGCCGTATTATTTTACAGGGTCTGAGTTAGCTCACCCAACCTCACCAAACCTCTCAGCCCCAAGAGTGTCCACCCTTATGTCTCAGTCATCTGTGGGTCTAGATATGGTCAATCCAGGTGGCATCGCAGCCCCTGAACGAATTTTGTAAGAATTTCTCTCTCTTTCACTGTCTTTGTTTCACGGGTCTTTAAAAGTAATTGATTTTTATAATGGGGTTTAGCTGCTGTGCACTGCTGTGTTTATGCCGCTTTACACCCACTTGACTCACTTACAGAGAGATAGCAATACATAGGTTTTAAGATTCTTACTAGTCAAATATATTCTTGGGCGGTGAATAGGGGGTGTTGAGTCCAGTTCACTGAGCAAGGAGTAGGTCTTGTCTATTACATATTGGGTTTATGGAACGGTATCTGAGCTAATTTGAAACCCTTGTTTTATGCATCACCCCACCTCACCTTTCCCGTTAAGCAGCCATAGTGTGTTTTCTAAACGTGCGAATCTGTTCTGTTTTGTAATTCAGTTCAAGGGTAGTGGTTTTTATATTCCCTCTATAAGTGATATCTTATGATAAGTGTCTTTTTCTGTGTGACCTATTTCACTTAGAATCGTCGTACCTATATCCACTCATCATGCTGCTCCTAGCATTATGACGTTGATTTCATGGCTGAGTGATATTCCATTGTACATAAGGACCACAACTTCTTTATCCATTCTTCGCTTTCCTGGGATGTTTCAGGTGTAACGAAGGGGAGGTTCTTGTCAACAGAGCAGCCCTAAACTTTGGGGTGCCTGTGTCTTGCTGATTTTTAGTTTTCCCAATTTATACGCCCATGAGTGGAAGTGCCCTATGCTCTCTAAGCTGAGTTTTTTCGATGTTTCAGGACACACCGTACACTTCTCCAGAGTGGCTGTTGGCAATTTACAGCCCGCCCATCAGCGTAGCAAGGCTCCCATTTCTCCATGGCCTGTCCTGCATTTCTGGTTTTGACACTTTATTCAGCATGGCCCTTTTGACCGATGGGAAGCGAGACTTCTTTGTAGCGCTGATTTGCCTTTGCAGGTTGCTTGGTTGGCCAAAAAGGGCGTATGCGTTTTTTCCTGAATATATTCAGGAAAAAACGCATACGCCCTTTTTGGCCAAGGGCATCATAGTCGAGGTTTTGCCGCTTTTCCTGTGCTTTAAAGGCGATTCGAATCTACCTCCTGAAATCTGTTTCCTGCAATTCTGCCTTGCTTTCAAATCCTCTTCGTTGCCTTCCCTCAATATATTTGTGGACGAGAGTTATCATTTCTAACACTGCAGGTCTGTGAATTGCAGTGCCCCTGAGCTCCATTTCTCAACTCGCTTTCTTGGGAGCTGGCCGCAAAAGCGCAGGATTGCTTCAGGCCCTATTCTGGCTCCGGGCGGCAGGCTGAGCCTGTGGTTAATTCTTCTTCCTGATGGGAAAATAGAGTGACCTGTGCCTGTCCCAACACCTAGAGCTAGTCTCTCATTGGTTCCCCCCTCTTCCCGTTCATCCTCAGGACAAATTGCAACCTGTACGGAACAGGAGGTTAAAGGTGCTGATTCTCCAAGGAGGGAGATTGCTAGTAAAGCGGCTGGAATGGCGAACCGGAGCACAAGGAGATGAGAAATGAGGTGCGTTTTAGAAACCTTTCCCGATCACACGGTGTACCATCTTCTGGGTTTCTCATGCATGTTTTCGATGTAGGAAGATGCCCTTGAACCTGGAGATTTGGGACCCATGGGATGGGTACCACGCCGTATTACTTTACAGGGTCTGCGTTAGCTCACCCAACCTCACCAAACCTCTCAGCCCCAAGAGTGTCCACCCTTATGTCTCAGTCAGCTGTGGGTCTAGATATGGTCAATCCAGGTGGCATCGCAGCCCCTGAAAGAATTTTGTAAGAATTTCTCTCTCTTTCACTGTCTTTGTTTCACGGGTCTTTAAAAGTAATTGATTTTTATAATAGGGTTTAGCTGCTTTGCACTGCTGTGTTTATGCCGCTTTACACCCACTTGACTCACTTACAGAGAGATAGCAATACATAGGTTTTAAGATTCTTACTAGTCAAATATATTCTTGGGCGGTGAATAGGGGGTGTTGAGTCCAGTTCACTGAGCAAGGAGTAGGTCTTGTCTATTACATATTGGGTTTATGGAACGGTATCTGAGCTAATTTGAAACCCTTGTTTTATGCATCACCCCACCTCACCTTTCCCGTTAAGCAGCCATAGTGTGTTTTCTAAACGTGCGACTCTGTTTTGTTTTGTAATTCAGTTCAAGGGTAGCGGTTTTTACATTCCCTCTATAAGTGATATCTTATGATAAGTGTCTTTTTCTGTGTGACCTATTTCACTTAGAATCGTCGTACCTATATCCACTCATCATGCTGCTCCTAGCCTTATGACGTTGATTTCATGGCTGAGTCATATTCCATTGTACATAAGGACCACAACTTCTTTATCCATTCTTCTCTTTCCTGGGATGATTCAGGTGTAACGAAGTGGAGGTTCTTGTCAACAGAGCAGCCCTAAACTTTGGGGTGCCTGTGTCTTGCTGATTTTTAGTTTTCCCAATTTATACGCCCATGAGTGGAAGTGCCCTATGCTCTCTAAGCTGAGTTTTTTAGATGTTTCAGGACACACCGTACACTTCTCCAGAGTGGCTGTTGGCAATTTACAGCCCGCCCATCAGCGTAGCAAGGCTCCCATTTCTCCATGGCCTGTCCTGCATTTCGGGTTTTGACACTTTATTCAGCATGGCCCTTTTGACCGATGGGAAGCGAGACTTCTTTGTAGCGCTGATTTGCCTTTGCAGGTTGCTTGGTTGGCCAAAAAGGGCGTATGCTTTTTTTCCTGAATATATTCAGGAAAAAACGCATACGCCCTTTTTGGCCAAGGGCATCATTGTCGAGGTTTTGCCGCTTTTCCTGTGCTTTAAAGGCGATTCGAATCTACCTCCTGAAATCTGTTTCCTGCAATTCTGACTTGCTTTCAAATCCTCTTCGTTGCCTTCCCTCAATATATTTGTGGACGAGAGTTATCATTTCTAACTGTGCAGGTCTGTGAATTGCAGTGCCCCTGAGCTCCATTTCTCAACTCGCTTTCTTGGGAGCTGGCCGCAAAAGCGCAGGATTGCTTCAGGCCCTATTCTGGCTCCGGGCGGCAGGCTGAGCCTGTGGTTAATTCTTCTTCCTGATGGGAAAATAGAGTGACCTGTGCCTGTCCCAACACCTAGAGCTAGTCTCTCATTGGTTCCCCCTCTTCCCGTTCATCCTCAGGACAGTTTGCAACCTGTACGGAACAGGAGGTTAAAGGTGCTGATTCTCCAAGGAGGGAGATTGCTAGTAAAGTGGCTGGAATGGCGAACCGGAGCAAAAGGAGATGAGAAATGAGGTGCGTTTTAGAAACCTTTCCCGATCACACGGTGTACCATCTTCTGGGTTTCTCATGCATGTTTTCGATGTAGGAAGAAGCCCTTGAACCTGGAGATTTGGGACCCATGGGATGGGTACCACGCCGTATTATTTTACAGGGTCTGAGTTAGCTCACCCAACCTCACCAAACCTCTCAGCCCCAAGAGTGTCCACCCTTATGTCTCAGTCAGCTGTGGGTCTAGATATGGTCAATCCAGGTGGCATCGCAGCCCCTGAACGAATTTTGTAAGAATTTCTCTCTCTTTCACTGTCTTTGTTTCACGGGTCTTTAAAAGTAATTGATTTTTATAATGGGGTTTAGCTGCTGTGCACTGCTGTGTTTATGCCGCTTTACACCCACTTGACTCACTTACAGAGAGATAGCAATACATAGGTTTTAAGATTCTTACTAGTCAAATATATTCTTGGGCGGTGAATAGGGGGTGTTGAGTCCAGTTCACTGAGCAAGGAGTAGGTCTTGTCTATTACATATTGGGTTTATGGAACGGTATCTGAGCTAATTTGAAACCCTTGTTTTATGCATCACCCCACCTCACCTTTCCCGTTAAGCAGCCATAGTGTGTTTTCTAAACGTGCGAATCTGTTCTGTTTTGTAATTCAGTTCAAGGGTAGTGGTTTTTACATTCCCTCTATAAGTGATATCTTATGATAAGTGTCTTTTTCTGTGTGACCTATTTCACTTAGAATCGTCGTACCTATATCCACTCATCATGCTGCTCCTAGCCTTATGACGTTGATTTCATGGCTGAGTGATATTCCATTGTACATAAGGACCACAACTTCTTTATCCATTCTTCTCTTTCCTGGGATGATTCAGGTGTAACGAAGTGGAGGTTCTTGTCAACAGAGCAGCCCTAAACGTTGGGGTGCCTGTGTCTTGCTGATTTTTAGTTTTCCCAATTTATACGCCCATGAGTGGAAGTGCCCTATGCTCTCTAAGCTGAGTTTTTTCGATGTTTCAGGACACACCGTACACTTCTCCAGAGTGGCTGTTGGCAATTTACAGCCCGCCCATCAGCGTAGCAAGGCTCCCATTTCTCCATGGCCTGTCCTGCATTTCTGGTTTTGACACTTTATTCAGCATGGCCCTTTTGACCGATGGGAAGCGAGACTTCTTTGTAGCGCTGATTTGCCTTTCCAGGTTGCTTGGTTGGCCAAAAAGGGCGTATGCGTTTTTTCCTGAATATATTCAGGAAAAAACGCATACGCCCTTTTTGGCCAAGGGCATCATTGTCGAGGTTTTGCCGCTTTTCCTGTGCTTTAAAAGCGATTCGAATCTACCTCCTGAAATCTGTTTCCTGCAATTCTGCCTTGCTTTCAAATTCTCTTCGTTGCCTTCCCTCAATATATTTGTGGACGAGAGTTATCATTTCTAACTGTGCAGGTCTGTGAATTGCAGTGCCCCTGCGCTCCATTTCTCAACTCGCTTTCTTGGGAGCTGGCCGCAAAAGCGCAGGATTGCTTCAGGCCCTATTCTGGCTCGGGGCGGCAGGCTGAGCCTGTGGTTAATTCTTCTTCCTGATGGGAAAATAGAGTGACCTGTGCCTGTCCCAACACCTAGAGCTAGTCTCTCATTGGTTCCCCCTCTTCCCGTTCATCCTCAGGACAAATTGCAACCTGTACGGAACAGGAGGTTAAAGGTGCTGATTCTCCAAGGAGGGAGATTGCTAGTAAAGCGGCTGGAATGGCGAACCGGAGCACAAGGAGATGAGAAATGAGGTGCGTTTTAGAAACCTTTCCCGATCACACGGTGTACCATCTTCTGGGTTTCTCATGCATGTTTTCGATGTAGGAAGATGCCCTTGAACCTGGAGATTTGGGACCCATGGGATGGGTACCACGCCGTATTACTTTAAAGGGTCTGCGTTAGGTCACCCAACCTCACCAAACCTCTCAGCCCCAAGAGTGTCCACCCTTATGGCTCAGTCAGCTGTGGGTCTAGATATGGTCAATCCAGGTGGCATCGCAGCCCCTGAACGAATTTTGTAAGAATTTCTCTCTCTTTCACTGTCTTTGTTTCACGGGTTTTTAAAAGTAATTGATTTTTATAATGGGGTTTAGCTGCTTTGCACTGCTGTGTTTATGCCGCTTTACACCCACTTGACTCACTTACAGAGAGATAGCAATACATAGGTTTTAAGATTCTTACTAGTCAAATATATTCTTGGGCGGTGACTAGGGGGTGTTGAGTCCAGTTCACTGAGCAAGGAGTAGGTCTTGTCTATTACATATTGGGTTTATGGAACGGTATCTGAGCTAATTTGAAACCCTTGTTTTATGCATCACCCCACCTCACCTTTCCCGTTAAGCAGCCATAGTGTGTTTTCTAAACGTGCGACTCTGTTCTGTTTTGTAATTCAGTTCAAGGGTAGCGGTTTTTACATTCCCTCTGTAAGTGATATCTTATGATAAGGGTCTTTTTCTGTGTGACCTATTTCACTTAGAATCGTCGTACCTATATCCACTCATCATGCTGCTCCTAGCCTTATGACGTTGATTTCATGGCTGAGTGATATTCCATTGTACATAAGGACCACAACTTCTTTATCCATTCTTCTCTTTCCTGGGATGTTTCAGGTGTAACGAAGTGGAGGTTCTTGTCAACAGAGCAGCCCTAAACTTTGGGGTGCCTGTGTCTTGCTGATTTTTAGTTTTCCCAATTTATACGCCCATGAGTGGAAGTGCCCTATGCTCTCTAAGCTGAGTTTTTTTGATGTTTCAGGACACACCGTACACTTCTCCAGAGTGGCTGTTGGCAATTTACAGCCCGCCCATCAGCGTAGCAAGGCTCCCATTTCTCCATGGCCTGTCCTGCATTTCTGGTTTTGACACTTTATTCAGCATGGCCCTTTGGACCGATGGGAAGCGAGACTTCTTTGTAGCGCTGATTTGCCTTTCCAGGTTGCTTGGTTGGCCAAAAAGGGCGTATGCGTTTTTTCCTGAATATATTCAGGAAAAAACGCATACGCCCTTTTTGGCCAAGGGCATCATTGTCGAGGTTTTGCCGCTTTTCCTGTGCTTTAAAGGCGATTCGAATCTACCTCCTGAAATCTGTTTCCTGCAATTCTGCCTTGCTTTCAAATCCTCTTCGTTGCCTTCCCTCAATATATTTGTGGACGAGAGTTATCCTTTCTAACTGTGCAGGTCTGTGAATTGCAGTGCCCCTGAGCTCCATTTTTCAACTCGCTTTCTTGGGAACTGGCCGCAAAAGCGCAGGATTGCTTCAGGCCCTATTCTGGCTCCGGGCGGCAGGCTGAACCTGTGGTTAATTCTTCTTCCTGATGGGAAAATAGAGTGACCTGTGCCTGTCCCAACACCTAGAGCTAGTCTCTCATTGGTTCCCCCTCTTCCCGTTCATCCTCAGGACAAATTGCAACCTGTACGGAACAGGAGGTTAAAGGTGCTGATTCTCCAAGGAGGGAGATTGCTAGTAAAGCGGCTGGAATGGCGAACCGGAGCACAAGGAGATGAGAAATGAGGTGCGTTTTAGAAACCTTTCCCGATCACACGGTGTACCATCTTCTGGGTTTCTCATGCATGTTTTCGATGTAGGAAGATGCCCTTGACCCTGGAGATTTGGGACCCATGGGATGGGTACCACGCCGTATTATTTTACAGGGTCTGCGTTACCTCACCCAACCTCACCAAACCTCTCAGCCCCAAGAGTGTCCACCCTTATGTCTCAGTCAGCTGTGGGTCTAGATATGGTCAATCCAGGTGGCATCGCAGCCCCTGAACGAATTTTGTAAGAATTTCTCTCTCTTTCACTGTCTTTGTTTCACGGGTCTTTAAAAGTAATTGATTTTTATAATGGGGTTTAGCTGCTTTGCACTGCTGTGTTTATGCCGCTTTACACCCACTTGACTCACTTACAGAGAGATAGCAATACATAGGTTTTAAGATTCTTACTAGTCAAATATATTCTTGGGCGGTGAATAGGGGGTGTTGAGTCCAGTAAACTGAGCAAGGAGTAGGTCTTGTCTATTACATATTGGGTTTATGGAACGGTATCTGAGCTAATTTGAAACCCTTGTTTTATGCATCACCCCACCTCACCTTTCCCGTTAAGCAGCCATAGTGTGTTTTCTAAACGTGCGAATCTGTTCTGTTTTGTAATTCAGTTGAAGGGTAGTGGTTTTTACATTCCCTCTATAAGTGATATCTTATGATAAGTGTCTTTTTCTGTGTGACCTATTTCACTTAGAATCGTCGTACCTATATCCACTCATCATGCTGCTCCTAGCCTTATGACGTTGATTTCATGGCTGAGTGATATTCCATTGTACATAAGGACCACAACTTCTTTATCCATTCTTCTCTTTCCTGGGATGATTCAGGTGTAACGAAGTGGAGGTTCTTGTCAACAGAGCAGCCCTAAACGTTGGGGTGCCTGTGTCTTGCTGATTTTTAGTTTTCCCAATTTATACGCCCATGAGTGGAAGTGCCCTATGCTCTCTAAGCTGAGTTTTTTCGATGTTTCAGGACACACCGTACACTTCTCCAGAGTGGCTGTTGGCAATTTACAGCCCGCCCATCAGCGTAGCAAGGCTCCCATTTCTCCATGGCCTGTCCTGCATTTCTGGTTTTGACACTTTATTCAGCATGGCCCTTTTGACCGATGGGAAGCGAGACTTCTTTGTAGCGCTGATTTGCCTTTCCAGGTTGCTTGGTTGGCCAAAAAGGGCGTATGCGTTTTTTCCTGAATATATTCAGGAAAAAACGCATACGCCCTTTTTGGCCAAGGGCATCATTGTCGAGGTTTTGCCGCTTTTCCTGTGCTTTAAAAGCGATTCGAATCTACCTCCTGAAATCTGTTTCCTGCAATTCTGCCTTGCTTTCAAATTCTCTTCGTTGCCTTCCCTCAATATATTTGTGGACGAGAGTTATCATTTCTAACTGTGCAGGTCTGTGAATTGCAGTGCCCCTGCGCTCCATTTCTCAACTCGCTTTCTTGGGAGCTGGCCGCAAAAGCGCAGGATTGCTTCAGGCCCTATTCTGGCTCGGGGCGGCAGGCTGAGCCTGTGGTTAATTCTTCTTCCTGATGGGAAAATAGAGTGACCTGTGCCTGTCCCAACACCTAGAGCTAGTCTCTCATTGGTTCCCCCTCTTCCCGTTCATCCTCAGGACAAATTGCAACCTGTACGGAACAGGAGGTTAAAGGTGCTGATTCTCCAAGGAGGGAGATTGCTAGTAAAGCGGCTGGAATGGCGAACCGGAGCACAAGGAGATGAGAAATGAGGTGCGTTTTAGAAACCTTTCCCGATCACACGGTGTACCATCTTCTGGGTTTCTCATGCATGTTTTCGATGTAGGAAGATGCCCTTGAACCTGGAGATTTGGGACCCATGGGATGGGTACCACGCCGTATTACTTTAAAGGGTCTGCGTTAGGTCACCCAACCTCACCAAACCTCTCAGCCCCAAGAGTGTCCACCCTTATGGCTCAGTCAGCTGTGGGTCTAGATATGGTCAATCCAGGTGGCATCGCAGCCCCTGAACGAATTTTGTAAGAATTTCTCTCTCTTTCACTGTCTTTGTTTCACGGGTTTTTAAAAGTAATTGATTTTTATAATGGGGTTTAGCTGCTTTGCACTGCTGTGTTTATGCCGCTTTACACCCACTTGACTCACTTACAGAGAGATAGCAATACATAGGTTTTAAGATTCTTACTAGTCAAATATATTCTTGGGCGGTGACTAGGTGGTGTTGAGTCCAGTTCACTGAGCAAGGAGTAGGTCTTGTCTATTACATATTGGGTTTATGGAACGGTATCTGAGCTAATTTGAAACCCTTGTTTTATGCATCACCCCACGTCACCTTTCCCGTTAAGCAGCCATAGTGTGTTTTCTAAACGTGCGACTCTGTTCTGTTTTGTAATTCAGTTCAAGGGTAGCGGTTTTTACATTGCCTCTGTAAGTGATATCTTATGATAAGGGTCTTTTCCTGTGTGACCTATTTCACTTAGAATCGTCGTACCTATATCCACTCATCATGCTGCTCCTAGCCTTATGACGTTGATTTCATGGCTGAGTGATATTCCATTGTACATAAGGACCACAACTTCTTTATCCATTCTTCTCTTTCCTGGGATGTTTCAGGTGTAACGAAGTGGAGGTTCTTGTCAACAGAGCAGCCCTAAACTTTGGGGTGCCTGTGTCTTGCTGATTTTTAGTTTTCCCAATTTATACGCCCATGAGTGGAAGTGCCCTATGCTCTCTAAGCTGAGTTTTTTTGATGTTTCAGGACACACCGTACACTTCTCCAGAGTGGCTGTTGGCAATTTACAGCCCGCCCATCAGCGTAGCAAGGCTCCCATTTCTCCATGGCCTGTCCTGCATTTCTGGTTTTGACACTTTATTCAGCATGGCCCTTTGGACCGATGGGAAGCGAGACTTCTTTGTAGCGCTGATTTGCCTTTCCAGGTTGCTTGGTTGGCCAAAAAGGGCGTATGCGTTTTTTCCTGAATATATTCAGGAAAAAACGCATACGCCCTTTTTGGCCAAGGGCATCATTGTCGAGGTTTTGCCGCTTTTCCTGTGCTTTAAAGGCGATTCGAATCTACCTCCTGAAATCTGTTTCCTGCAATTCTGCCTTGCTTTCAAATCCTCTTCGTTGCCTTCCCTCAATATATTTGTGGACGAGAGTTATCCTTTCTAACTGTGCAGGTCTGTGAATTGCAGTGCCCCTGAGCTCCATTTTTCAACTCGCTTTCTTGGGAACTGGCCGCAAAAGCGCAGGATTGCTTCAGGCCCTATTCTGGCTCCGGGCGGCAGGCTGAGCCTGTGCTTGATTCTTCTTCCTGATGGGAAAATAGAGTGACCTGTGCCTGTCCCAACACCTAGAGCTAGTCTCTCATTGGTTCCCCCTCTTCCCGTTCATCCTCAGGACAAATTGCAACCTGTACGGAACAGGAGGTTAAAGGTGCTGATTCTCCAAGGAGGGAGATTGCTAGTAAAGCGGCTGGAATGGCGAACCGGAGCACAAGGAGATGAGAAATGAGGTGCGTTTTAGAAACCTTTCCCGATCACACGGTGTACCATCTTCTGGGTTTCTCATGCATGTTTTCAATGTAGGAAGATGCCCTTGAACCTGGAGATTTGGGACCCATGGGATGGGTACCACGCCGTATTACTTTAAAGGGTCTGCGTTAGCTCACCCAACCTCAACAAACCTCTCAGCCCCAAGAGTGTCCACCCTTATGGCTCAGTCAGCTGTGGGTCTAGATATGGTCAATCCAGGTGGCATCGCAGCCCCTGAACGAATTTTGTAAGAATTTCTCTCTCTTTCACTGTCTTTGTTTCACGGGTCTTTAAAAGTAATTGATTTTTATAATGGGGTTTAGCTGCTGTGCACTGCTGTGTTTATGCCGCTTTACACCCACTTGACTCACTTACAGAGAGATAGCAATACATAGGTTTTAAGATTCTTACTAGTCAAATATATTCTTGGGCGGTGAATAGGGGGTGTTGAGTCCAGTTCACTGAGCAAGGAGTAGGTCTTGTCTATTACATATTGGGTTTATGGAACGGTATCTGAGCTAATTTGAAACCCTTGTTTTATGCATCACCCCACCTCACCTTTCCCGTTAAGCAGCCATAGTGTGTTTTCTAAACGTGCGAATCTGTTCTGTTTTGTAATTCAGTTCAAGGGTAGTGGTTTTTACATTCCCTCTATAAGTGATATCTTATGATAAGTGTCTTTTTCTGTGTGACCTATTTCACTTAGAATCGTCGTACCTATATCCACTCATCATGCTGCTCCTAGCATTATGACGTTGATTTCATGGCTGAGTGATATTCCATTGTACATAAGGACCACAACTTCTTTATCCATTCTTCGCTTTCCTGGGATGTTTCAGGTGTAACGAAGGGGAGGTTCTTGTCAACAGAGCAGCCCTAAACGTTGGGGTGCCTGTGTCTTGCTGATTTTTAGTTTTCCCAATTTATACGCCCATGAGTGGAAGTGCCCTATGCTCTCTAAGCTGAGTTTTTTCGATGTTTCAGGACACACCGTACACTTCTCCAGAGTGGCTGTTGGCAATTTACAGCCCGCCCATCAGCGTAGCAAGGCTCCCATTTCTCCATGGCCTGTCCTGCATTTCTGGTTTTGACACTTTATTCAGCATGGCCCTTTTGACCGATGGGAAGCGAGACTTCTTTGTAGCGCTGATTTGCCTTTGCAGGTTGCTTGGTTGGCCAAAAAGGGCGTATGCTTTTTTTCCTGAATATATTCAGGAAAAAACGCATACGCCCTTTTTGGCCAAGGGCATCATTGTCGAGGTTTTGCCGCTTTTCCTGTGCTTTAAAGGCGATTCGAATCTACCTCCTGAAATCTGTTTCCTGCAATTCTGCCTTGCTTTCAAATCCTCTTCGTTGCCTTCCCTCAATATATTTGTGGACGAGAGTTATCATTTCTAACACTGCAGGTCTGTGAATTGCAGTGCCCCTGAGCTCCATTTCTCAACTCGCTTTCTTGGGAGCTGGCCGCAAAAGCGCAGGATTGCTTCAGGCCCTATTCTGGCTCCGGGCGGCAGGCTGAGCCTGTGGTTAATTCTTCTTCCTGATGGGAAAATAGAGTGACCTGTGCCTGTCCCAACACCTAGAGCTAGTCTCTCATTGGTTCCCCCTCTTCCCGTTCATCCTCAGGACAAATTGCAACCTGTACGGAACAGGAGGTTAAAGGTGCTGATTCTCCAAGGAGGGAGATTGCTAGTAAAGCGGCTGGAATGGCGAACCGGAGCACAAGGAGATGAGAAATGAGGTGCGTTTTAGAAACCTTTCCCGATCACACGGTGTACCATCTTCTGGGTTTCTCATGCATGTTTTCGATGTAGGAAGATGCCCTTGAACCTGGAGATTTGGGACCCATGGGATGGGTACCACGCCGTATTACTTTACAGGGTATGCGTTAGCTCACCCAACCTCACCAAACCTCTCAGCCCCAAGAGTGTCCACCCTTATGTCTCAGTCAGCTGTGGGTCTAGATATGGTCAATCCAGGTGGCATCGCAGCCCCTGAACGAATTTTGTAAGAATTTCTCTCTCTTTCACTGTCTTTGTTTCACGGGTCTTTAAAAGTAATTGATTTTTATAATGGGGTTTAGCTGCTTTGCACTGCTGTGTTTATGCCGCTTTACACCCACTTGACTCACTTACAGAGAGATAGCAATACATAGGTTTTAAGATTCTTACTAGTCAAATATATTCTTGGGCGGTGAATAGGGGGTGTTGAGTCCAGTTCACTGAGCAAGGAGTAGGTCTTGTCTATTACATATTGGGTTTATGGAACGGTATCTGAGCTAATTTGAAACCCTTGTTTTATGCATCACCCCACCTCACCTTTCCCGTTAAGCAGCCATAGTGTGTTTTCTAAACGTGCGACTCTGTTCTGTTTTGTAATTCAGTTCAAGGGTAGCGGTTTTTACATTCCCTCTATAAGTGATATCGTATGATAAGTGTCTTTTTCTGTGTGACTTATTTCACTTAGAATCGTCGTACCTAAATCCACTCATCATGCTGCTCCTAGCCTTATGACGTTGATTTCATGGCTGAGTGATATTCCATTGTACATAAGGACCACAACTTCTTTATCCATTCTTCTCTTTCCTGGGATGTTTCAGGTGTAACGAAGTGGAGGTTCTTGTCAACAGAGCAGCCCTAAAGTTTGGGGTGCCTGTGTCTTGCTGATTTTTAGTTTTCCCAATTTATACGCCCATGAGTGGAAGTGCCCTATGCTCTCTAAGCTGAGTTTTTTCGATGTTTCAGGACACACCGTACACTTCTCCAGAGTGGCTGTTGGCAATTTACAGCCCGCCCATCAGCGTAGCAAGGTTCCCATTTCTCCATGGCCTGTCCTGCATTTCTGGTTTTGACACTTTATTCAGCATGGCCCTTTGGACCGATGGGAAGCGAGACTTCTTTGTAGCGCTGATTTGCCTTTCCAGGTTGCTTGGTTGGCCAAAAAGGGCGTATGCGTTTTTTCCTGAATATATTCAGGAAAAAACGCATACGCCCTTTTTGGCCAAGGGCATCATTGTCGAGGTTTTGCCGCTTTTCCTGTGCTTTAAAGGCGATTCGAATCTACCTCCTGAAATCTGTTTCCTGCAATTCTGCCTTGCTTTCAAATCCTCTTCGTTGCCTTCCCTCAATATATTTGTGGACGAGAGTTATCATTTCTAACTGTGCAGGTCTGTGAATTGCAGTGCCCCTGAGCTCCATTTCTCAACTCGCTTTCTTGGGAGCTGGCCGCAAATGCGCAGGATTGCTTCAGGCCCTATTCTGGCTCCGGGCGGCAGGCTGAGCCTGTGGTTAATTCTTCTTCCTGATGGGAAAATAGAGTGACCTGTGCCTGTCCCAACACCTAGAGCTAGTCTCTCATTGGTTCCCCCTCTTCCCGTTCATCCTCAGGACAAATTGCAACCTGTACGGAACAGGAGGTTAAAGGTGCTGATTCTCCAAGGAGGGAGATTGCTAGTAAAGCGGCTGGAATGGCGAACCGGAGCACAAGGAGATGAGAAATGAGGTGCGTTTTAGAAACCTTTCCCGATCACACGGTGTACCATCTTCTGGGTTTCTCATGCATGTTTTCGATGTAGGAAGATGCCCTTGACCCTGGAGATTTGGGACCCATGGGATGGGTACCACGCCGTATTACTTTACAGGGTCTGCGTTAGCTCACCCAACCTCACCAAACCTCTCAGCCCCAAGAGTGTCCACCCTTATGTCTCAGTCAGCTGTGGGTCTAGATATGGTCAATCCAGGTGGCATCGCAGCCCCTGAACGAATTTTGTAAGAATTTCTCTCTCTTTCACTGTCTTTGTTTCACGGGTCTTTAAAAGTAATTGATTTTTGTAATGGGGTTTAGCTGCTTTGCACTGCTGTGTTTATGCCGCTTTACACCCACTTGACTCACTTACAGAGAGATAGCAATACATAGGTTTTAAGATTCTTACTAGTCAAATATATTCTTGGGCGGTGAATAGGGGGTGTTTAGTCCAGTAAACTGAGCAAGGTGTAGGTCTTGTCTATTACATATTGGGTTTATGGAACGGTATCTGAGCTAATTTGAAACCCTTGTTTTATGCATCACCCCCCGTCACCTTTCCCGTTAAGCAGCCATAGTGTGTTTTCTAAACGTGCGACTCTGTTCTGTTTTGTAATTTAGTTCAAGGGTAGCGGTTTTTACATTCCCTCTATAAGTGATATCTTATGATAAGTGTCTTTTTCTGTGTGACCTATTTCACTTAGAATCGTCGTACCTATATCCACTCATCATGCTGCTCCTAGCCTTATGACGTTGATTTCATGGCTGAGTGATATTCCATTGTACATAAGGACCACAACTTCTTTATCCATTCTTCTCTTTCCTGGGATGTTTCAGGTGTAACGAAGTGGAGGTTCTTGTCAACAGAGCAGCCCTAAAGTTTGGGGTGCCTGTGTCTTGCTGATTTTTAGTTTTCCCAATTTATACGCCCATGAGTGGAAGTGCCCTATGCTCTCTAAGCTGAGTTTTTTAGATGTTTCAGGACACACCGTACACTTCTCCAGAGTTGCTCTTGGCAATTTACAGCCCGCCCATCAGCGTAGCAAGGCTCCCATTTCTCCATGGCCTGTCCTGCATTTCTGGTTTTGACACTTTATTCAGCATGGCCCTTTTGACCGATGGGAAGCGAGACTTCTTTGTAGCGCTGATTTGCCTTTGCAGGTTGCTTGGTTGGCCAAAAAGGGCGTATGCGTTTTTTCCTGAATATATTCAGGAAAAAACGCATACGCCCTTTTTGGCCAAGGGCATCATTGTCGAGGTTTTGCCGCTTTTCCTGTGCTTTAAAGGCGATTCGAATCTACCTCCTGAAATCTGTTTCCTGCAATTCTGCCTTGCTTTCAAATCCTCTTCGTTGCCTTCCCTCAATATATTTGTGGACGAGAGTTATCATTTCTAACTGTGCAGGTCTGTGAATTGCAGTGCCCCTGAGCTCCATTTCTCAACTCGCTTTCTTGGGAGCTGGCCGCAAAAGCGCAGGATTGCTTCAGGCCCTATTCTGGCTCCGGGCGGCAGGCTGAGCCTGTGGTTAATTCTTCTTCCTGATGGGAAAATAGAGTGACCTGTGCCTGTCCCAACACCTAGAGCTAGTCTCTCATTGGTTCCCCCTCTTCCCGTTCATCCTCAGGACAAATTGCAACCTGTACGGAACAGGAGGTTAAAGGTGCTGATTCTCCAAGGAGGGAGATTGCTAGTAAAGCGGCTGGAATGGCGAACCGGAGCACAAGGAGATGAGAAATGAGGTGCGTTTTAGAAACCTTTCCCGATCACACGGTGTACCATCTTCTGGGTTTCTCATGCATGTTTTCGATGTAGGAAGATGCCCTTGACCCTGGAGATTTGGGACCCATGGGATGGGTACCACGCCGTATTACTTTACAGGGTCTGCGTTAGCTCACCCAACCTCACCAAACCTCTCAGCCCCAAGAGTGTCCACCCTTATGTCTCAGTCAGCTGTGGGTCTAGATATGGTCAATCCAGGTGGCATCGCAGCCCCTGAACGAATTTTGTAAGAATTTCTCTCTCTTTCACTGTCTTTGTTTCACGGGTCTTTAAAAGTAATTGATTTTTGTAATGGGGTTTAGCTGCTTTGCACTGCTGTGTTTATGCCGCTTTACACCCACTTGACTCACTTACAGAGAGATAGCAATACATAGGTTTTAAGATTCTTACTAGTCAAATATATTCTTGGGCGGTGAATAGGGGGTGTTGAGTCCAGTAAACTGAGCAAGGTGTAGGTCTTGTCTATTACATATTGGGTTTATGGAACGGTATCTGAGCTAATTTGAAACCCTTGTTTTATGCATCACCCCCCGTCACCTTTCCCGTTAAGCAGCCATAGTGTGTTTTCTAAACGTGCGACTCTGTTCTCTTTTGTAATTCAGTTCAAGGGTAGCGGTTTTTACATTCCCTCTGTAAGTGATATCTTATGATAAGGGTCTTTTTCTGTGTGACTTATTTCACTTAGAATCGTCGTACCTAAATCCACTCATCATGCTGCTCCTAGCCTTATGTCGTTGATTTCATGGCTGAGTGATATTCCATTGTACATAAGGACCACAACTTCTTTATCCATTCTTCTCTTTCCTGGGATATTTCAGGTATAACGAAGTGGACGTTCTTGTCAACAGAGCAGCCCTAAACTTTGGGGTGCCTGTGTCTTGCTGATTTTTAGTTTTCCCAATTTATACGCCCATGAGTGGAAGTGCCCTATGCTCTCTAAGCTGAGTTTTTTAGATGTTTCAGGACACACCGTACACTTCTCCAGAGTGGCTGTTGGCAATTTACAGCCCGCCCATCAGCGTAGCAAGGCTCCCATTTCTCCATGGCCTGTCCTGCATTTCTGGTTTTGACACTTTATTCAGCATGGCCCTTTTGACCGATGGGAAGCGAGACTTCTTTGTAGCGCTGATTTGCCTTTCCAGGTTGCTTGGTTGGCCAAAAAGGGCGTATGCGTTTTTTCCTGAATATATTCAGGAAAAAACGCATACGCCCTTTTTGGCCAAGGGCATCATTGTCGAGGTTTTGCCGCTTTTCCTGTGCTTTAAAGGCGATTCGAATCTACCTCCTGAAATCTGTTTCCTGCAATTCTGCCTTGCTTTCAAATCCTCTTCGTTGCCTTCCCTCAATATATTTGTGGACGAGAGTTATCATTTCTAACTGTGCAGGTCTGTGAATTGCAGTGCCCCTGAGCTCCATTTCTCAACTCGCTTTCTTGGGAGCTGGCCGCAAAAGCGCAGGATTGCTTCAGGCCCTATTCTGGCTCCGGGCGGCAGGCTGAGCCTGTGGTTAATTCTTCTTCCTGATGGGAAAATAGAGTGACCTGTGCCTGTCCCAACACCTAGAGCTAGTCTCTCATTGGTTCCCCCTCTTCCCGTTCATCCTCAGGACAAATTGCAACCTGTACGGAACAGGAGGTTAAAGGTGCTGATTCTCCAAGGAGGGAGATTGCTAGTAAAGCGGCTGGAATGGCGAACCGGAGCACAAGGAGATGAGAAATGAGGTGCGTTTTAGAAACCTTTCCCGATCACACGGTGTACCATCTTCTGGGTTTCTCATGCATGTTTTCGATGTAGGAAGATGCCCTTGACCCTGGAGATTTGGGACCCATGGGATGGGTACCACGCCGTATTACTTTACAGGGTCTGCGTTAGCTCACCCAACCTCACCAAACCTCTCAGCCCCAAGAGTGTCCACCCTTATGTCTCAGTCAGCTGTGGGTCTAGATATGGTCAATCCAGGTGGCATCGCAGCCCCTGAACGAATTTTGTAAGAATTTCTCTCTCTTTCACTGTCTTTGTTTCACGGGTCTTTAAAAGTAATTGATTTTTGTAATGGGGTTTAGCTGCTTTGCACTGCTGTGTTTATGCCGCTTTACACCCACTTGACTCACTTACAGAGAGATAGCAATACATAGGTTTTAAGATTCTTACTAGTCAAATATATTCTTGGGCGGTGAATAGGGGGTGTTGAGTCCAGTAAACTGAGCAAGGTGTAGGTCTTGTCTATTACATATTGGGTTTATGGAACGGTATCTGAGCTAATTTGAAACCCTTGTTTTATGCATCACCCCCCGTCACCTTTCCCGTTAAGCAGCCATAGTGTGTTTTCTAAACGTGCGACTCTGTTCTCTTTTGTAATTCAGTTCAAGGGTAGCGGTTTTTACATTCCCTCTGTAAGTGATATCTTATGATAAGGGTCTTTTTCTGTGTGACTTATTTCACTTAGAATCGTCGTACCTAAATCCACTCATCATGCTGCTCCTAGCCTTATGTCGTTGATTTCATGGCTGAGTGATATTCCATTGTACATAAGGACCACAACTTCTTTATCCATTCTTCTCTTTCCTGGGATATTTCAGGTATAACGAAGTGGACGTTCTTGTCAACAGAGCAGCCCTAAACTTTGGGGTGCCTGTGTCTTGCTGATTTTTAGTTTTCCCAATTTATACGCCCATGAGTGGAAGTGCCCTATGCTCTCTAAGCTGAGTTTTTTAGATGTTTCAGGACACACCGTACACTTCTCCAGAGTGGCTGTTGGCAATTTACAGCCCGCCCATCAGCGTAGCAAGGCTCCCATTTCTCCATGGCCTGTCCTGCATTTCTGGTTTTGACACTTTATTCAGCATGGCCCTTTTGACCGATGGGAAGCGAGACTTCTTTGTAGCGCTGATTTGCCTTTCCAGGTTGCTTGGTTGGCCAAAAAGGGCGTATGCGTTTTTTCCTGAATATATTCAGGAAAAAACGCATACGCCCTTTTTGGCCAAGGGCATCATTGTCGAGGTTTTGCCGCTTTTCCTGTGCTTTAAAGGCGATTCGAATCTACCTCCTGAAATCTGTTTCCTGCAATTCTGCCTTGCTTTCAAATCCTCTTCGTTGCCTTCCCTCAATATATTTGTGGACGAGAGTTATCATTTCTAACTGTGCAGGTCTGTGAATTGCAGTGCCCCTGAGCTCCATTTCTCAACTCGCTTTCTTGGGAGCTGGCCGCAAAAGCGCAGGATTGCTTCAGGCCCTATTCTGGCTCCGGGCGGCAGGCTGAGCCTGTGGTTAATTCTTCTTCCTGATGGGAAAATAGAGTGACCTGTGCCTGTCCCAACACCTAGAGCTAGTCTCTCATTGGTTCCCCCTCTTCCCGTTCATCCTCAGGACAAATTGCAACCTGTACGGAACAGGAGGTTAAAGGTGCTGATTCTCCAAGGAGGGAGATTGCTAGTAAAGCGGCTGGAATGGCGAACCGGAGCACAAGGAGATGAGAAATGAGGTGCGTTTTAGAAACCTTTCCCGATCACACGGTGTACCATCTTCTGGGTTTCTCATGCATGTTTTCGATGTAGGAAGATGCCCTTGAACCTGGAGATTTGGGACCCATGGGATGGGTACCACGCCGTATTACTTTACAGGGTCTGCGTTAGCTCACCCAACCTCACCAAACCTCTCAGCCCCAAGAGTGTCCACCCTTATGTCTCAGTCAGCTGTGGGTCTAGATATGGTCAATCCAGGTGGCATCGCAGCCCCTGAACGAATTTTGTAAGAATTTCTCTCTCTTTCACTGTCTTTGTTTCACGGGTCTTTAAAAGTAATTGATTTTTATAATGGGGTTTAGCTGCTTTGCACTGCTGTGTTTATGCCGCTTTACACCCACTTGACTCACTTACAGAGAGATAGCAATACATAGGTTTTAAGATTCTTACTAGTCAAATATATTCTTGGGCGGTGAATAGGGGGTGTTGAGTCCAGTTCACTGAGCAAGGAGTAGGTCTTGTCTATTACATATTGGGTTTATGGAACGGTATCTGAGCTAATTTGAAACCCTTGTTTTATGCATCACCCCACCTCACCTTTCCCGTTAAGCAGCCATAGTGTGTTTTCTAAACGTGCGACTCTGTTCTGTTTTGTAATTTAGTTCAAGGGTAGCGGTTTTTACATTCCCTCTATAAGTGATATCTTATGATAAGTGTCTTTTTCTGTGTGACCTATTTCACTTAGAATCGTCGTACCTATATCCACTCATCATGCTGCTCCTAGCCTTATGACGTTGATTTCATGGCTGAGTGATATTCCATTGTACATAAGGACCACAACTTCTTTATCCATTCTTCTCTTTCCTGGGATGTTTCAGGTGTAACGAAGTGGAGGTTCTTGTCAACAGAGCAGCCCTAAAGTTTGGGGTGCCTGTGTCTTGCTGATTTTTAGTTTTCCCAATTTATACGCCCATGAGTGGAAGTGCCCTATGCTCTCTAAGCTGAGTTTTTTAGATGTTTCAGGACACACCGTACACTTCTCCAGAGTTGCTCTTGGCAATTTACAGCCCGCCCATCAGCGTAGCAAGGCTCCCATTTCTCCATGGCCTGTCCTGCATTTCTGGTTTTGACACTTTATTCAGCATGGCCCTTTTGACCGATGGGAAGCGAGACTTCTTTGTAGCGCTGATTTGCCTTTGCAGGTTGCTTGGTTGGCCAAAAAGGGCGTATGCGTTTTTTCCTGAATATATTCAGGAAAAAACGCATACGCCCTTTTTGGCCAAGGGCATCATTGTCGAGGTTTTGCCGCTTTTCCTGTGCTTTAAAGGCGATTCGAATCTACCTCCTGAAATCTGTTTCCTGCAATTCTGCCTTGCTTTCAAATCCTCTTCGTTGCCTTCCCTCAATATATTTGTGGACGAGAGTTATCATTTCTAACTGTGCAGGTCTGTGAATTGCAGTGCCCCTGAGCTCCATTTCTCAACTCGCTTTCTTGGGAGCTGGCCGCAAAAGCGCAGGATTGCTTCAGGCCCTATTCTGGCTCCGGGCGGCAGGCTGAGCCTGTGGTTAATTCTTCTTCCTGATGGGAAAATAGAGTGACCTGTGCCTGTCCCAACACCTAGAGCTAGTCTCTCATTGGTTCCCCCTCTTCCCGTTCATCCTCAGGACAAATTGCAACCTGTACGGAACAGGAGGTTAAAGGTGCTGATTCTCCAAGGAGGGAGATTGCTAGTAAAGCGGCTGGAATGGCGAACCGGAGCACAAGGAGATGAGAAATGAGGTGCGTTTTAGAAACCTTTCCCGATCACACGGTGTACCATCTTCTGGGTTTCTCATGCATGTTTTCGATGTAGGAAGATGCCCTTGACCCTGGAGATTTGGGACCCATGGGATGGGTACCACGCCGTATTACTTTACAGGGTCTGCGTTAGCTCACCCAACCTCACCAAACCTCTCAGCCCCAAGAGTGTCCACCCTTATGTCTCAGTCAGCTGTGGGTCTAGATATGGTCAATCCAGGTGGCATCGCAGCCCCTGAACGAATTTTGTAAGAATTTCTCTCTCTTTCACTGTCTTTGTTTCACGGGTCTTTAAAAGTAATTGATTTTTGTAATGGGGTTTAGCTGCTTTGCACTGCTGTGTTTATGCCGCTTTACACCCACTTGACTCACTTACAGAGAGATAGCAATACATAGGTTTTAAGATTCTTACTAGTCAAATATATTCTTGGGCGGTGAATAGGGGGTGTTGAGTCCAGTAAACTGAGCAAGGTGTAGGTCTTGTCTATTACATATTGGGTTTATGGAACGGTATCTGAGCTAATTTGAAACCCTTGTTTTATGCATCACCCCCCGTCACCTTTCCCGTTAAGCAGCCATAGTGTGTTTTCTAAACGTGCGACTCTGTTCTCTTTTGTAATTCAGTTCAAGGGTAGCGGTTTTTACATTCCCTCTGTAAGTGATATCTTATGATAAGGGTCTTTTTCTGTGTGACTTATTTCACTTAGAATCGTCGTACCTAAATCCACTCATCATGCTGCTCCTAGCCTTATGTCGTTGATTTCATGGCTGAGTGATATTCCATTGTACATAAGGACCACAACTTCTTTATCCATTCTTCTCTTTCCTGGGATATTTCAGGTATAACGAAGTGGACGTTCTTGTCAACAGAGCAGCCCTAAACTTTGGGGTGCCTGTGTCTTGCTGATTTTTAGTTTTCCCAATTTATACGCCCATGAGTGGAAGTGCCCTATGCTCTCTAAGCTGAGTTTTTTAGATGTTTCAGGACACACCGTACACTTCTCCAGAGTGGCTGTTGGCAATTTACAGCCCGCCCATCAGCGTAGCAAGGCTCCCATTTCTCCATGGCCTGTCCTGCATTTCTGGTTTTGACACTTTATTCAGCATGGCCCTTTTGACCGATGGGAAGCGAGACTTCTTTGTAGCGCTGATTTGCCTTTCCAGGTTGCTTGGTTGGCCAAAAAGGGCGTATGCGTTTTTTCCTGAATATATTCAGGAAAAAACGCATACGCCCTTTTTGGCCAAGGGCATCATTGTCGAGGTTTTGCCGCTTTTCCTGTGCTTTAAAGGCGATTCGAATCTACCTCCTGAAATCTGTTTCCTGCAATTCTGCCTTGCTTTCAAATCCTCTTCGTTGCCTTCCCTCAATATATTTGTGGACGAGAGTTATCATTTCTAACTGTGCAGGTCTGTGAATTGCAGTGCCCCTGAGCTCCATTTCTCAACTCGCTTTCTTGGGAGCTGGCCGCAAAAGCGCAGGATTGCTTCAGGCCCTATTCTGGCTCCGGGCGGCAGGCTGAGCCTGTGGTTAATTCTTCTTCCTGATGGGAAAATAGAGTGACCTGTGCCTGTCCCAACACCTAGAGCTAGTCTCTCATTGGTTCCCCCTCTTCCCGTTCATCCTCAGGACAAATTGCAACCTGTACGGAACAGGAGGTTAAAGGTGCTGATTCTCCAAGGAGGGAGATTGCTAGTAAAGCGGCTGGAATGGCGAACCGGAGCACAAGGAGATGAGAAATGAGGTGCGTTTTAGAAACCTTTCCCGATCACACGGTGTACCATCTTCTGGGTTTCTCATGCATGTTTTCGATGTAGGAAGATGCCCTTGAACCTGGAGATTTGGGACCCATGGGATGGGTACCACGCCGTATTACTTTACAGGGTCTGCGTTAGCTCACCCAACCTCACCAAACCTCTCAGCCCCAAGAGTGTCCACCCTTATGTCTCAGTCAGCTGTGGGTCTAGATATGGTCAATCCAGGTGGCATCGCAGCCCCTGAACGAATTTTGTAAGAATTTCTCTCTCTTTCACTGTCTTTGTTTCACGGGTCTTTAAAAGTAATTGATTTTTATAATGGGGTTTAGCTGCTTTGCACTGCTGTGTTTATGCCGCTTTACACCCACTTGACTCACTTACAGAGAGATAGCAATACATAGGTTTTAAGATTCTTACTAGTCAAATATATTCTTGGGCGGTGAATAGGGGGTGTTGAGTCCAGTTCACTGAGCAAGGAGTAGGTCTTGTCTATTACATATTGGGTTTATGGAACGGTATCTGAGCTAATTTGAAACCCTTGTTTTATGCATCACCCCACCTCACCTTTCCCGTTAAGCAGCCATAGTGTGTTTTCTAAACGTGCGACTCTGTTCTGTTTTGTAATTTAGTTCAAGGGTAGCGGTTTTTACATTCCCTCTATAAGTGATATCTTATGATAAGTGTCTTTTTCTGTGTGACCTATTTCACTTAGAATCGTCGTACCTATATCCACTCATCATGCTGCTCCTAGCCTTATGACGTTGATTTCATGGCTGAGTGATATTCCATTGTACATAAGGACCACAACTTCTTTATCCATTCTTCTCTTTCCTGGGATGTTTCAGGTGTAACGAAGTGGAGGTTCTTGTCAACAGAGCAGCCCTAAAGTTTGGGGTGCCTGTGTCTTGCTGATTTTTAGTTTTCCCAATTTATACGCCCATGAGTGGAAGTGCCCTATGCTCTCTAAGCTGAGTTTTTTAGATGTTTCAGGACACACCGTACACTTCTCCAGAGTTGCTCTTGGCAATTTACAGCCCGCCCATCAGCGTAGCAAGGCTCCCATTTCTCCATGGCCTGTCCTGCATTTCTGGTTTTGACACTTTATTCAGCATGGCCCTTTTGACCGATGGGAAGCGAGACTTCTTTGTAGCGCTGATTTGCCTTTGCAGGTTGCTTGGTTGGCCAAAAAGGGCGTATGCGTTTTTTCCTGAATATATTCAGGAAAAAACGCATACGCCCTTTTTGGCCAAGGGCATCATTGTCGAGGTTTTGCCGCTTTTCCTGTGCTTTAAAGGCGATTCGAATCTACCTCCTGAAATCTGTTTCCTGCAATTCTGCCTTGCTTTCAAATCCTCTTCGTTGCCTTCCCTCAATATATTTGTGGACGAGAGTTATCATTTCTAACTGTGCAGGTCTGTGAATTGCAGTGCCCCTGAGCTCCATTTCTCAACTCGCTTTCTTGGGAGCTGGCCGCAAAAGCGCAGGATTGCTTCAGGCCCTATTCTGGCTCCGGGCGGCAGGCTGAGCCTGTGGTTAATTCTTCTTCCTGATGGGAAAATAGAGTGACCTGTGCCTGTCCCAACACCTAGAGCTAGTCTCTCATTGGTTCCCCCTCTTCCCGTTCATCCTCAGGACAAATTGCAACCTGTACGGAACAGGAGGTTAAAGGTGCTGATTCTCCAAGGAGGGAGATTGCTAGTAAAGCGGCTGGAATGGCGAACCGGAGCACAAGGAGATGAGAAATGAGGTGCGTTTTAGAAACCTTTCCCGATCACACGGTGTACCATCTTCTGGGTTTCTCATGCATGTTTTCGATGTAGGAAGATGCCCTTGAACCTGGAGATTTGGGACCCATGGGATGGGTACCACGCCGTATTACTTTACAGGGTCTGCGTTAGCTCACCCAACCTCACCAAACCTCTCAGCCCCAAGAGTGTCCACCCTTATGTCTCAGTCAGCTGTGGGTCTAGATATGGTCAATCCAGGTGGCATCGCAGCCCCTGAACGAATTTTGTAAGAATTTCTCTCTCTTTCACTGTCTTTGTTTCACGGGTCTTTAAAAGTAATTGATTTTTATAATGGGGTTTAGCTGCTTTGCACTGCTGTGTTTATGCCGCTTTACACCCACTTGACTCACTTACAGAGAGATAGCAATACATAGGTTTTAAGATTCTTACTAGTCAAATATATTCTTGGGCGGTGAATAGGGGGTGTTGAGTCCAGTTCACTGAGCAAGGAGTAGGTCTTGTCTATTACATATTGGGTTTATGGAACGGTATCTGAGCTAATTTGAAACCCTTGTTTTATGCATCACCCCACCTCACCTTTCCCGTTAAGCAGCCATAGTGTGTTTTCTAAACGTGCGACTCTGTTCTGTTTTGTAATTCAGTTCAAGGGTAGCGGTTTTTACATTCCCTCTATAAGTGATATCTTATGATAAGTGTCTTTTTCTGTGTGACCTATTTCACTTAGAATCGTCGTACCTATATCCACTCATCATGCTGCTCCTAGCCTTATGACGTTGATTTCATGGCTGAGTGATATTCCATTGTACATAAGGACCACAACTTCTTTATCCATTCTTCTCTTTCCTGGGATGTTTCAGGTGTAACGAAGGGGAGGTTCTTGTCAACAGAGCAGCCCTAAACTTTGGGGTGCCTGTGTCTTGCTGATTTTTAGTTTTCCCAATTTATACGCCCATGAGTGGAAGTGCCCTATGCTCTCTAAGCTGAGTTTTTTCGATGTTTCAGGACACACCGTACACTTCTCCAGAGTGGCTGTTGGCAATTTACAGCCCGCCCATCAGCGTAGCAAGGCTCCCATTTCTCCATGGCCTGTCCTGCATTTCTGGTTTTGACACTTTATTCAGCATGGCCCTTTTGACCGATGGGAAGCGAGACTTCTTTGTAGCGCTGATTTGCCTTTGCAGGTTGCTTGGTTGGCCAAAAAGGGCGTATGCGTTTTTTCCTGAATATATTCAGGAAAAAACGCATACGCCCTTTTTGGCCAAGGGCATCATAGTCGAGGTTTTGCCGCTTTTCCTGTGCTTTAAAGGCGATTCGAATCTACCTCCTGAAATCTGTTTCCTGCAATTCTGCCTTGCTTTCAAATCCTCTTCGTTGCCTTCCCTCAATATATTTGTGGACGAGAGTTATCATTTCTAACTGTGCAGGTCTGTGAATTGCAGTGCCCCTGAGCTCCATTTCTCAACTCGCTTTCTTGGGAGCTGGCCGCAAAAGCGCAGGATTGCTTCAGGCCCTATTCTGGCTCCGGGCGGCAGGCTGAGCCTGTGGTTAATTCTTCTTCCTGATGGGAAAATAGAGTGACCTGTGCCTGTCCCAACACCTAGAGCTAGTCTCTCATTGGTTCCCCCTCTTCCCGTTCATCCTCAGGACAAATTGCAACCTGTACGGAACAGGAGGTTAAAGGTGCTGATTCTCCAAGGAGGGAGATTGCTAGTAAAGCGGCTGGAATGGCGAACCGGAGCACAAGGAGATGAGAAATGAGGTGCGTTTTAGAAACCTTTCCCGATCACACGGTGTACCATCTTCTGGGTTTCTCATGCATGTTTTCGATGTAGGAAGATGCCCTTGAACCTGGAGATTTGGGACCCATGGGATGGGTACCACGCCGTATTACTTTAAAGGGTCTGCGTTAGCTCACCCAACCTCACCAAACCTCTCAGCCCCAAGAGTGTCCACCCTTATGTCTCAGTCAGCTGTGGGTCTAGATATGGTCAATCCAGGTGGCATCGCAGCCCCTGAACGAATTTTGTAAGAATTTCTCTCTCTTTCACTGTCTTTGTTTCACGGGTTTTTAAAAGTAATTGATTTTTATAATGGGGTTTAGCTGCTTTGCACTGCTGTGTTTATGCCGCTTTACACCCACTTGACTCACTTACAGAGAGATAGCAATACATAGGTTTTAAGATTCTTACTAGTCAAATATATTCTTGGGCGGTGAATAGGGGGTGTTGAGTCCAGTTCACTGAGCAAGGAGTAGGTCTTGTCTATTACATATTGGGTTTATGGAACGGTATCTGAGCTAATTTGAAACCCTTGTTTTATGCATCACCCCACCTCACCTTTCCCGTTAAGCAGCCATAGTGTGTTTCCTAAACGTGCGACTCTTTTCTGTTTTGTAATTCAGTTCAAGGGTAGCGGTTTTTACATTGCCTCTGTAAGTGATATCTTATGATAAGGGTCTTTTTCTGTGTGACCTATTTCACTTAGAATCGTCGTACCTATATCCACTCATCATGCTGCTCCTAGCCTTATGACGTTGATTTCATGGCTGAGTGATATTCCATTGTACATAAGGACCACAACTTCTTTATCCATTCTTCTCTTTCCTGGGATGTTTCAGGTGTAACGAAGTGGAGGTTCTTGTCAACAGAGCAGCCCTAAACCTTGGGGTGCCTGTGTCTTGCTGATTTTTAGTTTTCCCAATTTATACGCCCATGAGTGGAAGTGCCCTATGCTCTCTAAGCTGAGTTTTTTAGATGTTTCAGGACACACCGTACACTTCTCCAGAGTGGCTGTTGGCAATTTACAGCCCGCCCATCAGCGTAGCAAGGCTCCCATTTCTCCATGGCCTGTCCTGCATTTCTGGTTTTGACACTTTATTCAGCATGGCCCTTTTGACCGATGGGAAGCGAGACTTCTTTGTAGCGCTGATTTGCCTTTCCAGGTTGCTTGGTTGGCCAAAAAGGGCGTATGCGTTTTTTCCTGAATATATTCAGGAAAAAACGCATACGCCCTTTTTGGCCAAGGGCATCATTGTCGAGGTTTTGCCGCTTTTCCTGTGCTTTAAAGGCGATTCGAATCTACCTCCTGAAATCTGTTTCCTGCAATTCTGCCTTGCTTTCAAATCCTCTTCGTTGCCTTCCCTCAGTATATTTGTGGACGAGAGTTATCATTTCTAACTCTGCAGGTTTCTGAACTGCAGTGCTCCTGAGGTCCATTTTTCAACTCGCTTTCTTGGGAGCTGGCTGCAAAAGCGCAGGATTGCTTCAGGCCCTATTCTGGCTCCGGGCGGCAGGCTGATCCTGTGCTTGATTCTTCTTCCTGCTGGGAAAATAGAGTGACCTGTGCCTGTCCCAACACCTAGAGCTAGTCTCTCATTGGTTCCCCCTCTTCCCGTTCATCCTCAGGACAAATTGCAACCTGTACGGAACAGGAAGTTAAAGGTGCTGATTCTCCAAGGAGGGAGATTGCTAGTAAAGCGGCTGGAATGGCGAACCGGAGCACAAGGAGATGAGAAATGAGGTGCGTTTTAGAAACCTTTCCCGATCACACGGTGTACCATCTTCTGGGTTTCTCATGCATGTTTTCGATGTAGGAAGATGCCCTTGAACCTGGAGATTTGGGACCCATGGGATGGGTACCACGCCATAATACTTTAAAGGGTCTGCGTTAGCTCACCCAACCTCACCAAACCTCTCAGCCCCAAGAGTGTCCACCCTTATGGCTCAGTCAGCTGTGGGTCTAGATATGGTCAATCCAGGTGGCATCGCAGCCCCTGAACGAATTTTGTAAGAATTTCTCTCTCTTTCACTGTCTTTGTTTCACGGGTTTTTAAAAGTAATTGATTTTTATAATGGGGTTTAGCTGCTTTGCACTGCTGTGTTTATGCCGCTTTACACCCACTTGACTCACTTACAGAGAGATAGCAATACATAGGTTTTAAGATTCTTACTAGTCAAATATATTCTTGGGCGGTGAATAGGGGGTGTTGAGTCCAGTTCACTGAGCAAGGAGTAGGTCTTGTCTATTACATATTCGGTTTATGGAACGGTATCTGAGCTAATTTGAAACCCTTGTTTTATGCATCACCCCACCTCACCTTTCCCGTTAAGCAGCCATAGTGTGTTTCCTAAACGTGCGACTCTTTTCTGTTTTGTAATTCAGTTCAAGGGTAGCGGTTTTTACATTGCCTCTGTAAGTGATATCTTATGATAAGGGTCTTTTTCTGTGTGACCTATTTCACTTAGAATCGTCGTACCTATATCCACTCATCATGCTGCTCCTAGCCTTATGACGTTGATTTCATGGCTGAGTGATATTCCATTGTACATAAGGACCACAACTTCTTTATCCATTCTTCTCTTTCCTGGGATGTTTCAGGTGTAACGAAGTGGAGGTTCTTGTCAACAGAGCAGCCCTAAACCTTGGGGTGCCTGTGTCTTGCTGATTTTTAGTTTTCCCAATTTATACGCCCATGAGTGGAAGTGCCCTATGCTCTCTAAGCTGAGTTTTTTCGATGTTTCAGGACACACCGTACACTTCTCCAGAGTGGCTGTTGGCAATTTACAGCCCGCCCATCAGCGTAGCAAGGCTCCCATTTCTCCATGGCCTGTCCTGCATTTCTGGTTTTGACACTTTATTCAGCATGGCCCTTTTGACCGATGGGAAGCGAGACTTCTTTGTAGCGCTGATTTGCCTTTCCAGGTTGCTTGGTTGGCCAAAAAGGGCGTATGCGTTTTTTCCTGAATATATTCAGGAAAAAACGCATACGCCCTTTTTGGCCAAGGGCATCATTGTCGAGGTTTTGCCGCTTTTCCTGTGCTTTAAAGGCGATTCGAATCTACCTCCTGAAATCTGTTTCCTGCAATTCTGCCTTGCTTTCAAATCCTCTTCGTTGCCTTCCCTCAGTATATTTGTGGACGAGAGTTATCATTTCTAACTCTGCAGGTTTCTGAACTGCAGTGCTCCTGAGGTCCATTTTTCAACTCGCTTTCTTGGGAGCTGGCTGCAAAAGCGCAGGATTGCTTCAGGCCCTATTCTGGCTCCGGGCGGCAGGCTGATCCTGTGCTTGATTCTTCTTCCTGCTGGGAAAATAGAGTGACCTGTGCCTGTCCCAACACCTAGAGCTAGTCTCTCATTGGTTCCCCCTCTTCCCGTTCATCCTCAGGACAAATTGCAACCTGTACGGAACAGGAAGTTAAAGGTGCTGATTCTCCAAGGAGGGAGATTGCTAGTAAAGCGGCTGGAATGGCGAACCGGAGCACAAGGAGATGAGAAATGAGGTGCGTTTTAGAAACCTTTCCCGATCACACGGTGTACCATCTTCTGGGTTTCTCATGCATGTTTTCGATGTAGGAAGATGCCCTTGACCCTGGAGATTTGGGACCCATGGGATGGGTACCACGCCATAATACTTTAAAGGGTCTGCGTTAGCTCACCCAACCTCACCAAACCTCTCAGCCCCAAGAGTGTCCACCCTTATGGCTCAGTCAGCTGTGGGTCTAGATATGGTCAATCCAGGTGGCATCGCAGCCCCTGAACGAATTTTGTAAGAATTTCTCTCTCTTTCACTGTCTTTGTTTCACGGGTTTTTAAAAGTAATTGATTTTTATAATGGGGTTTAGCTGCTTTGCACTGCTGTGTTTATGCCGCTTTACACCCACTTGACTCACTTACAGAGAGATAGCAATACATAGGTTTTAAGATTCTTACTAGTCAAATATATTCTTGGGCGGTGAATAGGGGGTGTTGAGTCCAGTTCACTGAGCAAGGAGTAGGTCTTGTCTATTACATATTCGGTTTATGGAACGGTATCTGAGCTAATTTGAAACCCTTGTTTTATGCATCACCCCACCTCACCTTTCCCGTTAAGCAGCCATAGTGTGTTTTCTAAACGTGCGACTCTGTTCTGTTTTGTAATTCAGTTTAAGGGTAGCGGTTTTTACATTCCCTCTATAAGTGATATCTTATGATAAGTGTCTTTTTCTGTGTGACCTATTTCACTTAGAATCGTCGTACCTATATCCACTCATCATGCTGCTCCTAGCCTTATGACGTTGATTTCATGGCTGAGTGATATTCCATTGTACATAAGGACCACAACTTCTTTATCCATTCTTCTCTTTCCTGGGATGTTTCAGGTGTAACGAAGTGGAGGTTCTTGTCAACAGAGCAGCCCTAAAGTTTGGGGTGCCTGTGTCTTGCTGATTTTTAGTTTTCCCAATTTATACGCCCATGAGTGGAAGTGCCCTATGCTCTCTAAGCTGAGTTTTTTCGATGTTTCAGGACACACCGTACACTTCTCCAGAGTGGCTGTTGGCAATTTACAGCCCGCCCATCAGCGTAGCAAGGCTCCCATTTCTCCATGGCCTGTCCTGCATTTCTGGTTTTGACCCTTTATTCAGCATGGCCCTTTTGACCGATGGGAAGCGAGACTTCTTTGTAGCGCTGATTTGCCTTTCCAGGTTGCTTGGTTGGCCAAAAAGGGCGTATGCGTTTTTTCCTGAAAATATTCAGGAAAAAACGCATACGCCCTTTTTGGCCAAGGGCATCATTGTCGAGGTTTTGCCGCTTTTCCTGTGCTTTAAAGGCGATTCGAATCTACCTCCTGAAATCTGTTTCCTGCAATTCTGCCTTGCTTTCAAATTCTCTTCGTTGCCTTCCCTCAATATATTTGTGGACGAGAGTTATCATTTCTAACTGTGCAGGTCTGTGAATTGCAGTGCCCCTGAGCTCCATTTTTCAACTCGCTTTCTTGGGAGCTGGGCGCAAAAGCGCAGGATTGCTTCAGGCCCTCTTCTGGCTCCGGGCGGCAGGCTGAGCCTATGCTTGATTCTTCTTCCTGATGGGAAAATAGAGTGACCTGTGCCTGTCCCAACACCTAGAGCTAGTCTCTCATTGGTTCCCCCTCTTCCCGTTCATCCTCAGGACAAATTGCAACCTGTACGGAACAGGAGGTTAAAGGTGCTGTTTCTCCAAGGAGGGAGATTGCTAGTAAAGTGGCTGGAATGGCGAACCGGAGCACAAGGAGATGAGAAATGAGGTGCGTTTTAGAAACCTTTCCCGATCACACGGTGTACCATCTTCTGGGTTTCTCATGCATGTTTTCGATGTAGGAAGATGCCCTTGAACCTGGAGATTTGGGACCCATGGGATGGGTACCACGCCGTATTATTTTACAGGGTCTGCGTTAGCTCACCCAACCTCACCAAACCTCTCAGCCCCAAGAGTGTCCACCCTTATGTCTCAGTCAGCTGTGGGTCTAGATATGGTCAATCCAGGTGGCATCGCAGCCCCTGAACGAATTTTGTAAGAATTTCTCTCTCTTTCACTGTCTTTGTTTCACGGGTTTTTAAAAGTAATTGACTTTTATAATGGGGTTTAGCTGCTTTGCACTGCTGTGTTTATGCCGCTTTACACCCACTTGACTCACTTACAGAGAGATAGCAATACATAGGTTTTAAGATTCTTACTAGTCAGATATATTCTTGGGCGGTGAATAGGGGGTGTTGAGTCCAGTTCACTGAGCAAGGAGTAGGTCTTGTCTATTACATATTGGGTTTATGGAACGGTATCTGAGCTAATTTGAAACCCTTGTTTTATGCATCACCCCACCTCACCTTTCCCGTTAAGCAGCCATAGTTTGTTTTCTAAACGTGCGACTCTGTTCTGTTTTGTAATTCAGTTCAAGGGTAGCGGTTTTTACATTCCCTCTATAAGTGATATCTTATGATAAGTGTCTTTTTCTGTGTGACTTATTTCACTTAGAATCGTCGTACCTAAATCCACTCATCATGCTGCTCCTAGCCTTATGACGTTGATTTCATGGCTGAGTGATATTCCATTGTACATAAGGACCACAACTTCTTTATCCATTCTTCTCTTTCCTGGGATATTTCAGGTGTAACGAAGTGGAGGGTCTTGTCAACAGAGCAGCCCTAAACTTTGGGGTGCCTGTGTCTTGCTGATTTTTAGTTTTCCCAATTTATACGCCCATGAGTGGAAGTCCCCTATGCTCTCTAAGCTGAGTTTTTTAGATGTTTCAGGACACACCGTACACTTCTACAGAGTGGCTGTTGGCAATTTACAGCCCGCCCATCAGCGTAGCAAGGCTCCCATTGCTCCATGGCCTGTCCTGCATTTCTGGTTTTGACACTTTATTCAGCATGGCCCTTTTGACCGATGGGAAGCGAGACTTCTTTGTAGCTCTGATTTGCCTTTCCAGGTTGCTTGGTTGGCCAAAAAGGGCGTATGCGTTTTTTCCTGAATATATTCAGGAAAAAACGCATACGCCCTTTTTGGCCAAGGGCATCATTGTCGATGTTTTGCCGCTTTTCCTGTGCTTTAAAGGCGATTCGAATCTACCTCCTGAAATCTGTTTCCTGCAATTCTGCCTTGCTTTCAAATCCTCTTCGTTGCCTTCCCTCAATATATTTGTGGACGATAGTTATCATTTCTAATTCTGCAGGTTTGTGAATTGCAGTGCCCCTGAGGTCCATTTTTCAACTCGCTTTCTTGGGAGGTGGCTTCAAAAGCGCAGGATTGCTTCAGGCCCTATTCTGGCTCCGGGCGGCAGGCTGAGCCTGTGCTTGATTCTTCTTCCTGATGGGAAAATAGAGTGACCTGTGCCTGTCCCAACACCTAGAGCTAGTCTCTCATTGGTTCCCCCTCTTCCCGTTCATCCTCAGGACAGATTGCAACCTGTAAGGAACAGGAGGTTAAAGGTGCTGATTCTCCAAGGAGGGAGATTGCTAGTAAAGTGGCTGGAATGGCGAACCGGAGCACAAGGAGATGAGAAATGAGGTGCGTTTTAGAAACCTTTCCCGATCACACGGTGTACCATCTTCTGGGTTTCTCTTGCATGTTTTCAATGTAGGAAGATGCCCTTGAACCTGGAGATTTGGGACACATGGAATGGGTACCAAACCGTATTACTTTAAAGGGTCTGCGTTAGCTCACCCAACCTCAACAAACCTCTCAGCCCCAAGAGTGTCCACCCTTATGTCTCAGTCAGCTGTGGGCCTAGATATGGTCAATCCAGGTGGCATCGCAGCCCCTGAACGAATTTTGTAAGAATTTCTCTCTCTTTCACTGTCTTTGTTTCACGGGTTTTTAAAAGTAATTGATTTTTATAATGGGGTTTAGCTGCTTTGCACTGCTGTGTTTAGGCCGCTTTACACCCACTTGACTCACTTACAGAGAGATAGCAATACATAGGTTTTAAGATTCTTACTAGTCAAATATATTCTTGGGCGGTGAATAGGGGGTGTTCAGTCCAGTAAACTGAGCAAGGAGTAGGTCTTGTCTATTACATATTGGGTTTATGGAACGGTATCTGAGCTAATTTGAAACCCTTGTTTTATGCATCACCCCACCTCTCCTTTCCCGTTAAGCAGCCATAGTGTGTTTTCTAAACGTGCGACTCTGTTCTGTTTTGTAATTCAGTTCAAGGGTAGCGGTTTTTACATTCCCTCTATAAGTGATATCTTATGATAAGTGTCTTTTTCTGTGTGACTTATTTCACTTAGAATCGTCGTACCTAAATCCACTCATCATGCTGCTCCTAGCCTTATGACGTTGATTTCATGGCTGAGTGATATTCCATTGTACATAAGGACCACAACTTCTTTATCCATTCTTCTCTTTCCTGGGATGTTTCAGGTGTAACGAAGTGGAGGTTCTTGTCAACAGAGCAGCCCTAAACTTTGGGGTGCCTGTGTCTTGCTGATTTTTAGTTTTCCCAATTTATACGCCCATGAGTGGAAGTGCCCTTTGCTCTCTAAGCTGAGTTTTTTAGATGTTTCAGGACACACCGTACACTTCTCCAGAGTGGCTGTTGGCAATTTACAGCCCGCCCATCAGCGTAGCAAGGCTCCCATTTCTCCATGGCCTGTCCTGCATTTCTGGTTTTGACACTTTATTCAGCATGGCCCTTTTGACCGATGGGAAGCGAGACTTCTTTGTAGCGCTGATTTGCCTTTCCAGGTTGCTTGGTTGGCCAAAAAGGGCGTATGCGTTTTTTCCTGAATATATTCAGGAAAAAACGCATACGCCCTTTTTGGCCAAGGGCATCATTGTCGAGGTTTTGCCGCTTTTCCTGTGCTTTAAAGGCGATTCGAATCTACCTCCTGAAATCTGTTTCCTGCAATTCTGCCTTGCTTTCAAATCCTCTTCGTTGCCTTCCCTCAATATATTTGTGGACGAGAGTTATCATTTCTAACTGTGCAGGTCTGTGAATTGCAGTGCCCCTGAGCTCCATTTTTCAACTCGCTTTCTTGGGAGCTGGCTGCAAAAGCGCAGGATTGCTTCAGGCCCTATTCTGGCTCCGGGCGGCAGGCTGATCCTGTGCTTGATTCTTCTTCCTGCTGGGAAAATAGAGTGACCTGTGCCTGTCCCAACACCTAGAGCTAGTCTCTCATTGGTTCCCCCTCTTCCCGTTCATCCTCAGGACAAATTGCAACGTGTACGGAACAGGAGGTTAAAGGTGCTGATTCTCCAAGGAGGGAGATTGCTAGTAAAGCGGCTGGAATGGCGAACCGGAGCACAAGGAGGTGAGAAATGAGGTGCGTTTTAGAAACCTTTCCCGATCACACGGTGTACCATCTTCTGGGTTTCTCATGCATGTTTTCGATGTAGGAAGATGCCCTTGAACCTGGAGATTTGGGACCCATGAGATGGGTACCACGCCGTATTACTTTACAGGGTCTGCGTTAGCTCACCCAACCTCACCAAACCTCTCAGCCCCAAGAGTGTCCACCCTTATGTCTCAGTCAGCTGTGGGTCTAGATATGGTCAATCCAGGTGGCATCGCAGCCCCTGAACGAATTTTGTAAGAATTTCTCTCTCTTTCACTGTCTTTGTTTCACGGGTCTTTAAAAGTAATTGATTTTTATAATGGGGTTTAGCTGCTTTGCACTGCTGTGTTTATGCCGCTTTACACCCACTTGACTCACTTACAGAGAGATAGCAATACATAGGTTTTAAGATTCTTACTAGTCAAATATATTCTTGGGCGGTGAATAGGGGGTGTTGAGTCCAGTTCACTGAGCAAGGAGTAGGTCTTGTCTATTACATATTGGGTTTATGGAACGGTATCTGAGCTAATTTGAAACCCTTGTTTTATGCATCACCCCACCTCACCTTTCCCGTTAAGCAGCCATAGTGTGTTTTCTAAACGTGCGACTCTGTTCTGTTTTGTAATTCAGTTCAAGGGTAGCGGTTTTTACATTCCCTCTATAAGTGATATCTTATGATAAGTGTCTTTTTCTGTGTGACTTATTTCACTTAGAATCGTCGTACCTAAATCCACTCATCATGCTGCTCCTAGCCTTATGACGTTGATTTCATGGCTGAGTGATATTCCATTGTACATAAGGACCACAACTTCTTTATCCATTCTTCTCTTTCCTGGGATATTTCAGGTGGAACGAAGTGGAGTTTCTTGTCAACACAGCAGCCCTAAACTTTGGGGTGCCTGTGTCTTGCTGATTTTTAGTTTTCCCAATTTATACGCCCATGAGTGGAAGTGCCCTTTGCTCTCTAAGCTGAGTTTTTTAGATGTTTCAGGACACACCGTACACTTCTCCAGAGTGGCTGTTGGCCATTTACAGCCCGCCCATCAGCGTAGCAAGGCTCCCATTTCTCCATGGCCTGTCCTGCATTTCTGGTTTTGACACTTTATTCAGCATGGCCCTTTTGACCGATGGGAAGCGAGACTTCTTTGTAGCGCTGATTTGCCTTTCCAGGTTGCTTGGTTGGCCAAAAAGGGCGTATGCGTTTTTTCCTGAATATATTCAGGAAAAAACGCATACGCCCTTTTTGGCCAAGGGCATCATTGTCGAGGTTTTGCCGCTTTTCCTGTGCTTTAAAGGCGATTCGAATCTACCTCCTGAAATCTGTTTCCTGCAATTCTACCTTGCTTTCAAATTCTCTTCGTTGCCTTCCCTCAATATATTTGTGGACGAGAGTTATCATTTCTAACTGTGCAGGTCTGTGAATTGCAGTGCCCCTGAGCTCCATTTCTCAACTCGCTTTCTTGGGAGCTGGCCGCAAAAGCGCAGGATTGCTTCAGGCCCTATTCTGGCTCCGGGTGGCAGGCTGAGCCTGTGGTTAATTCTTCTTCCTGATGGGAAAATAGAGTGACCTGTGCCTGTCCCAACACCTAGAGCTAGTCTCTCATTGGTTCCCCCTCTTCCCGTTCATCCTCAGGACAAATTGCAACCTGTACGGAACAGGAGGTTAAAGGTGCTGATTCTCCAAGGAGGGAGATTGCTAGTAAAGTGGCTGGAATGGCGAACCGGAGCACAAGGAGATGAGAAATGAGGTGCGTTTTAGAAACCTTTCCCTATCACACGGTGTACCATCTTTTGGGTTTCTCATGCATGTTTTCGATGTAGGAAGATGCCCTTGAACCTGGAGATTTGGGACCCATGGGATGGGTACCACGCTGTATTATTTTACAGGGTCTGCGTTAGCTCACCCAACCTCACCAAACCTCTCAGCCCCAAGAGTGTCCACCCTTATGGCTCAGTCAGCTGTGGGTCTAGATATGGTCAATCCAGGTGGCATCGCAGCCCCTGAACGAATTTTGTAAGAATTTCTCTTTCTCTGTCTTTGTTTCACGGGTTTTTAAAAGTAATTGATTTTTATAATGGGGTTTAGCTGCTTTGCACTGCTGTGTTTATGCCGCTTTACACCCACTTGACTCACTTACAGAGAGATAGCAATACATAGGTTTTAAGATTCTTACTAGTCAAATATATTCTTGGGCGGTGAATAGGGGGTGTTGAGTCCAGTTCACTGAGCAAGGAGTAGGTCTTGTCTATTACATATTGGGTTTATGGAACGGTATCTGAGCTAATTTGAAACCCTTGTTTTATGCATCACCCCACCTCACCTTTCCCGTTAAGCAGCCATAGTGTGTTTTCTAAACGTGCGACTCTGTTCTGTTTTGTAATTCAGTTCAAGGGTAGCGGTTTTTACATTCCCTCTATAAGTGATATCTTATGATAAGTGTCTTTTTCTGTGTGACTTATTTCACTTAGAATCGTCGTACCTAAATCCACTCATCATTCTGCTCCTAGCCTTATGACGTTGATTTCATGGCTGAGTGATATTCCATTGTACATAAGGACCACAACTTCTTTATCCATTCTTCTCTTTCCTGGGATATTTCAGGTGTAACGAAGTGGAGTTTCTTGTCAACAGAGCAGCCCTAAACTTTGGGGTGCCTGTGTCTTGCTGATTTTTAGTTTTCCCAATTTATACGCACATGAGTGGAAGTGCCCTTTGCTCTCTAAGCTCAGTTTTTTAGATGTTTCATGACACACCGTACACTTCTCCAGAGTGGCTGTTGGCCATTTACAGCCCGCCCATCAGTGTAGCAAGGCTCCCATTTCTCCATGGCCTGTCCTGCATTTCTCGTTTTGACACTTTATTCAGCATGGCCCTTTTGACCGATGGGAAGCGAGACTTCTTTGTAGCGCTGATTTGCCTTTCCAGGTTGCTTCGTTGGCCAAAAAGGGCGTATGCGTTTTTTCCTGAATATATTCAGGAAAAAACGCATACGCCCTTTTTGGCCAAGGGCATCATTGTCGAGGTTTTGCCGCTTTTCCTGTGCTTTAAAGGCGATTCGAATCTACCTCCTGAAATCTGTTTCCTGCAATTCTTCCTTGCTTTCAAATCCTCTTCGTTGCCTTCCCTCAATATATTTGTGGACGAGAGTTATCATTTCTAACTCTGCAGGTTTGTGAATTGCAGTGCCCCTGAGGTCCATTTTTCAACTCGCTTTCTTGGGAGCTGGCTGCAAAAGCGCAGGATTGCTTCAGGCCCTATTCTGGCTCCGGGCGGCAGGCTGATCCTGTGATTGATTCTTCTTCCTGATGGGAAAATAGAGTGACCTGTGCCTGTCCCAACACCTAGAGCTAGTCTCTCATTGGTTCCCCCTCTTCCCGTTCATCCTCAGGACAAATTGCAACCTGTACGGAACAGGAGGTTAAAGGTGCTGATTCTCCAAGGAGGGAGATTGCTAGTAAAGTGGCTGGAATGGCGAACCGGAGCACAAGGAGATGAGAAATGAGGTGCGTTTTAGAAACCTTTCCCGATCACACGGTGTACCATCTTCTGGGTTTCTCATGCATGTTTTCGATGTAGGAAGATGCCCTTGAACCTGGAGATTTGGGACCCATGGGATGGGTACCACGCCGTATTACTTTACAGGGTCTGCGTTAGCTCACCCAACCTCACCAAACCTCTCAGCCCCAAGAGTGTCCACCCTTATGGCTCAGTCAGCTGTGGGTCTAGATATGGTCAATCCAGGTGGCATCGCAGCCCCTGAACGAATTTTGTAAGAATTTCTCTCTCTTTCACTGTCTTTGTTTCACGGGTTTTTAAAAGTAATTGATTTTTATAATGGGGTTTAACTGCTTTGCACTGCTGTGTTTATGCCGCTTTACACCCACTTGACTCACTTACAGAGAGATAGCAATACATAGGTTTTAAGATTCTTACTAGTCAAATATATTCTTGGGCGGTGAATAGGGCGTGTTGAGTCCAGTTCACTGAGCAAGGAGTAGGTCTTGTCTATTACATATTGGGTTTATGGAACGGTATCTGAGCTAATTTGAAACCCTTGTTTTATGCATCACCCCACGTCACCTTTCCCGTTAAGCAGCCATAGTGTGTTTTCTAAACGTGCGACTCTGTTCTGTTTTGTAATTCAGTTCAAGGGTAGCGGTTTTTACATTCCCTCTGTAAGTGATATCTTATGATAAGGGTCTTTTTCTGTGTGACCTATTTCACTTAGAATCGTCGTACCTAAATCCACTCATCATGCTGCTCCTAGCCTTATGACGTTGATTTCATGGCTGAGTGATATTCCATTGTACATAAGGACCACAACTTCTTTATCCATTCTTCTCTTTCCTGGGATGTTTCAGGTGTAACGAAGTGGAGGTTCTTGTCAACAGAGCAGCCCTAAACTTTGGGGTGCCTGTGTCTTGCTGATTTTTAGTTTTCCCAATTTATACGCCCATGAGTGGAACTGCCCTATGCTCTCTAAGCTGAGTTTTTTAGATGTTTCAGGACACACCGTACACTTCTCCAGAGTGGCTGTTGGCAATTTACAGCCCGCCCATCAGCGTAGCAAGGCTCCCATTTCTCCATGGCCTGTCCTGCATTTCTGGTTTTGACCCTTTATTCAGCATGGCCCTTTTGACCGATGGGAAGCGAGACTTCTTTGTAGCGCTGATTTGCCTTTCCAGGTTGCTTGGTTGGCCAAAAAGGGCGTATGCGTTTTTTCCTGAATATATTCAGGAAAAAACGCATACGCCCTTTTTGGCCAAGGGCATCATTGTCGAGGTTTTGCCGCTTTTCCTGTGCTTTAAAGGCGATTCAAATCTACCTCCTGAAATCTGTTTCCTGCAATTCTGCCTTGCTTTCAAATCCTCTTCGTTGCCTTCCCTCAATATATTTGTGGACGAGAGTTATCATTTCTAACTGTGCAGGTCTGTGAATTGCAGTGCCCATGAGCTCAATTTTTCAACTCGCTTTCTTGGGAGCTGGCCGCAAAAGCGCAGGATTGCTTCAGGCCCTATTCTGGCTCCGGGCGGTAGGCTAAGCCTGTGGTTAATTCTACTTTCTGATGGGAAAATAGAGTGACCTGTGCCTGTCCCAACACCTAGAGCTAGTCTCTCATTGGTTCCCCCTCTTCCCGTTCATCCTCAGGACAAATTGCAACCTGTACGGAACAGGAGGTTAAAGGTGCTGATTCTCCAAAGAGGGAGATTGCTAGTAAAGGGGCTGGAATGGCGAACCGGAGCACAAGGAGATTAGAAATGAGGTGCGTTTTAGAAACCTTTCCCGATCACACGGTGTACCATCTTCTGGGTTTCTCATGCATGTTTTCGATGTAGGAAGATGCCCTTGAACCTGGAGATTTGGGACCCATGGGATGGGTACCACGCCGTATTATTTTACAGGGTCTGCGTTAGCTCACCCAACCTCACCAAACCTCTCAGCCCCAAGAGTGTCCACCCTTATGTATCAATCAGCTGTGGGTTTAGATATGGTCAATCCAGGTGGCATCGCAGCCCCTGAAAGAATTTTGTAAGAATTTCTCTTTCTTTCACTGTCTTTGTTTCACGAGTTTTTAAAAGTATTTGATTTTTATAATGGGGTTTAGCTGCTTTGCACTGCTGTGTTTATGCCGCTTTACACCCACTTGACTCACTTACAGAGAGATAGCAATACATAGGTTTTAAGATTCTTACTAGTCAAATATATTCTTGGGCGGTGAATAGGGGGTGTTGAGTCCAGTTCACTGAGCAAGGAGCAGGTCTTGTCTATTACATATTGGGTTTATGGAACGGTATCTGAGCTAATTTGAAACCCTTGTTTTATGCATCACCCCACCTCACCTTTCCCGTTAAGCAGCCATAGTGTGTTTTCTAAACGTGCGACTCTGTTCTGTTTTGTAATTCAGTTCAAGGGTAGCGGTTTTTACATTCCCTCTATAAGTGATATCTTATGATAAGTGTCTTTTTCTGTGTGACTTATTTCACTTAGAATCGTCGTACCTAAATCCACTCATCATGCTGCTCCTAGCCTTATGACGTTGATTTCATGGCTGAGTGATATTCCATTGTACATAAGGACCACAACTTCTTTATCCATTCTTCTCTTTCCTGGGATGTTTCAGGTGTAACGAAGTGGAGGTTCTTGTCAACAGAGCAGCCCTAAACTTTGGGGTGCCTGTGTCTTGCTGATTTTTAGTTTTCCCAATTTATACGCCCATGAGTGGAACTGCCCTATGCTCTCTAAGCTGAGTTTTTTAGATGTTTCAGGACACACCGTACACTTCTCCAGAGTGGCTGTTGGCAATTTACAGCCCGCCCATCAGCGTAGCAAGGCTCCCATTTCTCCATGGCCTGTCCTGCATTTCTGGTTTTGACACTTTATTCAGCATGGCCCTTTTGACCGATGGGAAGCGAGACTTCTTTGTAGCGCTGATTTGCCTTTCCAGGTTGCTTGGTTGGCCAAAAAGGGCGTATGCGTTTTTTCCTGAATATATTCAGGAAAAAACGCATACGCCCTTTTTGGCCAAGGGCATCATTGTCGAGGTTTTGCCGCTTTTCCTGTGCTTTAAAGGCGATTCGAATCTACCTCCTGAAATCTGTTTCCTGCAATTCTGCCTTGCTTTCAAATCCTCTTCGTTGCCTTCCCTCAATATATTTGTGGACGAGAGTTATCATTTCTAACTGTGCAGGTCTGTGAATTGCAGTGCCCCTGAGCTCCATTTCTCAACTCGCTTTCTTGGGAGCTGGCCGCAAAAGCGCAGGATTGCTTCAGGCCCTCTTCTGGTTCCGGGCGGCAGGCTGAGCCTGTGGTTAATTCTTCTTCCTGATGGGAAAATTGAGTGAACTGTGCCTGTCCCAACACCTAGAGCTAGTCTCTCATTGGTTCCCCCTCTTCCCGTTCATCCTCAGGACAAATTGCAACCTGTACGGAACAGGAGGTTAAAGGTGCTGATTCTCCAAGGAGGGAGATTGCTAGTAAAGCGGCTGGAATGGCGAACTGGAGCACAAGGAGATGAGAAATGAGGTGCGTTTTAGAAACGTTTCCCGATCACACGGTGTACCATCTTCTGAGTTTCTCATGCATGTTTTCGATGTAGGAATATGCCCTTGAACCTGGAGATTTGGGGATTTGGGACCCATGGGATGGGTATCACGCCGTAATACTTTAAAGGGTCTGCGTTAGCTCACCCAACCTCACCAAACCTCTCAGCCCCAAGAGTGTCCACCCTTATGGCTCAGTCAGCTGTGGGTCTAGATATGGTCAATCCAGGTGGCATCGCAGCCCCTGAACGAATTTTGTAAGAATTTCTCTCTCTTTCACTGTCTTTGTTTCACGGGTCTTTAAAAGTAATTGATATTTATAATGGGGTTTAGCTGCTTTGCACTGCTGTGTTTATGCCGCTTTACACCTACTTGACTCACTTACAGAGAGATAGCAATACATAGGTTTTAAGATTCTTACTAGTCAAATATATTCTTGAGCGGTGAATAGGGGGTGTTGAGTCCAGTTCACTGAGCAAGGAGTAGGTCTTGTCTATTACATATTGGGTTTATGGAACGGTAGCTTAGCTAAATTGAAACCCTTGTTTTATGCATCACCCCACCTCACCTTTCCCGTTAAGCAGCCATAGTGTGTTTTCTAAACGTGCGACTCTGTTCTCTTTTGTAATTCAGTTCAAGGGTAGCGGTTTTTACATTCCCTCTATAAGTGATATCTTATGATAAGTGTCTTTTTCTGTGTGACTTATTTCACTTAGAATCGTCGTACCTAAATCCACTCATCATGCTGCTCCTAGCCTTATGACGTTGATTTCATGGCTGAGTGATATTCCATTGTACATAAGGACCACAACTTCTTTATCCATTCTTCTCTTTCCTGGGATGTTTAAGGTGTAACGAAGTGGAGTTTCTTGTCAACAGAGCAGCCCTAAACTTTGGGGTGCCTGTGTCTTGCTGATTTTTAGTTTTCCCAATTTATACGCCCATGAGTGGAAGTGCCCTATGCTCTCTAAGCTGAGTTTTTTAGATGTTTCAGGACACACCGTACACTTCTCCAGAGTGGCTGTTGGTAATTTACAGCCCGCCCATCAGCGTAGCAAGGCTCCCATTTCTCCATGGCCTGTCCTGCATTTCTGGTTTTGACACTTTATTCAGCATGGCCCTTTTGACCGATGGGAAGCGAGACTTCTTTGTAGCGCTGATTTGCCTTTCCAGGTTGCTTGGTTGGCCAAAAAGGGCGTATGCGTTTTTTCCTGAATATATTCAGGAAAAAACGCATACGCCCTTTTTGGCCAAGGGCATCATTGTCGAGGTTTTGCCGCTTTTCCTCTGCTTTAAAGGCGATTCGAATCTACCTCCTGAAATCTGTTTCCTGCAATTCTGCCTTGCTTTCAAATTCTCTTCGTTGCCTTCCCTCAATATATTTGTGGACGAGAGTTATCATTTCTAACTGTGCAGGTCTGTGAATTGCAGTGCCCCTGAGCTCCATTTCTCAACTCGCTTTCTTGGGAGCTGGCCGCAAAAGCGCAGGATTGCTTCAGGCCCTCTTCTGGCTCCGGGCGGCAGGCTGAGCCTGTGGTTAATTCTTCTTCCTGATGGGAAAATCGAGTGACCTGTGCCTGTCCCAACACCTAGAGCTAGTCTCTCATTGGTTCCCCCTCTTCCCGTTCATCCTCAGGACAAATTGCAACCTGTACGGAACAGGAGGTTAAAGGTGCTGATTCTCCAAGGAGGGAGATTGCTAGTAAAGCGGCTGGAATGGCGAACTGGAGCACAAGGAGATGAGAAATGAGGTGCGTTTTAGAAACCTTTCCCTATCACACGGTGTACCATCTTCTGGGTTTCTCATGCATGTTTTCGATGTAGGAATATGCCCTTGAACCTGGAGATTTGGGGATTTGGGACCCATGGGATGGGTACCACGCCGTAATACTTTAAAGGGTCTGCGTTAGCTCACCCAACCTCACCAAACCTCTCAGCCCCAAGAGTGTCCACCCTTATGGCTCAGTCAGCTGTGGGTCTAGATATGGTCAATCCAGGTGGCATCGCAGCCCCTGAACGAATTTTGTAAGAATTTCTCTTTCTCTGTCTTTGTTTCACGGGTTTTTAAAAGTAATTGATTTTTATAATGGGGTTTAGCTGCTTTGCACTGCTGTGTTTATGCCGCTTTACACCCACTTGACTCACTTACAGAGAGATAGCAATACATAGGTTTTAAGATTCTTACTAGTCAAATATATTCTTGGGCGGTGAATAGGGGGTGTTGAGTCCAGTTCACTGAGCAAGGAGTAGGTCTTGTCTATTACATATTGGGTTTATGGAACGGTATCTGAGCTAATTTGAAACCCTTGTTTTATGCATCACCCCACCTCACCTTTCCCGTTAAGCAGCCATAGTGTGTTTTCTAAACGTGCGACTCTGTTCTGTTTTGTAATTCAGTTCAAGGGTAGCGGTTTTTACATTCCCTCTATAAGTGATATCTTATGATAAGTGTCTTTTTCTGTGTGACTTATTTCACTTAGAATCGTCGTACCTAAATCCACTCATCATTCTGCTCCTAGCCTTATGACGTTGATTTCATGGCTGAGTGATATTCCATTGTACATAAGGACCACAACTTCTTTATCCATTCTTCTCTTTCCTGGGATATTTCAGGTGTAACGAAGTGGAGTTTCTTGTCAACAGAGCAGCCCTAAACTTTGGGGTGCCTGTGTCTTGCTGATTTTTAGTTTTCCCAATTTATACGCACATGAGTGGAAGTGCCCTTTGCTCTCTAAGCTGAGTTTTTTAGATGTTTCATGACACACCGTACACTTCTCCAGAGTGGCTGTTGGCCATTTACAGCCCGCCCATCAGTGTAGCAAGGCTCCCATTTCTCCATGGCCTGTCCTGCATTTCTCGTTTTGACACTTTATTCAGCATGGCCCTTTTGACCGATGGGAAGCGAGACTTCTTTGTAGCGCTGATTTGCCTTTCCAGGTTGCTTCGTTGGCCAAAAAGGGCGTATGCGTTTTTTCCTGAATATATTCAGGAAAAAACGCATACGCCCTTTTTGGCCAAGGGCATCATTGTCGAGGTTTTGCCCCTTTTCCTGTGCTTTAAAGGCGATTCGAATCTACCTCCTGAAATCTGTTTCCTGCAATTCTTCCTTGCTTTCAAATCCTCTTCGTTGCCTTCCCTCAATATATTTGTGGACGAGAGTTATCATTTCTAACTCTGCAGGTTTGTGAATTGCAGTGCCCCTGAGGTCCATTTTTCAACTCGCTTTCTTGGGAGCTGGCTGCAAAAGCGCAGGATTGCTTCAGGCCCTATTCTGGCTCCGGGCGGCAGGCTGATCCTGTGATTGATTCTTCTTCCTGATGGGAAAATAGAGTGACCTGTGCCTGTCCCAACACCTAGAGCTAGTCTCTCATTGGTTCCCCCTCTTCCCGTTCATCCTCAGGACAAATTGCAACCTGTACGGAACAGGAGGTTAAAGGTGCTGATTCTCCAAGGAGGGAGATTGCTAGTAAAGTGGCTGGAATGGCGAACCGGAGCACAAGGAGATGAGAAATGAGGTGCGTTTTAGAAACCTTTCCCGATCACACGGTGTACCATCTTCTGGGTTTCTCATGCATGTTTTCGATGTAGGAAGATGCCCTTGAACCTGGAGATTTGGGACCCATGGGATGGGTACCACGCCGTATTACTTTACAGGGTCTGCGTTAGCTCACCCAACCTCACCAAACCTCTCAGCCCCAAGAGTGTCCACCCTTATGGCTCAGTCAGCTGTGGGTCTAGATATGGTCAATCCAGGTGGCATCGCAGCCCCTGAACGAATTTTGTAAGAATTTCTCTCTCTTTCACTGTCTTTGTTTCACGGGTTTTTAAAAGTAATTGATTTTTATAATGGGGTTTAACTGCTTTGCACTGCTGTGTTTATGCCGCTTTACACCCACTTGACTCACTTACAGAGAGATAGCAATACATAGGTTTTAAGATTCTTACTAGTCAAATATATTCTTGGGCGGTGAATAGGGCGTGTTGAGTCCAGTTCACTGAGCAAGGAGTAGGTCTTGTCTATTACATATTGGGTTTATGGAACGGTATCTGAGCTAATTTGAAACCCTTGTTTTATGCATCACCCCACGTCACCTTTCCCGTTAAGCAGCCATAGTGTGTTTTCTAAACGTGCGACTCTGTTCTGTTTTGTAATTCAGTTCAAGGGTAGCGGTTTTTACATTCCCTCTGTAAGTGATATCTTATGATAAGGGTCTTTTTCTGTGTGACCTATTTCACTTAGAATCGTCGTACCTAAATCCACTCATCATGCTGCTCCTAGCCTTATGACGTTGATTTCATGGCTGAGTGATATTCCATTGTACATAAGGACCACATCTTCTTTATCCATTCTTCTCTTTCCTGGGATGTTTCAGGTGTAACGAAGTGGAGGTTCTTGTCAACAGAGCAGCCCTAAACTTTGGGGTGCCTGTGTCTTGCTGATTTTTAGTTTTCCCAATTTATACGCCCATGAGTGGAACTGCCCTATGCTCTCTAAGCTGAGTTTTTTAGATGTTTCAGGACACACCGTACACTTCTCCAGAGTGGCTGTTGGCAATTTACAGCCCGCCCATCAGCGTAGCAAGGCTCCCATTTCTCCATGGCCTGTCCTGCATTTCTGGTTTTGACCCTTTATTCAGCATGGCCCTTTTGACCGATGGGAAGCGAGACTTCTTTGTAGCGCTGATTTGCCTTTCCAGGTTGCTTGGTTGGCCAAAAAGGGCGTATGCGTTTTTTCCTGAATATATTCAGGAAAAAACGCATACGCCCTTTTTGGCCAAGGGCATCATTGTCGAGGTTTTGCCGCTTTTCCTGTGCTTTAAAGGCGATTCGAATCTACCTCCTGAAATCTGTTTCCTGCAATTCTGCCTTGCTTTCAAATCCTCTTCGTTGCCTTCCCTCAATATATTTGTGGACGAGAGTTATCATTTCTAACTGTGCAGGTCTGTGAATTGCAGTGCCCATGAGCTCAATTTTTCAACTCGCTTTCTTGGGAGCTGGCCGCAAAAGCGCAGGATTGCTTCAGGCCCTATTCTGGCTCCGGGCGGTAGGCTAAGCCTGTGGTTAATTCTACTTTCTGATGGGAAAATAGAGTGACCTGTGCCTGTCCCAACACCTAGAGCTAGTCTCTCATTGGTTCCCCCTCTTCCCGTTCATCCTCAGGACAAATTGCAACCTGTACGGAACAGGAGGTTAAAGGTGCTGATTCTCCAAAGAGGGAGATTGCTAGTAAAGGGGCTGGAATGGCGAACCGGAGCACAAGGAGATTAGAAATGAGGTGCGTTTTAGAAACCTTTCCCGATCACACGGTGTACCATCTTCTGGGTTTCTCATGCATGTTTTCGATGTAGGAAGATGCCCTTGAACCTGGAGATTTGGGACCCATGGGATGGGTACCACGCCGTATTATTTTACAGGGTCTGCGTTAGCTCACCCAACCTCACCAAACCTCTCAGCCCCAAGAGTGTCCACCCTTATGTATCAATCAGCTGTGGGTTTAGATATGGTCAATCCAGGTGGCATCGCAGCCCCTGAAAGAATTTTGTAAGAATTTCTCTTTCTTTCACTGTCTTTGTTTCACGAGTTTTTAAAAGTATTTGATTTTTATAATGGGGTTTAGCTGCTTTGCACTGCTGTGTTTATGCCGCTTTACACCCACTTGACTCACTTACAGAGAGATAGCAATACATAGGTTTTAAGATTCTTACTAGTCAAATATATTCTTGGGCGGTGAATAGGGGGTGTTGAGTCCAGTTCACTGAGCAAGGAGCAGGTCTTGTCTATTACATATTGGGTTTATGGAACGGTATCTGAGCTAATTTGAAACCCTTGTTTTATGCATCACCCCACCTCACCTTTCCCGTTAAGCAGCCATAGTGTGTTTTCTAAACGTGCGACTCTGTTCTGTTTTGTAATTCAGTTCAAGGGTAGCGGTTTTTACATTCCCTCTATAAGTGATATCTTATGATAAGTGTCTTTTTCTGTGTGACTTATTTCACTTAGAATCGTCGTACCTAAATCCACTCATCATGATGCTCCTAGCCTTATGACGTTGATTTCATGGCTGAGTGATATTCCATTGTACATAAGGACCACAACTTCTTTATCCATTCTTCTCTTTCCTGGGATGTTTCAGGTGTAACGAAGTGGAGGTTCTTGTCAACAGAGCAGCCCTAAACTTTGGGGTGCCTGTGTCTTGCTGATTTTTAGTTTTCCCAATTTATACGCCCATGAGTGGAACTGCCCTATGCTCTCTAAGCTGAGTTTTTTAGATGTTTCAGGACACACCGTACACTTCTCCAGAGTGGCTGTTGGCAATTTACAGCCCGCCCATCAGCGTAGCAAGGCTCCCATTTCTCCATGGCCTGTCCTGCATTTCTGGTTTTGACACTTTATTCAGCATGGCCCTTTTGACCGATGGGAAGCGAGACTTCTTTGTAGCGCTGATTTGCCTTTCCAGGTTGCTTGGTTGGCCAAAAAGGGCGTATGCGTTTTTTCCTGAATATATTCAGGAAAAAACGCATACGCCCTTTTTGGCCAAGGGCATCATTGTCGAGGTTTTGCCGCTTTTCCTGTGCTTTAAAGGCGATTCGAATCTACCTCCTGAAATCTGTTTCCTGCAATTCTGCCTTGCTTTCAAATCCTCTTCATTGCCTTCCCTCAATATATTTGTGGACGAGAGTTATCATTTCTAACTGTGCAGGTCTGTGAATTGCAGTGCCCCTGAGCTCCATTTCTCAACTCGCTTTCTTGGGAGCTGGCCGCAAAAGCGCAGGATTGCTTCAGGCCCTCTTCTGGTTCCGGGCGGCAGGCTGAGCCTGTGGTTAATTCTTCTTCCTGATGGGAAAATTGAGTGAACTGTGCCTGTCCCAACACCTAGAGCTAGTCTCTCATTGGTTCCCCCTCTTCCCGTTCATCCTCAGGACAAATTGCAACCTGTACGGAACAGGAGGTTAAAGGTGCTGATTCTCCAAGGAGGGAGATTGCTAGTAAAGCGGCTGGAATGGCGAACTGGAGCACAAGGAGATGAGAAATGAGGTGCGTTTTAGAAACGTTTCCCGATCACACGGTGTACCATCTTCTGAGTTTCTCATGCATGTTTTCGATGTAGGAATATGCCCTTGAACCTGGAGATTTGGGGATTTGGGACCCATGGGATGGGTATCACGCCGTAATACTTTAAAGGGTCTGCGTTAGCTCACCCAACCTCACCAAACCTCTCAGCCCCAAGAGTGTCCACCCTTATGGCTCAGTCAGCTGTGGGTCTAGATATGGTCAATCCAGGTGGCATCGCAGCCCCTGAACGAATTTTGTAAGAATTTCTCTCTCTTTCACTGTCTTTGTTTCACGGGTCTTTAAAAGTAATTGATATTTATAATGGGGTTTAGCTGCTTTGCACTGCTGTGTTTATGCCGCTTTACACCTACTTGACTCACTTACAGAGAGATAGCAATACATAGGTTTTAAGATTCTTACTAGTCAAATATATTCTTGAGCGGTGAATAGGGGGTGTTGAGTCCAGTTCACTGAGCAAGGAGTAGGTCTTGTCTATTACATATTGGGTTTATGGAACGGTAGCTGAGCTAAATTGAAACCCTTGTTTTATGCATCACCCCACCTCACCTTTCCCGTTAAGCAGCCATAGTGTGTTTTCTAAACGTGCGACTCTGTTCTCTTTTGTAATTCAGTTCAAGGGTAGCGGTTTTTACATTCCCTCTATAAGTGATATCTTATGATAAGTGTCTTTTTCTGTGTGACTTATTTCACTTAGAATCGTCGTACCTAAATCCACTCATCATGCTGCTCCTAGCCTTATGACGTTGATTTCATGGCTGAGTGATATTCCATTGTACATAAGGACCACAACTTCTTTATCCATTCTTCTCTTTCCTGGGATGTTTAAGGTGTAACGAAGTGGAGTTTCTTGTCAACAGAGCAGCCCTAAACTTTGGGGTGCCTGTGTCTTGCTGATTTTTAGTTTTCCCAATTTATACGCCCATGAGTGGAAGTGCCCTATGCTCTCTAAGCTGAGTTTTTTAGATGTTTCAGGACACACCGTACACTTCTCCAGAGTGGCTGTTGGTAATTTACAGCCCGCCCATCAGCGTAGCAAGGCTCCCATTTCTCCATGGCCTGTCCTGCATTTCTGGTTTTGACACTTTATTCAGCATGGCCCTTTTGACCGATGGGAAGCGAGACTTCTTTGTAGCGCTGATTTGCCTTTCCAGGTTGCTTGGTTGGCCAAAAAGGGCGTATGCGTTTTTTCCTGAATATATTCAGGAAAAAACGCATACGCCCTTTTTGGCCAAGGGCATCATTGTCGAGGTTTTGCCGCTTTTCCTCTGCTTTAAAGGCGATTCGAATCTACCTCCTGAAATCTGTTTCCTGCAATTCTGCCTTGCTTTCAAATTCTCTTCGTTGCCTTCCCTCAATATATTTGTGGACGAGAGTTATCATTTCTAACTGTGCAGGTCTGTGAATTGCAGTGCCCCTGAGCTCCATTTCTCAACTCGCTTTCTTGGGAGCTGGCCGCAAAAGCGCAGGATTGCTTCAGGCCCTCTTCTGGCTCCGGGCGGCAGGCTGAGCCTGTGGTTAATTCTTCTTCCTGATGGGAAAATCGAGTGACCTGTGCCTGTCCCAACACCTAGAGCTAGTCTCTCATTGGTTCCCCCTCTTCCCGTTCATCCTCAGGACAAATTGCAACCTGTACGGAACAGGAGGTTAAAGGTGCTGATTCTCCAAGGAGGGAGATTGCTAGTAAAGCGGCTGGAATGGCGAACTGGAGCACAAGGAGATGAGAAATGAGGTGCGTTTTAGAAACCTTTCCCGATCACACGGTGTACCATCTTCTGGGTTTCTCATGCATGTTTTCGATGTAGGAATATGCCCTTGAACCTGGAGATTTGGGGATTTGGGACCCATGGGATGGGTACCACGCCGTAATACTTTAAAGGGTCTGCGTTAGCTCACCCAACCTCACCAAACCTCTCAGCCCCAAGAGTGTCCACCCTTATGGCTCAGTCAGCTGTGGGTCTAGATATGGTCAATCCAGGTGGCATCGCAGCCCCTGAACGAATTTTGTAAGAATTTCTCTCTCTTTCACTGTCTTTGTTTCACGGGTTTTTAAAAGTAATTGATTTTTATAATGGGGTTTAGCTGCTTTGCACTGCTGTGTTTATGCCGCTTTACACCTACTTGACTCACTTACAGAGAGATAGCAATACATAGGTTTTAAGATTCTTACTAGTCAAATATATTCTTGAGCGGTGAATAGGGGGTGTTGAGTCCAGTTCACTGAGCAAGGAGTAGGTCTTGTCTATTACATATTGGGTTTATGGAACGGTAGCTGAGCTAAATTGAAACCCTTGTTTTATGCATCACCCCACCTCACCTTTCCCGTTAAGCAGCCATAGTGTGTTTTCTAAACGTGCGACTCTGTTCTCTTTTGTAATTCAGTTCAAGGGTAGCGGTTTTTACATTCCCTCTATAAGTGATATCTTATGATAAGTGTCTTTTTCTGTGTGACTTATTTCACTTAGAATCGTCGTACCTAAATCCACTCATCATGCTGCTCCTAGCCTTATGACGTTGATTTCATGGCTGAGTGATATTCCATTGTACATAAGGACCACAACTTCTTTATCCATTCTTCTCTTTCCTGGGATGTTTAAGGTGTAACGAAGTGGAGTTTCTTGTCAACAGAGCAGCCCTAAACTTTGGGGTGCCTGTGTCTTGCTGATTTTTAGTTTTCCCAATTTATACGCCCATGAGTGGAAGTGCCCTATGCTCTCTAAGCTGAGTTTTTTAGATGTTTCAGGACACACCGTACACTTCTCCAGAGTGGCTGTTGGTAATTTACAGCCCGCCCATCAGCGTAGCAAGGCTCCCATTTCTCCATGGCCTGTCCTGCATTTCTGGTTTTGACACTTTATTCAGCATGGCCCTTTTGACCGATGGGAAGCGAGACTTCTTTGTAGCGCTGATTTGCCTTTCCAGGTTGCTTGGTTGGCCAAAAAGGGCGTATGCGTTTTTTCCTGAATATATTCAGGAAAAAACGCATACGCCCTTTTTGGCCAAGGGCATCATTGTCGAGGTTTTGCCGCTTTTCCTCTGCTTTAAAGGCGATTCGAATCTACCTTCTGAAATCTGTTTCCTGCAATTCTTCCTTGCTTTCAAATTCTCTTCGTTGCCTTCCCTCAATATATTTGTGGACGAGAGTTATCATTTCTAACTGTGCAGGTCTGTGAATTGCAGTGCCCCTGAGCTCCATTTCTCAACTCGCTTTCTTGGGAGCTGGCCGCAAAAGCACAGGATTGCTTCAGGCTCTCTTCTGGATCCGGGCGGCAGGCTGAGCCTGTGGTTAATTCTTCTTCCTGATGGGAAAATCGAGTGACCTGTGCCTGTCCCAACACCTAGAGCTAGTCTCTCATTGGTTCCCCCTCTTCCCGTTCATCCTCAGGACAAATTGCAACCTGTACGGAACAGGAGGTTAAAGGTGCTGATTCTCCAAGGAGGGAGATTGCTAGTAAAGCGGCTGGAATGGCGAACTGGAGCACAAGGAGATGAGAAATGAGGTGCGTTTTAGAAACCTTTCCCGATCACACGGTGTACCATCTTCTGGGTTTCTCATGCATGTTTTCGATGTAGGAATATGCCCTTGAACCTGGAGATTTGGGGATTTGGGACCCATGGGATGGGTACCACGCCGTAATACTTTAAAGGGTCTGCGTTAGCTCACCCAACCTCACCAAACCTCTCAGCCCCAAGAGTGTCCACCCTTATGGCTCAGTCAGCTGTGGGTCTAGATATGGTCAATCCAGGTGGCATCGCAGCCCCTGAACGAATTTTGTAAGAATTTCTCTCTCTTTCACTGTCTTTGTTTCACGGGTTTTTAAAAGTAATTGATTTTTATAATGGGGTTTAGCTGCTTTGCACTGCTGTGTTTATGCCGCTTTACACCTACTTGACTCACTTACAGAGAGATAGCAATACATAGGTTTTAAGATTCTTACTAGTCAAATATATTCTTGAGCGGTGAATAGGGGGTGTTGAGTCCAGTTCACTGAGCAAGGAGTAGGTCTTGTCTATTACATATTGGGTTTATGGAACGGTAGCTGAGCTAAATTGAAACCCTTGTTTTATGCATCACCCCACCTCACCTTTCCCGTTAAGCAGCCATAGTGTGTTTTCTAAACGTGCGACTCTGTTCTCTTTTGTAATTCAGTTCAAGGGTAGCGGTTTTTACATTCCCTCTATAAGTGATATCTTATGATAAGTGTCTTTTTCTGTGTGACTTATTTCACTTAGAATCGTCGTACCTAAATCCACTCATCATGCTGCTCCTAGCCTTATGACGTTGATTTCATGGCTGAGTGATATTCCATTGTACATAAGGACCACAACTTCTTTATCCATTCTTCTCTTTCCTGGGATGTTTAAGGTGTAACGAAGTGGAGTTTCTTGTCAACAGAGCAGCCCTAAACTTTGGGGTGCCTGTGTCTTGCTGATTTTTAGTTTTCCCAATTTATACGCCCATGAGTGGAAGTGCCCTATGCTCTCTAAGCTGAGTTTTTTAGATGTTTCAGGACACACCGTACACTTCTCCAGAGTGGCTGTTGGTAATTTACAGCCCGCCCATCAGCGTAGCAAGGCTCCCATTTCTCCATGGCCTGTCCTGCATTTCTGGTTTTGACACTTTATTCAGCATGGCCCTTTTGACCGATGGGAAGCGAGACTTCTTTGTAGCGCTGATTTGCCTTTCCAGGTTGCTTGGTTGGCCAAAAAGGGCGTATGCGTTTTTTCCTGAATATATTCAGGAAAAAACGCATACGCCCTTTTTGGCCAAGGGCATCATTGTCGAGGTTTTGCCGCTTTTCCTGTGCTTTAAAGGCGATTCGAATCTACCTCCTGAAATCTGTTTCCTGCAATTCTGCCTTGCTTTCAAATTCTCTTCGTTGCCTTCCCTCAATATATTTGTGGACGAGAGTTATCATTTCTAACTGTGCAGGTCTGTGAATTGCAGTGCCCCTGAGCTCCATTTCTCAACTCGCTTTCTTGGGAGCTGGCCGCAAAAGCGCAGGATTGCTTCAGGCCCTCTTCTGGCTCCGGGCGGCAGGCTGAGCCTGTGGTTAATTCTTCTTCCTGATGGGAAAATCGAGTGACCTGTGCCTGTCCCAACACCTAGAGCTAGTCTCTCATTGGTTCCCCCTCTTCCCGTTCATCCTCAGGACAAATTGCAACCTGTACGGAACAGGAGGTTAAAGGTGCTGATTCTCCAAGGAGGGAGATTGCTAGTAAAGCGGCTGGAATGGCGAACTGGAGCACAAGGAGATGAGAAATGAGGTGCGTTTTAGAAACCTTTCCCGATCACACGGTGTACCATCTTCTGGGTTTCTCATGCATGTTTTCGATGTAGGAATATGCCCTTGAACCTGGAGATTTGGGGATTTGGGACCCATGGGATGGGTACCACGCCGTAATACTTTAAAGGGTCTGCGTTAGCTCACCCAACCTCACCAAACCTCTCAGCCCCAAGAGTGTCCACCCTTATGGCTCAGTCAGCTGTGGGTCTAGATATGGTCAATCCAGGTGGCATCGCAGCCCCTGAACGAATTTTGTAAGAATTTCTCTCTCTTTCACTGTCTTTGTTTCACGGGTTTTTAAAAGTAATTGATTTTTATAATGGGGTTTAGCTGCTTTGCACTGCTGTGTTTATGCCGCTTTACACCTACTTGACTCACTTACAGAGAGATAGCAATACATAGGTTTTAAGATTCTTACTAGTCAAATATATTCTTGAGCGGTGAATAGGGGGTGTTGAGTCCAGTTCACTGAGCAAGGAGTAGGTCTTGTCTATTACATATTGGGTTTATGGAACGGTAGCTGAGCTAAATTGAAACCCTTGTTTTATGCATCACCCCACCTCACCTTTCCCGTTAAGCAGCCATAGTGTGTTTTCTAAACGTGCGACTCTGTTCTGTTTTGTAATTCAGTTCAAGGGTAGCGGTTTTTACATTCCCTCTGTAAGTGATATCTTATGATAAGGGTCTTTTTCTGTGTGACCTATTTCACTTAGAATCGTCGTACCTATATCCACTCATCATGCTGCTCCTAGCCTTATGACGTTGATTTCATGGCTGAGTGATATTCCATTGTACATAAGGACCACAACTTCTTTATCCATTCTTCTCTTTCCTGGGATGTTTCAGGTGTAACGAAGTGGAGGTTCTTGTCAACAGAGCAGCCCTAAACTTTGGGGTGCCTGTGTCTTGCTGATTTTTAGTTTTCCCAATTTATACGCCCATGAGTGGAAGTGCCCTATGCTCTCTAAGCTGAGTTTTTTCGATGTTTCAGGACACACCGTACACTTCTCCAGAGTGGCTGTTGGCAATTTACAGCCCGCCCATCAGCGTAGCAAGGCTCCCATTTCTCCCTGGCCTGTCCGGCATTTCTGGTTTTGACACTTTATTCAGCATGGCCCTTTTGACCGATGGGAAGCGAGACTTCTTTGTAGCGCTGATTTGCCTTTGCAGGTTGCTTGGTTGGCCAAAAAGGGCGTATGCGTTTTTTCCTGAATATATTCAGGAAAAAACGCATACGCCCTTTTTGGCCAAGGGCATCATTGTCGAGGTTTTGCCGCTTTTCCTGTGCTTTAAAGGCGATTCGAATCTACCTCCTGAAATCTGTTTCCTGCAATTCTGCCTTGCTTTCAAATCCTCTTCGTTGCCTTCCCTCAATATATTTGTGGACGAGAGTTATCATTTCTAACTGTGCAGGTCTGTGAATTGCAGTGCCCCTGAGCTCCATTTCTCAACTCGCTTTCTTGGGAGCTGGCCGCAAAAGCGCAGGATTGCTTCAGGCCCTATTCTGGCTCCGGGCGGCAGGCTGAGCCTGTGGTTAATTCTTCTTCCTGATGGGAAAATAGAGAGACCTGTGCCTGTCCCAACACCTAGAGCTAGTCTCTCATTGGTTCCCCCTCTTCCCGTTCATCCTCAGGACAAATTGCAACCTGTACGGAACAGGAGGTTAAAGGTGCTGATTCTCCAAGGAGGGAGATTGCTAGTAAAGCGGCTGGAATGGCGAACCGGAGCACAAGGAGATGAGAAATGAGGTGCGTTTTAGAAACCTTTCCCGATCACACGGTGTACCATCTTCTGAGTTTCTCATGCATGTTTTCGATGTAGGAATATGCCCTTGAACCTGGAGATTTGGGACCCATGGGATGGGTACCACGCCGTAATACTTTAAAGGGTCTGCGTTAGCTCACCCAACCTCACCAAACCTCTCAGCCCCAAGAGTGTCCACCCTTATGGCTCAGTCAGCTGTGGGTCTAGATATGGTCAATCCAGGTGGCATCGCAGCCCCTGAACGAATTTTGTAAGAATTTCTCTCTCTTTCACTGTCTTTGTTTCACGGGTCTTTAAAAGTAATTGATATTTATAATGGGGTTTAGCTGCTTTGCACTGCTGTGTTTATGCCGCTTTACACACACTTGACTCACTTACAGAGAGATAGCAATACATAGGTTTTAAGATTCTTACTAGTCAGATATATTCTTGGGCGGTGAATAGGGGGTGTTGAGTCCAGTTCACTGAGCAAGGAGTAGGTCTTGTCTATTACATATTGGGTTTATGGAACGGTATCTGAGCTAATTTGAAACCCTTGTTTTATGCATCACCCCACCTCACCTTTCCCGTTAAGCAGCCATAGTGTGTTTTCTAAACGTGCGACTCTGTTCTGTTTTGTAATTCAGTTCAAGGGTAGCGGTTTTTACATTCCCTCTATAAGTGATATCTTATGATAAGTGTCTTTTTCTGTGTGACTTATTTCACTTAGAATCGTCGTACCTAAATCCACTCATCATGCTGCTCCTAGCCTTATGACGTTGATTTCATGGCTGAGTGATATTCCATTGTACATAAGGACCACAACTTCTTTATCCATTCTTCTCTTTCCTGGGATGTTTAAGGTGTAACGAAGTGGAGTTTCTTGTCAACAGAGCAGCCCTAAACTTTGGGGTGCCTGTGTCTTGCTGATTTTTAGTTTTCCCAATTTATACGCCCATGAGTGGAAGTGCCCTATGCTCGCTAACCTGAGTTTTTAGATGTTTCAGGACACACCGTACACTTCTCCAGAGTGGCTGTTGGTAATTTACAGCCCGCCCATCAGCGTAGCAAGGCTCCCATTTCTCCATGGCCTGTCCTGCATTTCTGGTTTTGACACTTTATTCAGCATGGCCCTTTTGACCGATGGGAAGCGAGACTTCTTTGTAGCGCTGATTTGCCTTTCCAGGTTGCTTGGTTGGCCAAAAAGGGCGTATGCGTTTTTTCCTGAATATATTCAGGAAAAAACGCATACGCCCTTTTTGGCCAAGGGCATCATTGTCGAGGTTTTGCCGCTTTTCCTGTGCTTTAAAGGCGATTCGAATCTACCTCCTGAAATCTGTTTCCTGCAATTCTGCCTTGCTTTCAAATTCTCTTCGTTGCCTTCCCTCAATATATTTGTGGACGAGAGTTATCATTTCTAACTGTGCAGGTCTGTGAATTGCAGTGCCCCTGAGCTCCATTTCTCAACTCGCTTTCTTGGGAGCTGGCCGCAAAAGCGCAGGATTGCTTCAGGCCCTCTTCTGGATCCGGGCGGCAGGCTGAGCCTGTGGTTAATTCTTCTTCCTGATGGGAAAATCGAGTGACCTGTGCCTGTCCCAACACCTAGAGCTAGTCTCTCATTGGTTCCCCCTCTTCCCGTTCATCCTCAGGACAAATTGCAACCTGTACGGAACAGGAGGTTAAAGGTGCTGATTCTCCAAGGAGGGAGATTGCTAGTAAAGCGGCTGGAATGGCGAACTGGAGCACAAGGAGATGAGAAATGAGGTGCGTTTTAGAAACCTTTCCCGATCACACGGTGTACCATCTTCTGGGTTTCTCATGCATGTTTTCGATGTAGGAATATGCCCTTGAACCTGGAGATTTGGGGATTTGGGACCCATGGGATGGGTACCACGCCGTAATACTTTAAAGGGTCTGCGTTAGCTCACCCAACCTCACCAAACCTCTCAGCCCCAAGAGTGTCCACCCTTATGGCTCAGTCAGCTGTGGGTCTAGATATGGTCAATCCAGGTGGCATCGCAGCCCCTGAACGAATTTTGTAAGAATTTCTCTCTCTTTCACTGTCTTTGTTTCACGGGTTTTTAAAAGTAATTGATTTTTATAATGGGGTTTAGCTGCTTTGCACTGCTGTGTTTATGCCGCTTTACACCTACTTGACTCACTTACAGAGAGATATCAATACATAGGTTTTAAGATTCTTACTAGTCAAATATATTCTTGAGCGGTGAATAGGGGGTGTTGAGTCCAGTTCACTGAGCAAGGAGTAGGTCTTGTCTATTACATATTGGGTTTATGGAACGGTAGCTGAGCTAAATTGAAACCCTTGTTTTATGCATCACCCCACCTCACCTTTCCCTTTAAGCAGCCATAGTGTGTTTTCTAAACGTGCGACTCTGTTCTCTTTTGTAATTCAGTTCAAGGGTAGCGGTTTTTACATTCCCTCTATAAGTGATATCTTATGATAAGTGTCTTTTTCTGTGTGACTTATTTCACTTAGAATCGTCGTACCTAAATCCACTCATCATGCTGCTCCTAGCCTTATGACGTTGATTTCATGGCTGAGTGATATTCCATTGTACATAAGGACCACAACTTCTTTATCCATTCTTCTCTTTCCTGGGATGTTTAAGGTGTAACGAAGTGGAGTTTCTTGTCAACAGAGCAGCCCTAAACTTTGGGGTGCCTGTGTCTTGCTGATTTTTAGTTTTCCCAATTTATACGCCCATGAGTGGAAGTGCCCTATGCTCTCTAAGCTGAGTTTTTTAGATGTTTCAGGACACACCGTACACTTCTCCAGAGTGGCTGTTGGTAATTTACAGCCCGCCCATCAGCGTAGCAAGGCTCCCATTTCTCCATGGCCTGTCCTGCATTTCTGGTTTTGACACTTTATTCAGCATGGCCCTTTTGACCGATGGGAAGCGAGACTTCTTTGTAGCGCTGATTTGCCTTTCCAGGTTGCTTGGTTGGCCAAAAAGGGCGTATGCGTTTTTTCCTGAATATATTCAGGAAAAAACGCATACGCCCTTTTTGGCCAAGGGCATCATTGTCGAGGTTTTGCCGCTTTTCCTGTGCTTTAAAGGCGATTCGAATCTACCTCCTGAAATCTGTTTCCTGCAATTCTGCCTTGCTTTCAAATTCTCTTCGTTGCCTTCCCTCAATATATTTGTGGACGAGAGTTATCATTTCTAACTGTGCAGGTCTGTGAATTGCAGTGCCCCTGAGCTCCATTTCTCAACTCGCTTTCTTGGGAGCTGGCCGCAAAAGCGCAGGATTGCTTCAGGCCCTCTTCTGGCTCCGGGCGGCAGGCTGAGCCTGTGGTTAATTCTTCTTCCTGATGGGAAAATAGAGTGACCTGTGCCTGTCCCAACACCTAGAGCTAGTCTCTCATTGGTTCCCCCTCTTCCCGTTCATCCTCAGGACAAATTGCAACCTGTACGGAACAGGAGGTTAAAGGTGCTGATTCTCCAAGGAGGGAGATTGCTAGTAAAGCGGCTGGAATGGCGAACTGGAGCACAAGGAGATGAGAAATGAGGTGCGTTTTAGAAACCTTTCCCGATCACACGGTGTACCATCTTCTGGGTTTCTCATGCATGTTTTCGATGTAGGAATATGCCCTTGAACCTGGAGATTTGGGGATTTGGGACCCATGGGATGGGTACCACGCCGTAATACTTTAAAGGGTCTGCGTTAGCTCACCCAACCTCACCAAACCTCTCAGCCCCAAGAGTGTCCACCCTTATGGCTCAGTCAGCTGTGGGTCTAGATATGGTCAATCCAGGTGGCATCGCAGCCCCTGAACGAATTTTGTAAGAATTTCTCTCTCTTTCACTGTCTTTGTTTCACGGGTTTTTAAAAGTAATTGATTTTTATAATGGGGTTTAGCTGCTTTGCACTGCTGTGTTTATGCCGCTTTACACCTACTTGACTCACTTACAGAGAGATAGCAATACATAGGTTTTAAGATTCTTACTAGTCAAATATATTCTTGAGTGGTGAATAGGGGGTGTTGAGTCCAGTTCACTGAGCAAGGAGTAGGTCTTGTCTATTACATATTGGGTTTATGGAACGGTAGCTGAGCTAAATTGAAACCCTTGTTTTATGCATCACCCCACCTCACCTTTCCCGTTAAGCAGCCATAGTGTGTTTTCTAAACGTGCGACTCTGTTCTGTTTTGTAATTCAGTTCAAGGGTAGCGGTTTTTACATTCCCTCTATAAGTGATATCTTATGATAAGTGTCTTTTTCTGTGTGACCTATTTCACTTAGAATCGTCGTACCTATATCCACTCATCATGCTGCTCCTAGCCTTATGACGTTGATTTCATGGCTGAGTGATATTCCATTGTACATAAGGACCACAACTTCTTTATCCATTCTTCTCTTTCCTGGGATGTTTCAGGTGTAACGAAGTGGAGGTTCTTGTCAACAGAGCAGCCCTAAACTTTGGGGTGCCTGTGTCTTGCTGATTTTTAGTTTTCCCAATTTATACGCCCATGAGTGGAAGTGCCCTATGCTCTCTAAGCTGAGTTTTTTAGATGTTTCAGGACACACCGTACACTTCTCCAGAGTGGCTGTTGGCAATTTACAGCCCGCCCATCAGCGTAGCAAGGCTCCCATTTCTCCATGGCCTGTCCTGCATTTCTGGTTTTGACACTTTATTCAGCATGGCCCTTTTGACCGATGGGAAGCGAGACTTCTTTGTAGCGCTGATTTGCCTTTCCAGGTTGCTTGGTTGGCCAAAAAGGGCGTATGCGTTTTTTCCTGAATATATTCAGGAAAAAACGCATACGCCCTTTTTGGCCAAGGGCATCATTGTCGAGGTTTTGCCGCTTTTCCTGTGCTTTAAAGGCGATTCGAATCTACCTCCTGAAATCTGTTTCCTGCAATTCTGCCTTGCTTTCAAATTCTCTTCGTTGCCTTCCCTCAATATATTTGTGGACGAGAGTTATCATTTCTAACTGTGCAGGTCTGTGAATTGCAGTGCCCCTGCGCTCCATTTCTCAACTCGCTTTCTTGGGAGCTGGCCGCAAAAGCGCAGGATTGCTTCAGGCCCTATTCTGGCTCGGGGCGGCAGGCTGAGCCTGTGGTTAATTCTTCTTCCTGATGGGAAAATAGAGTGACCTGTGCCTGTCCCAACACCTAGAGCTAGTCTCTCATTGGTTCCCCCTCTTCCCGTTCATCCTCAGGACAAATTGCAACCTGTACGGAACAGGAGGTTAAAGGTGCTGATTCTCCAAGGAGGGAGATTGCTAGTAAAGCGGCTGGAATGGCGAACCGGAGCACAAGGAGATGAGAAATGAGGTGCGTTTTAGAAACCTTTCCCGATCACACGGTGTACCATCTTCTGGGTTTCTCATGCATGTTTTCGATGTAGGAAGATGCCCTTGAACCTGGAGATTTGGGACCCATGGGATGGGTACCACGCCGTATTACTTTAAAGGGTCTGCGTTAGGTCACCAAAACTCACCAAACCTCTCAGCCCCAAGAGTGTCCACCCTTATGGCTCAGTCAGCTGTGGGTCTAGATATGGTCAATCCAGGTGGCATCGCAGCCCCTGAACGAATTTTGTAAGAATTTCTCTGTCTTTCACTGTCTTTGTTTCACGGGTTTTTAAAAGTAATTGATTTTTATAATGGGGTTTAGCTGCTTTGCACTGCTGTGTTTATGCCGCTTTACACCCACTTGACTCACTTACAGAGAGATAGCAATACATAGGTTTTAAGATTCTTACTAGTCAAATATATTCTTGGGCGGTGACTAGGGGGTGTTGAGTCCAGTTCACTGAGCAAGGAGTAGGTCTTGTCTATTACATATTGGGTTTATGGAACGGTATCTGAGCTAATTTGAAACCCTTGTTTTATGCATCACCCCACCTCACCTTTCCCGTTAAGCAGCCATAGTGTGTTTTCTAAACGTGCGACTCTGTTCTGTTTTGTAATTCAGTTCAAGGGTAGCGGTTTTTACATTCCCTCTGTAAGTGATATCTTATGATAAGGGTCTTTTTCTGTGTGACCTATTTCACTTAGAATCGTCGTACCTATATCCACTCATCATGCTGCTCCTAGCCTTATGACGTTGATTTCATGGCTGAGTGATATTCCATTGTACATAAGGACCACAACTTCTTTATCCATTCTTCTCTTTCCTGGGATGTTTCAGGTGTAACGAAGTGGAGGTTCTTGTCAACAGAGCAGCCCTAAACTTTGGGGTGCCTGTGTCTTGCTGATTTTTAGTTTTCCCAATTTATACGCCCATGAGTGGAAGTGCCCTATGCTCTCTAAGCTGAGTTTTTTAGATGTTTCAGGACACACCGTACACTTCTCCAGAGTGGCTGTTGGCAATTTACAGCCCGCCCATCAGCGTAGCAAGGCTCCCATTTCTCCATGGCCTGTCCTGCATTTCTGGTTTTGACACTTTATTCAGCATGGCCCTTTTGACCGATGGGAAGCGAGACTTCTTTGTAGCGCTGATTTGCCTTTGCAGGTTGCTTGGTTGGCCAAAAAGGGCGTATGCGTTTTTTCCTGAATATATTCAGGAAAAAACGCATACGCCCTTTTTGGCCAAGGGCATCATTGTCGAGGTTTTGCCGCTTTTCCTGTGCTTTAAAGGCGATTCGAATCTACCTCCTGAAATCTGTTTCCTGCAATTCTGCCTTGCTTTCAAATCCTCTTCGTTGCCTTCCCTCAATATATTTGTGGACGAGAGTTATCATTTCTAACTGTGCAGGTCTGTGAATTGCAGTGCCCCTGAGCTCCATTTCTCAACTCGCTTTCTTGGGAGCTGGCCGCAAAAGCACAGGATTGCTTCAGGCCCTATTCTGGCTCCGGGCGGCAGGCTGAGCCTGTGGTTAATTCTTCTTCCTGATGGGAAAATAGAGTGACGTGTGCCTGTCCCAACACCTAGAGCTAGTCTCTCATTGGTTCCCCCTCTTCCCGTTCATCCTCAGGACAAATTGCAACCTGTACGGAACAGGAGGTTAAAGGTGCTGATTCTCCAAGGAGGGAGATTGCTAGTAAAGCGGCTGGAATGACGAACCGGAGCACAAGGAGATGAGAAATGAGGTGCGTTTTAGAAACCTTTCCCGATCACACGGTGTACCATCTTCTGAGTTTCTCATGCATGTTTTCGATGTAGGAATATGCCCTTGAACCTGGAGTTTTGGGACCCATGGGATGGGTACCACGCCGTAATACTTTAAAGGGTCTGCGTTAGCTCACCCAACCTCACCAAACCTCTCAGCCCCAAGAGTGTCCACCCTTATGGCTCAGTCAGCTGTGGGTCTAGATATGGTCAATCCAGGTGGCATCGCTGCCCCTGAACGAATTTTGTAAGAATTTCTCTCTCTTTCACTGTCTTTGTTTCACGGGTCTTTAAAAGTAATTGATTTTTATAATGGGGTTTAGCTGCTTTGCACTGCTGTGTTTATGCCGCTTTACACCCACTTGACTCATTTACAGAGAGATAGCAATACATAGGTTTTAAGATTCTTACTAGTCAAATATATTCTTGGGCGGTGAATAGGGCGTGTTGAGTCCAGTTCACTGAGCAAGGAGGAGGTCTTGTCTATTACATATTGGGTTTATGGAACGGTATCTGAGCTAATTTGAAACCCTTGTTTTATGCATCACCCCACCTCACCTTTCCCGTTAAGCAGCCATAGTGTGTTTTCTAAACGTGCGACTCTGTTCTGTTTTGTAATTCAGTTCAAGGGTAGCGGTTTTTACATTCCCTCTGTAAGTGATATCTTATGATAAGGGTCTTTTTCTGTGTGACCTATTTCACTTAGAATCGTCGCACCTATATCCACTCATCATGCTGCTCCTAGCCTTATGACGTTGATTTCATGGCTGAGTGATATTCCATTGTACATAAGGACCACAACTTCTTTATCCATTCTTCTCTTTCCTGGGATGTTTAAGGTGTAACGAAGTGGAGTTTCTTGTCAACAGAGCAGCCCTAAACTTTGGGGTGCCTGTGTCTTGCTGATTTTTAGTTTTCCCAATTTATACGCCCATGAGTGGAAGTGCCCTATGCTCTCTAAGCTGAGTTTTTTTGATGTTTCAGGACACACCGTACACTTCTCCAGAGTGGCTGTTGGCAATTTACAGCCCGCCCATCAGCGTAGCAAGGCTCCCATTTCTCCATGGCCTGTCCTGCATTTCTGGTTTTGACACTTTATTCAGCATGGCCCTTTTGACCGATGGGAAGCGAGACTTCTTTGTAGCGCTGATTTGCCTTTCCAGGTTGCTTGGTTGGCCAAAAAGGGCGTATGCGTTTTTTCCTGAATATATTCAGGAAAAAACGCATACGCCCTTTTTGGCCAAGGGCATCATTGTCGAGGTTTTGCCGCTTTTCCTGTGCTTTAAAGGCGATTCGAATCTACCTCCTGAAATCTGTTTCCTGCAATTCTGCCTTGCTTTCAAATCCTCTTCGTTGCCTTCCCTCAATATATTTGTGGACGAGATTTATCCTTTCTAACTGTGCAGGTCTGTGAATTGCAGTGCCCCTGAGCTCCATTTTTCAACTCGCTTTCTTGGGAACTGGCCGCAAAAGCGCAGGATTGCTTCAGGCCCTATTCTGGCTCCGGGCGGCAGGCTGAGCCTGTGGTTAATTCTTCTTCCTGATGGGAAAATAGAGTGACCTGTGCCTGTCCCAACACCTAGAGCTAGTCTCTCATTGGTTCCCCCTCTTCCCGTTCATCCTCAGGACAAATTGCAACCTGTACGGAACAGGAGGTTAAAGGTGCTGATTCTCCAAGGAGGGAGATTGCTAGTAAAGCGGCTGGAATGGCGAACCGGAGCACAAGGAGATGAGAAATGAGGTGCGTTTTAGAAACCTTTCCCGATCACACGGTGTACCATCTTCTGGGTTTCTCATGCATGTTTTCGATGTAGGAAGATGCCCTTGACCCTGGAGATTTGGGACCCATGGGATGGGTACCACGCCGTATTACTTTACAGGGTCTGCGTTAGGTCACCCAACCTCGCCAAAACTCTCAGCCCCAAGAGTGTCCACCCTTATGTCTCAGTCAGCTGTGGGTCTAGATATGGTCAATCCAGGTGGCATCGCAGCCCCTGAACGAATTTTGTAAGAATTTCTCTCTCTTTCACTGTCTTTGTTTCACGGGTCTTTAAAAGTAATTGATTTTTATAATGGGGTTTAGCTGCTTTGCACTGCTGTGTTTATGACGCTTTACACCCACTTGACTCACTTACAGAGAGATAGCAATACATAGGTTTTAAGATTCTTACTAGTCAAATATATTCTTGGGCGGTGAATAGGGGGTGTTGAGTCCAGTAAACTGAGCAAGGAGTAGGTCTTGTCTATTACATATTGGGTTTATGGAACGGTATCTGAGCTAATTTGAAACCCTTGTTTTATGCATCACCCCACCTCACCTTTCCCGTTAAGCAGCCATAGTGTGTTTTCTAAACGTGCGACTCTGTTCTGTTTTGTAATTCAGTTCAAGGGTAGCGGTTTTTACATTCCCTCTATAAGTGATATCTTATGATAAGTGTCTTTTTCTGTGTGACCTATTTCACTTAGAATCGTCGTACCTATATCCACTCATCATGCTGCTCCTAGCCTTATGACGTTGATTTCATGGCTGAGTGATATTCCATTGTACATAAGGACCACAACTTCTTTATCCATTCTTCTCTTTCCTGGGATGTTTCAGGTGTAACGAAGTGGAGGTTCTTGTCAACAGAGCAGCCCTAAACTTTGGGGTGCCTGTGTCTTGCTGATTTTTAGTTTTCCCAATTTATACGCCCATGAGTGGAAGTGCCCTATGCTCTCTAAGCTGAGTTTTTTAGATGTTTCAGGACACACCGTACACTTCTCCAGAGTGGCTGTTGGCAATTTACAGCCCGCCCATCAGCGTAGCAAGGCTCCCATTTCTCCATGGCCTGTCCTGCATTTCTGGTTTTGACACTTTATTCAGCATGGCCCTTTGGACCGATGGGAAGCGAGACTTCTTTGTAGCGCTGATTTGCCTTTGCAGGTTGCTTGGTTGGCCAAAAAGGGCGTATGCGTTTTTTCCTGAATATATTCAGGAAAAAACGCATACGCCCTTTTTGGCCAAGGGCATCATTGTCGAGGTTTTGCCGCTTTTCCTGTGCTTTAAAGGCGATTCGAATCTACCTCCTGAAATCTGTTTCCTGCAATTCTGCCTTGCTTTCAAATCCTCTTCGTTGCCTTCCCTCAATATATTTGTGGACGAGAGTTATCATTTCTAACTGTGCAGGTCTGTGAATTGCAGTGCCCCTGAGCTCCATTTTCCAACTCGCTTTCTTGGGAACTGGCCGCAAAAGCGCAGGATTGCTTCAGGCCCTATTCTGGCTCCGGGCGGCAGGCTGAGCCTGTGGTTAATTCTTCTTCCTGATGGGAAAATAGAGTGACCTGTGCCTGTCCCAACACCTAGAGCTAGTCTCTCATTGGTTCCCCCTCTTCCCGTTCATCCTCAGGACAAATTGCAACCTGTACGGAACAGGAGGTTAAAGGTGCTGATTCTCCAAGGAGGGAGATTGCTAGTAAAGCGGCTGGAATGGCGAACCGGAGCACAAGGAGATGAGAAATGAGGTGCGTTTTAGAAACCTTTCCCGATCACACGGTGTACCATCTTCTGGGTTTCTCATGCATGTTTTCGATGTAGGAAGATGCCCTTGAACCTGGAGATTTGGGACCCATGGGATGGGTACCACGCCGTATTATTTTACAGGGTCTGAGTTAGCTCACCCAACCTCACAAAACCTCTCAGCCCCAAGAGTGTCCACCCTTATGTCTCAGTCAGCTGTGGGTCTAGATATGGTCAATCCAGGTGGCATCGCAGCCCCTGAACGAATTTTGTAAGAATTTCTCTCTCTTTCACTGTCTTTGTTTCACGGGTCTTTAAAAGTAATTGATTTCTATAATGGGGTTTAGCTGCTGTGCACTGCTGTGTTTATGCCGCTTTACACCCACTTGACTCACTTACAGAGAGATAGCAATACATAGGTTTTAAGATTCTTACTAGTCAAATATATTCTTGGGCGGTGAATAGGGGGTGTTGAGTCCAGTTCACTGAGCAAGGAGTAGGTCTTGTCTATTACATATTGGGTTTATGGAACGGTATCTGAGCTAATTTGAAACCCTTGTTTTATGCATCACCCCACCTCACCTTTCCCGTTAAGCAGCCATAGTGTGTTTTCTAAACGTGCGAATCTGTTCTGTTTTGTAATTCAGTTCAAGGGTAGTGGTTTTTACATTCCCTCTATAAGTGATATCTTATGATAAGTGTCTTTTTCTGTGTGACCTATTTCACTTAGAATCGTCGTACCTAAATCCACTCATCATGCTGCTCCTAGCCTTATGACGTTGATTTCATGGCTGAGTGATATTCCATTGTACATAAGGACCACAACTTCTTTATCCATTCTTCGCTTTCCTGGGATGTTTCAGGTGTAACGAAGGGGAGGTTCTTGTCAACAGAGCAGCCCTAAACTTTGGGGTGCCTGTGTCTTGCTGATTTTTAGTTTTCCCAATTTATACGCCCATGAGTGGAAGTGCCCTATGCTCTCTAAGCTGAGTTTTTTAGATGTTTCAGGACACACCGTACACTTCTCCAGAGTGGCTGTTGGCAATTTACAGCCCGCCCATCAGCGTAGCAAGGCTCCCATTTCTCCATGGCCTGTCCTGCATTTCTGGTTTTGACACTTTATTCAGCATGGCCCTTTTGACCGATGGGAAGCGAGACTTCTTTGTAGCGCTGATTTGCCTTTCCAGGTTGCTTGGTTGGCCAAAAAGGGCGTATGCGTTTTTTCCTGAATATATTCAGGAAAAAACGCATACGCCCTTTTTGGCCAAGGGCATCATTGTCGAGGTTTTGCCGCTTTTCCTGTGCTTTAAAGGCGATTCGAATCTACCTCCTGAAATCTGTTTCCTGCAATTCTGCCTTGCTTTCAAATTCTCTTCGTTGCCTTCCCTCAATATATTTGTGGACGAGAGTTATCATTTCTAACTGTGCAGGTCTGTGAATTGCAGTGCCCCTGAGCTCCATTTCTCAACTCGCTTTCTTGGGAGCTGGCCGCAAAAGCGCAGGATTGCTTCAGGCCCTATTCTGGCTCGGGGCGGCAGGCTGAGCCTGTGGTTAATTCTTCTTCCTGATGGGAAAATAGAGTGACCTGTGCCTGTCCCAACACCTAGAGCTAGTCTCTCATTGGTTCCCCCTCTTCCCGTTCATCCTCAGGACAAATTGCAACCTGTACGGAACAGGAAGTTAAAGGTGCTGATTCTCCAAGGAGGGAGATTGCAAGTAAAGCGGCTGGAATGGCGAACCGGAGCACAAGGAGATGAGAAATGAGGTGCGTTTTAGAAACCTTTCCCGATCACACGGTGTATCATCTTCTGGGTTTCTCATGCATGTTTTCGATGTAGGAAGATGCCCTTGAACCTGGAGATTTGGGACCCATGGGATGGGTACCACGCCGTATTACTTTAAAGGGTCTGCGTTAGGTCACCCAACCTCAACAAACCTCTCAGCCCCAAGAGTGTCCACCCTTATGGCTCAGTCAGCTGTGGGTCTAGATATGGTCAATCCAGGTGGCATCGCAGCCCCTGAACGAATTTTGTAAGAATTTCTCTCTCTTTCACTGTCTTTGTTTCACGGGTTTTTAAAAGTAATTGATTTTTATAATGGGGTTTAGCTGCTTTGCACTGCTGTGTTTATGCCGCTTTACACCCACTTGACTCACTTACAGAGAGATAGCAATACATAGGTTTTAAGATTCTTACTAGTCAAATATATTCTTGGGCGGTGACTAGGGGGTGTTGAGTCCAGTTCACTGAGCAAGGAGTAGGTCTTGTCTATTACATATTGGGTTTATGGAACGGTATCTGAGCTAATTTGAAACCCTTGTTTTATGCATCACCCCACCTCACCTTTCCCGTTAAGCAGCCATAGTGTGTTTTCTAAACGTGCGACTCTGTTCTGTTTTGTAATTCAGTTCAAGGGTAGCGGTTTTTACATTCCCTCTGTAAGTGATATCTTATGATAAGGGTCTTTTTCTGTGTGACCTATTTCACTTAGAATCGTCGCACCTATATCCACTCATCATGCTGCTCCTAGCCTTATGACGTTGATTTCATGGCTGAGTGATATTCCATTGTACATAAGGACCACAACTTCTTTATCCATTCTTCTCTTTCCTGGGATGTTTAAGGTGTAACGAAGTGGAGTTTCTTGTCAACAGAGCAGCCCTAAACTTTGGGGTGCCTGTGTCTTGCTGATTTTTAGTTTTCCCAATTTATACGCCCATGAGTGGAAGTGCCCTATGCTCTCTAAGCTGAGTTTTTTTGATGTTTCAGGACACACCGTACACTTCTCCAGAGTGGCTGTTGGCAATTTACAGCCCGCCCATCAGCGTAGCAAGGCTCCCATTTCTCCATGGCCTGTCCTGCATTTCTGGTTTTGACACTTTATTCAGCATGGCCCTTTGGACCGATGGGAAGCGAGACTTCTTTGTAGCGCTGATTTGCCTTTCCAGGTTGCTTGGTTGGCCAAAAAGGGCGTATGCGTTTTTTCCTGAATATATTCAGGAAAAAACGCATACGCCCTTTTTGGCCAAGGGCATCATTGTCGAGGTTTTGCCGCTTTTCCTGTGCTTTAAAGGCGATTCGAATCTACCTCCTGAAATCTGTTTCCTGCAATTCTGCCTTGCTTTCAAATCCTCTTCGTTGCCTTCCCTCAATATATTTGTGGACGAGATTTATCCTTTCTAACTGTGCAGGTCTGTGAATTGCAGTGCCCCTGAGCTCCATTTTTCAACTCGCTTTCTTGGGAACTGGCCGCAAAAGCGCAGGATTGCTTCAGGCCCTATTCTGGCTCCGGGCGGCAGGCTGAGCCTGTGGTTAATTCTTCTTCCTGATGGGAAAATAGAGTGACCTGTGCCTGTCCCAACACCTAGAGCTAGTCTCTCATTGGTTCCCCCTCTTCCCGTTCATCCTCAGGACAAATTGCAACCTGTACGGAACAGGAGGTTAAAGGTGCTGATTCTCCAAGGAGGGAGATTGCTAGTAAAGCGGCTGGAATGGCGAACCGGAGCACAAGGAGATGAGAAATGAGGTGCGTTTTAGAAACCTTTCCCGATCACACGGTGTACCATCTTCTGGGTTTCTCATGCATGTTTTCGATGTAGGAAGATGCCCTTGACCCTGGAGATTTGGGACCCATGGGATGGGTACCACGCCGTATTACTTTACAGGGTCTGCGTTAGGTCACCCAACCTCACCAAACCTCTCAGCCCCAAGAGTGTCCACCCTTATGTCTCAGTCAGCTGTGGGTCTAGATATGGTCAATCCAGGTGGCATCGCAGCCCCTGAACGAATTTTGTAAGAATTTCTCTCTCTTTCACTGTCTTTGTTTCACGGGTCTTTAAAAGTAATTGATTTTTATAATGGGGTTTAGCTGCTTTGCACTGCTGTGTTTATGACGCTTTACACCCACTTGACTCACTTACAGAGAGATAGCAATACATAGGTTTTAAGATTCTTACTAGTCAAATATATTCTTGGGCGGTGAATAGGGGGTGTTGAGTCCAGTAAACTGAGCAAGGAGTAGGTCTTGTCTATTACATATTGGGTTTATGGAACGGTATCTGAGCTAATTTGAAACCCTTGTTTTATGCATCACCCCACCTCACCTTTCCCGTTAAGCAGCCATAGTGTGTTTTCTAAACGTGCGACTCTGTTCTGTTTTGTAATTCAGTTCAAGGGTAGCGGTTTTTACATTCCCTCTATAAGTGATATCTTATGATAAGTGTCTTTTTCTGTGTGACCTATTTCACTTAGAATCGTCGTACCTATATCCACTCATCATGCTGCTCCTAGCCTTATGACGTTGATTTCATGGCTGAGTGATATTCCATTGTACATAAGGACCACAACTTCTTTATCCATTCTTCTCTTTCCTGGGATGTTTCAGGTGTAACGAAGTGGAGGTTCTTGTCAACAGAGCAGCCCTAAACTTTGGGGTGCCTGTGTCTTGCTGATTTTTAGTTTTCCCAATTTATACGCCCATGAGTGGAAGTGCCCTATGCTCTCTAAGCTGAGTTTTTTAGATGTTTCAGGACACACCGTACACTTCTCCAGAGTGGCTGTTGGCAATTTACAGCCCGCCCATCAGCGTAGCAAGGCTCCCATTTCTCCATGGCCTGTCCTGCATTTCTGGTTTTGACACTTTATTCAGCATGGCCCTTTGGACCGATGGGAAGCGAGACTTCTTTGTAGCGCTGATTTGCCTTTCCAGGTTGCTTGGTTGGCCAAAAAGGGCGTATGCGTTTTTTCCTGAATATATTCAGGAAAAAACGCATACGCCCTTTTTGGCCAAGGGCATCATTGTCGAGGTTTTGCCGCTTTTCCTGTGCTTTAAAGGCGATTCGAATCTACCTCCTGAAATCTGTTTCCTGCAATTCTGCCTTGCTTTCAAATCCTCTTCGTTGCCTTCCCTCAATATATTTGTGGACGAGAGTTATCATTTCTAACTGTGCAGGTCTGTGAATTGCAGTGCCCCTGAGCTCCATTTTCCAACTCGCTTTCTTGGGAACTGGCCGCAAAAGCGCAGGATTGCTTCAGGCCCTATTCTGGCTCCGGGCGGCAGGCTGAGCCTGTGGTTAATTCTTCTTCCTGATGGGAAAATAGAGTGACCTGTGCCTGTCCCAACACCTAGAGCTAGTATCTCATTGGTTCCCCCTCTTCCCGTTCATCCTCAGGACAAATTGCAACCTGTACGGAACAGGAGGTTAAAGGTGCTGATTCTCCAAGGAGGGAGATTGCTAGTAAAGCGGCTGGAATGGCGAACCGGAGCACAAGGAGATGAGAAATGAGGTGCGTTTTAGAAACCTTTCCCGATCACACGGTGTACCATGTTCTGGGTTTCTCATGCATGTTTTCGATGTAGGAAGATGCCCTTGAACCTGGAGATTTGGGACCCATGGGATGGGTACCACGCCGTATTACTTTACAGGGTCTGCGTTAGGTCACCCAACCTCACCAAACCTCTCAGCCCCAAGAGTGTCCACCCTTATGTCTCAGTCAGCTGTGGGTCTAGATATGGTCAATCCAGGTGGCATCGCAGCCCCTGAACGAATTTTGTAAGAATTTCTCTCTCTTTCACTGTCTTTGTTTCACGGGTCTTTAAAAGTAATTGATTTTTATAATGGGGTTTAGCTGCTTTGCACTGCTGTGTTTATGACGCTTTACACCCACTTGACTCACTTACAGAGAGATAGCAATACATAGGTTTTAAGATTCTTACTAGTCAAATATATTCTTGGGCGGTGAATAGGGGGTGTTGAGTCCAGTAAACTGAGCAAGGAGTAGGTCTTGTCTATTACATATTGGGTTTATGGAACGGTATCTGAGCTAATTTGAAACCCTTGTTTTATGCATCACCCCACCTCACCTTTCCCGTTAAGCAGCCATAGTGTGTTTTCTAAACGTGCGACTCTGTTCTGTTTTGTAATTCAATTCAAGGGTAGCGGTTTTTACATTCCCTCTATAAGTGATATCTTATGATAAGTGTCTTTTTCTGTGTGACCTATTTCACTTAGAATCGTCGTACCTATATCCACTCATCATGCTGCTCCTAGCCTTATGACGTTGATTTCATGGCTGAGTGATATTCCATTGTACATAAGGACCACAACTTCTTTATCCATTCTTCTCTTTCCTGGGATGTTTCAGGTGTAACGAAGTGGAGGTTCTTGTCAACAGAGCAGCCCTAAACTTTGGGGTGCCTGTGTCTTGCTGATTTTTAGTTTTCCCAATTTATACGCCCATGAGTGGAAGTGCCCTATGCTCTCTAAGCTGAGTTTTTTAGATGTTTCAGGACACACCGTACACTTCTCCAGAGTGGCTGTTGGCAATTTACAGCCCGCCCATCAGCGTAGCAAGGCTCCCATTTCTCCATGGCCTGTCCTGCATTTCTGGTTTTGACACTTTATTCAGCATGGCCCTTTGGACCGATGGGAAGCGAGACTTCTTTGTAGCGCTGATTTGCCTTTCCAGGTTGCTTGGTTGGCCAAAAAGGGCGTATGCGTTTTTTCCTGAATATATTCAGGAAAAAACGCATACGCCCTTTTTGGCCAAGGGCATCATTGTCGAGGTTTTGCCGCTTTTCCTGTGCTTTAAAGGCGATTCGAATCTACCTCCTGAAATCTGTTTCCTGCAATTCTGCCTTGCTTTCAAATCCTCTTCGTTGCCTTCCCTCAATATATTTGTGGACGAGATTTATCCTTTCTAACTGTGCAGGTCTGTGAATTGCAGTGCCCCTGAGCTCCATTTTTCAACTCGCTTTCTTGGGAACTGGCCGCAAAAGCGCAGGATTGCTTCAGGCCCTATTCTGGCTCCGGGCGGCAGGCTGAGCCTGTGGTTAATTCTTCTTCCTGATGGGAAAATAGAGTGACCTGTGCCTGTCCCAACACCTAGAGCTAGTCTCTCATTGGTTCCCCCTCTTCCCGTTCATCCTCAGGACAAATTGCAACCTGTACGGAACAGGAGGTTAAAGGTGCTGATTCTCCAAGGAGGGAGATTGCTAGTAAAGCGGCTGGAATGGCGAACCGGAGCACAAGGAGATGAGAAATGAGGTGCGTTTTAGAAACCTTTCCCGATCACACGGTGTACCATCTTCTGGGTTTCTCATGCATGTTTTCGATGTAGGAAGATGCCCTTGACCCTGGAGATTTGGGACCCATGGGATGGGTACCACGCCGTATTACTTTACAGGGTCTGCGTTAGGTCACCCAACCTCACCAAACCTCTCAGCCCCAAGAGTGTCCACCCTTATGTCTCAGTCAGCTGTGGGTCTAGATATGGTCAATCCAGGTGGCATCGCAGCCCCTGAACGAATTTTGTAAGAATTTCTCTCTCTTTCACTGTCTTTGTTTCACGGGTCTTTAAAAGTAATTGATTTTTATAATGGGGTTTAGCTGCTTTGCACTGCTGTGTTTATGACGCTTTACACCCACTTGACTCACTTACAGAGAGATAGCAATACATAGGTTTTAAGATTCTTACTAGTCAAATATATTCTTGGGCGGTGAATAGGGGGTGTTGAGTCCAGTAAACTGAGCAAGGAGTAGGTCTTGTCTATTACATATTGGGTTTATGGAACGGTATCTGAGCTAATTTGAAACCCTTGTTTTATGCATCACCCCACCTCACCTTTCCCGTTAAGCAGCCATAGTGTGTTTTCTAAACGTGCGACTCTGTTCTGTTTTGTAATTCAGTTCAAGGGTAGCGGTTTTTACATTCCCTCTATAAGTGATATCTTATGATAAGTGTCTTTTTCTGTGTGACCTATTTCACTTAGAATCGTCGTACCTATATCCACTCATCATGCTGCTCCTAGCCTTATGACGTTGATTTCATGGCTGAGTGATATTCCATTGTACATAAGGACCACAACTTCTTTATCCATTCTTCTCTTTCCTGGGATGTTTCAGGTGTAACGAAGTGGAGGTTCTTGTCAACAGAGCACCCCTAAACTTTGGGGTGCCTGTGTCTTGCTGATTTTTAGTTTTCCCAATTTATACGCCCATGAGTGGAAGTGCCCTATGCTCTCTAAGCTGAGTTTTTTAGATGTTTCAGGACACACCGTACACTTCTCCAGAGTGGCTGTTGGCAATTTACAGCCCGCCCATCAGCGTAGCAAGGCTCCCATTTCTCCATGGCCTGTCCTGCATTTCTGGTTTTGACACTTTATTCAGCATGGCCCTTTGGACCGATGGGAAGCGAGACTTCTTTGTAGCGCTGATTTGCCTTTCCAGGTTGCTTGGTTGGCCAAAAAGGGCGTATGCGTTTTTTCCTGAATATATTCAGGAAAAAACGCATACGCCCTTTTTGGCCAAGGGCATCATTGTCGAGGTTTTGCCGCTTTTCCTGTGCTTTAAAGGCGATTCGAATCTACCTCCTGAAATCTGTTTCCTGCAATTCTGCCTTGCTTTCAAATCCTCTTCGTTGCCTTCCCTCAATATATTTGTGGACGAGAGTTATCATTTCTAACTGTGCAGGTCTGTGAATTGCAGTGCCCCTGAGCTCCATTTTCCAACTCGCTTTCTTGGGAACTGGCCGCAAAAGCGCAGGATTGCTTCAGGCCCTATTCTGGCTCCGGGCGGCAGGCTGAGCCTGTGGTTAATTCTTCTTCCTGATGGGAAAATAGAGTGACCTGTGCCTGTCCCAACACCTAGAGCTAGTCTCTCATTGGTTCCCCCTCTTCCCGTTCATCCTCAGGACAAATTGCAACCTGTACGGAACAGGAGGTTAAAGGTGCTGATTCTCCAAGGAGGGAGATTGCTAGTAAAGCGGCTGGAATGGCGAACCGGAGCACAAGGAGATGAGAAATGAGGTGCGTTTTAGAAACCTTTCCCGATCACACGGTGTACCATGTTCTGGGTTTCTCATGCATGTTTTCGATGTAGGAAGATGCCCTTGAACCTGGAGATTTGGGACCCATGGGATGGGTACCACGCCGTATTACTTTACAGGGTCTGCGTTAGGTCACCCAACCTCACCAAACCTCTCAGCCCCAAGAGTGTCCACCCTTATGTCTCAGTCAGCTGTGGGTCTAGATATGGTCAATCCAGGTGGCATCGCAGCCCCTGAACGAATTTTGTAAGAATTTCTCTCTCTTTCACTGTCTTTGTTTCACGGGTCTTTAAAAGTAATTGATTTTTATAATGGGGTTTAGCTGCTTTGCACTGCTGTGTTTATGACGCTTTACACCCACTTGACTCACTTACAGAGAGATAGCAATACATAGGTTTTAAGATTCTTACTAGTCAAATATATTCTTGGGCGGTGAATAGGGGGTGTTGAGTCCAGTAAACTGAGCAAGGAGTAGGTCTTGTCTATTACATATTGGGTTTATGGAACGGTATCTGAGCTAATTTGAAACCCTTGTTTTATGCATCACCCCACCTCACCTTTCCCGTTAAGCAGCCATAGTGTGTTTTCTAAACGTGCGACTCTGTTCTGTTTTGTAATTCAGTTCAAGGGTAGCGGTTTTTACATTCCCTCTATAAGTGATATCTTATGATAAGTGTCTTTTTCTGTGTGACCTATTTCACTTAGAATCGTCGTACCTATATCCACTCATCATGCTGCTCCTAGCCTTATGACGTTGATTTCATGGCTGAGTGATATTCCATTGTACATAAGGACCACAACTTCTTTATCCATTCTTCTCTTTCCTGGGATGTTTCAGGTGTAACGAAGTGGAGGTTCTTGTCAACAGAGCAGCCCTAAACTTTGGGGTGCCTGTGTCTTGCTGATTTTTAGTTTTCCCAATTTATACGCCCATGAGTGGAAGTGCCCTATGCTCTCTAAGCTGAGTTTTTTAGATGTTTCAGGACACACCGTACACTTCTCCAGAGTGGCTGTTGGCAATTTACAGCCCGCCCATCAGCGTAGCAAGGCTCCCATTTCTCCATGGCCTGTCCTGCATTTCTGGTTTTGACACTTTATTCAGCATGGCCCTTTGGACCGATGGGAAGCGAGACTTCTTTGTAGCGCTGATTTGCCTTTCCAGGTTGCTTGGTTGGCCAAAAAGGGCGTATGCGTTTTTTCCTGAATATATTCAGGAAAAAACGCATACGCCCTTTTTGGCCAAGGGCATCATTGTCGAGGTTTTGCCGCTTTTCCTGTGCTTTAAAGGCGATTCGAATCTACCTCCTGAAATCTGTTTCCTGCAATTCTGCCTTGCTTTCAAATCCTCTTCGTTGCCTTCCCTCAATATATTTGTGGACGAGAGTTATCATTTCTAACTGTGCAGGTCTGTGAATTGCAGTGCCCCTGAGCTCCATTTTCCAACTCGCTTTCTTGGGAACTGGCCGCAAAAGCGCAGGATTGCTTCAGGCCCTATTCTGGCTCCGGGCGGCAGGCTGAGCCTGTGGTTAATTCTTCTTCCTGATGGGAAAATAGAGTGACCTGTGCCTGTCCCAACACCTAGAGCTAGTCTCTCATTGGTTCCCCCTCTTCCCGTTCATCCTCAGGACAAATTGCAACCTGTACGGAACAGGAGGTTAAAGGTGCTGATTCTCCAAGGAGGGAGATTGCTAGTAAAGCGGCTGGAATGGCGAACCGGAGCACAAGGAGATGAGAAATGAGGTGCGTTTTAGAAACCTTTCCCGATCACACGGTGTACCATCTTCTGGGTTTCTCATGCATGTTTTCGATGTAGGAAGATGCCCTTGAACCTGGAGATTTGGGACCCATGGGATGGGTACCACGCCGTATTATTTTACAGGGTCTGAGTTAGCTCACCCAACCTCACCAAACCTCTCAGCCCCAAGAGTGTCCACCCTTATGTCTCAGTCAGCTGTGGGTCTAGATATGGTCAATCCAGGTGGCATCGCAGCCCCTGAACGAATTTTGTAAGAATTTCTCTCTCTTTCACTGTCTTTGTTTCACGGGTCTTTAAAAGTAATTGATTTCTATAATGGGGTTTAGCTGCTGTGCACTGCTGTGTTTATGCCGCTTTACACCCACTTGACTCACTTACAGAGAGATAGCAATACATAGGTTTTAAGATTCTTACTAGTCAAATATATTCTTGGGCGGTGAATAGGGGGTGTTGAGTCCAGTTCACTGAGCAAGGAGTAGGTCTTGTCTATTACATATTGGGTTTATGGAACGGTATCTGAGCTAATTTGAAACCCTTGTTTTATGCATCACCCCACCTCACCTTTCCCGTTAAGCAGCCATAGTGTGTTTTCTAAACGTGCGAATCTGTTCTGTTTTGTAATTCAGTTCAAGGGTAGTGGTTTTTACATTCCCTCTATAAGTGATATCTTATGATAAGTGTCTTTTTCTGTGTGACCTATTTCACTTAGAATCGTCGTACCTAAATCCACTCATCATGCTGCTCCTAGCCTTATGACGTTGATTTCATGGCTGAGTGATATTCCATTGTACATAAGGACCACAACTTCTTTATCCATTCTTCGCTTTCCTGGGATGTTTCAGGTGTAACGAAGGGGAGGTTCTTGTCAACAGAGCAGCCCTAAACTTTGGGGTGCCTGTGTCTTGCTGATTTTTAGTTTTCCCAATTTATACGCCCATGAGTGGAAGTGCCCTATGCTCTCTAAGCTGAGTTTTTTAGATGTTTCAGGACACACCGTACACTTCTCCAGAGTGGCTGTTGGCAATTTACAGCCCGCCCATCAGCGTAGCAAGGCTCCCATTTCTCCATGGCCTGTCCTGCATTTCTGGTTTTGACACTTTATTCAGCATGGCCCTTTTGACCGATGGGAAGCGAGACTTCTTTGTAGCGCTGATTTGCCTTTCCAGGTTGCTTGGTTGGCCAAAAAGGGCGTATGCGTTTTTTCCTGAATATATTCAGGAAAAAACGCATACGCCCTTTTTGGCCAAGGGCATCATTGTCGAGGTTTTGCCGCTTTTCCTGTGCTTTAAAGGCGATTCGAATCTACCTCCTGAAATCTGTTTCCTGCAATTCTGCCTTGCTTTCAAATTCTCTTCGTTGCCTTCCCTCAATATATTTGTGGACGAGAGTTATCATTTCTAACTGTGCAGGTCTGTGAATTGCAGTGCCCCTGAGCTCCATTTCTCAACTCGCTTTCTTGGGAGCTGGCCGCAAAAGCGCAGGATTGCTTCAGGCCCTATTCTGGCTCGGGGCGGCAGGCTGAGCCTGTGGTTAATTCTTCTTCCTGATGGGAAAATAGAGTGACCTGTGCCTGTCCCAACACCTAGAGCTAGTCTCTCATTGGTTCCCCCTCTTCCCGTTCATCCTCAGGACAAATTGCAACCTGTACGGAACAGGAAGTTAAAGGTGCTGATTCTCCAAGGAGGGAGATTGCTAGTAAAGCGGCTGGAATGGCGAACCGGAGCACAAGGAGATGAGAAATGAGGTGCGTTTTAGAAACCTTTCCCGATCACACGGTGTATCATCTTCTGGGTTTCTCATGCATGTTTTCGATGTAGGAAGATGCCCTTGAACCTGGAGATTTGGGACCCATGGGATGGGTACCACGCCGTATTACTTTAAAGGGTCTGCGTTAGGTCACCCAACCTCAACAAACCTCTCAGCCCCAAGAGTGTCCACCCTTATGGCTCAGTCAGCTGTGGGTCTAGATATGGTCAATCCAGGTGGCATCGCAGCCCCTGAACGAATTTTGTAAGAATTTCTCTCTCTTTCACTGTCTTTGTTTCACGGGTTTTTAAAAGTAATTGATTTTTATAATGGGGTTTAGCTGCTTTGCACTGCTGTGTTTATGCCGCTTTACACCCACTTGACTCACTTACAGAGAGATAGCAATACATAGGTTTTAAGATTCTTACTAGTCAAATATATTCTTGGGCGGTGACTAGGGGGTGTTGAGTCCAGTTCACTGAGCAAGGAGTAGGTCTTGTCTATTACATATTGGGTTTATGGAACGGTATCTGAGCTAATTTGAAACCCTTGTTTTATGCATCACCCCACCTCACCTTTCCCGTTAAGCAGCCATAGTGTGTTTTCTAAACGTGCGACTCTGTTCTGTTTTGTAATTCAGTTCAAGGGTAGCGGTTTTTACATTCCCTCTGTAAGTGATATCTTATGATAAGGGTCTTTTTCTGTGTGACCTATTTCACTTAGAATCGTCGCACCTATATCCACTCATCATGCTGCTCCTAGCCTTATGACGTTGATTTCATGGCTGAGTGATATTCCATTGTACATAAGGACCACAACTTCTTTATCCATTCTTCTCTTTCCTGGGATGTTTAAGGTGTAACGAAGTGGAGTTTCTTGTCAACAGAGCAGCCCTAAACTTTGGGGTGCCTGTGTCTTGCTGATTTTTAGTTTTCCCAATTTATACGCCCATGAGTGGAAGTGCCCTATGCTCTCTAAGCTGAGTTTTTTTGATGTTTCAGGACACACCGTACACTTCTCCAGAGTGGCTGTTGGCAATTTACAGCCCGCCCATCAGCGTAGCAAGGCTCCCATTTCTCCATGGCCTGTCCTGCATTTCTGGTTTTGACACTTTATTCAGCATGGCCCTTTGGACCGATGGGAAGCGAGACTTCTTTGTAGCGCTGATTTGCCTTTCCAGGTTGCTTGGTTGGCCAAAAAGGGCGTATGCGTTTTTTCCTGAATATATTCAGGAAAAAACGCATACGCCCTTTTTGGCCAAGGGCATCATTGTCGAGGTTTTGCCGCTTTTCCTGTGCTTTAAAGGCGATTCGAATCTACCTCCTGAAATCTGTTTCCTGCAATTCTGCCTTGCTTTCAAATCCTCTTCGTTGCCTTCCCTCAATATATTTGTGGACGAGATTTATCCTTTCTAACTGTGCAGGTCTGTGAATTGCAGTGCCCCTGAGCTCCATTTTTCAACTCGCTTTCTTGGGAACTGGCCGCAAAAGCGCAGGATTGCTTCAGGCCCTATTCTGGCTCCGGGCGGCAGGCTGAGCCTGTGGTTAATTCTTCTTCCTGATGGGAAAATAGAGTGACCTGTGCCTGTCCCAACACCTAGAGCTAGTCTCTCATTGGTTCCCCCTCTTCCCGTTCATCCTCAGGACAAATTGCAACCTGTACGGAACAGGAGGTTAAAGGTGCTGATTCTCCAAGGAGGGAGATTGCTAGTAAAGCGGCTGGAATGGCGAACCGGAGCACAAGGAGATGAGAAATGAGGTGCGTTTTAGAAACCTTTCCCGATCACACGGTGTACCATCTTCTGGGTTTCTCATGCATGTTTTCGATGTAGGAAGATGCCCTTGACCCTGGAGATTTGGGACCCATGGGATGGGTACCACGCCGTATTACTTTACAGGGTCTGCGTTAGGTCACCCAACCTCACCAAACCTCTCAGCCCCAAGAGTGTCCACCCTTATGTCTCAGTCAGCTGTGGGTCTAGATATGGTCAATCCAGGTGGCATCGCAGCCCCTGAACGAATTTTGTAAGAATTTCTCTCTCTTTCACTGTCTTTGTTTCACGGGTCTTTAAAAGTAATTGATTTTTATAATGGGGTTTAGCTGCTTTGCACTGCTGTGTTTATGACGCTTTACACCCACTTGACTCACTTACAGAGAGATAGCAATACATAGGTTTTAAGATTCTTACTAGTCAAATATATTCTTGGGCAGTGAATAGGGGGTGTTGAGTCCAGTAAACTGAGCAAGGAGTAGGTCTTGTCTATTACATATTGGGTTTATGGAACGGTATCTGAGCTAATTTGAAACCCTTGTTTTATGCATCACCCCACCTCACCTTTCCCGTTAAGCAGCCATAGTGTGTTTTCTAAACGTGCGACTCTGTTCTGTTTTGTAATTCAGTTCAAGGGTAGCGGTTTTTACATTCCCTCTATAAGTGATATCTTATGATAAGTGTCTTTTTCTGTGTGACCTATTTCACTTAGAATCGTCGTACCTATATCCACTCATCATGCTGCTCCTTGCCTTATGACGTTGATTTCATGGCTGAGTGATATTCCATTGTACATAAGGACCACAACTTCTTTATCCATTCTTCTCTTTCCTGGGATGTTTCAGGTGTAACGAAGTGGAGGTTCTTGTCAACAGAGCAGCCCTAAACTTTGGGGTGCCTGTGTCTTGCTGATTTTTAGTTTTCCCAATTTATACGCCCATGAGTGGAAGTGCCCTATGCTCTCTAAGCTGAGTTTTTTAGATGTTTCAGGACACACCGTACACTTCTCCAGAGTGGCTGTTGGCCATTTACAGCCCGCCCATCAGCGTAGCAAGGCTCCCATTTCTCCATGGCCTGTCCTGCATTTCTGGTTTTGACACTTTATTCAGCATGGCCCTTTGGACCGATGGGAAGCGAGACTTCTTTGTAGCGCTGATTTGCCTTTCCAGGTTGCTTGGTTGGCCAAAAAGGGCGTATGCGTTTTTTCCTGAATATATTCAGGAAAAAACGCATACGCCCTTTTTGGCCAAGGGCATCATTGTCGAGGTTTTGCCGCTTTTCCTGTGCTTTAAAGGCGATTCGAATCTACCTCCTGAAATCTGTTTCCTGCAATTCTGCCTTGCTTTCAAATCCTCTTCGTTGCCTTCCCTCAATATATTTGTGGACGAGAGTTATCATTTCTAACTGTGCAGGTCTGTGAATTGCAGTGCCCCTGAGCTCCATTTTCCAACTCGCTTTCTTGGGAACTGGCCGCAAAAGCGCAGGATTGCTTCAGGCCCTATTCTGGCTCCGGGCGGCAGGCTGAGCCTGTGGTTAATTCTTCTTCCTGATGGGAAAATAGAGTGACCTGTGCCTGTCCCAACACCTAGAGCTAGTCTCTCATTGGTTCCCCCTCTTCCCGTTCATCCTCAGGACAAATTGCAACCTGTACGGAACAGGAGGTTAAAGGTGCTGATTCTCCAAGGAGGGAGATTGCTAGTAAAGCGGCTGGAATGGCGAACCGGAGCACAAGGAGATGAGAAATGAGGTGCGTTTTAGAAACCTTTCCCGATCACACGGTGTACCATCTTCTGGGTTTCTCATGCATGTTTTCGATGTAGGAAGATGCCCTTGAACCTGGAGATTTGGGACCCATGGGATGGGTACCACGCCGTATTATTTTACAGGGTCTGAGTTAGCTCACCCAACCTCACCAAACCTCTCAGCCCCAAGAGTGTCCACCCTTATGTCTCAGTCAGCTGTGGGTCTAGATATGGTCAATCCAGGTGGCATCGCAGCCCCTGAACGAATTTTGTAAGAATTTCTCTCTCTTTCACTGTCTTTGTTTCACGGGTCTTTAAAAGTAATTGATTTCTATAATGCGGTTTAGCTGCTGTGCACTGCTGTGTTTATGCCGCTTTACACCCACTTGACTCACTTACAGAGAGATAGCAATACATAGGTTTTAAGATTCTTACTAGTCAAATATATTCTTGGGCGGTGAATAGGGGGTGTTGAGTCCAGTTCACTGAGCAAGGAGTAGGTCTTGTCTATTACATATTGGGTTTATGGAACGGTATCTGAGCTAATTTGAAACCCTTGTTTTATGCATCACCCCACCTCACCTTTCCCGTTAAGCAGCCATAGTGTGTTTTCTAAACGTGCGAATCTGTTCTGTTTTGTAATTCAGTTCAAGGGTAGTGGTTTTTACATTCCCTCTATAAGTGATATCTTATGATAAGTGTCTTTTTCTGTGTGACCTATTTCACTTAGAATCGTCGTACCTAAATCCACTCATCATGCTGCTCCTAGCCTTATGACGTTGATTTCATGGCTGAGTGATATTCCATTGTACATAAGGACCACAACTTCTTTATCCATTCTTCGCTTTCCTGGGATGTTTCAGGTGTAACGAAGGGGAGGTTCTTGTCAACAGAGCAGCCCTAAACTTTGGGGTGCCTGTGTCTTGCTGATTTTTAGTTTTCCCAATTTATACGCCCATGAGTGGAAGTGCCCTATGCTCTCTAAGCTGAGTTTTTTAGATGTTTCAGGACACACCGTACACTTCTCCAGAGTGGCTGTTGGCAATTTACAGCCCGCCCATCAGCGTAGCAAGGCTCCCATTTCTCCATGGCCTGTCCTGCATTTCTGGTTTTGACACTTTATTCAGCATGGCCCTTTTGACCGATGGGAAGCGAGACTTCTTTGTAGCGCTGATTTGCCTTTCCAGGTTGCTTGGTTGGCCAAAAAGGGCGTATGCGTTTTTTCCTGAATATATTCAGGAAAAAACGCATACGCCCTTTTTGGCCAAGGGCATCATTGTCGAGGTTTTGCCGCTTTTCCTGTGCTTTAAAGGCGATTCGAATCTACCTCCTGAAATCTGTTTCCTGCAATTCTGCCTTGCTTTCAAATTCTCTTCGTTGCCTTCCCTCAATATATTTGTGGACGAGAGTTATCATTTCTAACTGTGCAGGTCTGTGAATTGCAGTGCCCCTGAGCTCCATTTCTCAACTCGCTTTCTTGGGAGCTGGCCGCAAAAGCGCAGGATTGCTTCAGGCCCTATTCTGGCTCGGGGCGGCAGGCTGAGCCTGTGGTTAATTCTTCTTCCTGATGGGAAAATAGAGTGACCTGTGCCTGTCCCAACACCTAGAGCTAGTCTCTCATTGGTTCCCCCTCTTCCCGTTCATCCTCAGGACAAATTGCAACCTGTACGGAACAGGAAGTTAAAGGTGCTGATTCTCCAAGGAGGGAGATTGCTAGTAAAGCGGCTGGAATGGCGAACCGGAGCACAAGGAGATGAGAAATGAGGTGCGTTTTAGAAACCTTTCCCGATCACACGGTGTATCATCTTCTGGGTTTCTCATGCATGTTTTCGATGTAGGAAGATGCCCTTGAACCTGGAGATTTGGGACCCATGGGATGGGTACCACGCCGTATTACTTTAAAGGGTCTGCGTTAGGTCACCCAACCTCAACAAACCTCTCAGCCCCAAGAGTGTCCACCCTTATGGCTCAGTCAGCTGTGGGTCTAGATATGGTCAATCCAGGTGGCATCGCAGCCCCTGAACGAATTTTGTAAGAATTTCTCTCTCTTTCACTGTCTTTGTTTCACGGGTTTTTAAAAGTAATTGATTTTTATAATGGGGTTTAGCTGCTTTGCACTGCTGTGTTTATGCCGCTTTACACCCACTTGACTCACTTACAGAGAGATAGCAATACATAGGTTTTAAGATTCTTACTAGTCAAATATATTCTTGGGCGGTGACTAGGGGGTGTTGAGTCCAGTTCACTGAGCAAGGAGTAGGTCTTGTCTATTACATATTGGGTTTATGGAACGGTATCTGAGCTAATTTGAAACCCTTGTTTTATGCATCACCCCACCTCACCTTTCCCGTTAAGCAGCCATAGTGTGTTTTCTAAACGTGCGACTCTGTTCTGTTTTGTAATTCAGTTCAAGGGTAGCGGTTTTTACATTCCCTCTGTAAGTGATATCTTATGATAAGGGTCTTTTTCTGTGTGACCTATTTCACTTAGAATCGTCGTACCTATATCCACTCATCATGCTGCTCCTAGCCTTATGACGTTGATTTCATGGCTGAGTGATATTCCATTGTACATAAGGACCACAACTTCTTTATCCATTCTTCTCTTTCCTGGGATGTTTCAGGTGTAACGAAGTGGAGGTTCTTGTCAACAGAGCAGCCCTAAACTTTGGGGTGCCTGTGTCTTGCTGATTTTTAGTTTTCCCAATTTATACGCCCATGAGTGGAAGTGCCCTATGCTCTCTAAGCTGAGTTTTTTCGATGTTTCAGGACACACCGTACACTTCTCCAGAGTGGCTGTTGGCAATTTACAGCCCGCCCATCAGCGTAGCAAGGCTCCCATTTCTCCATGGCCTGTCCTGCATTTCTGGTTTTGACACTTTATTCAGCATGGCCCTTTTGACCGATGGGAAGCGAGACTTCTTTGTAGCGCTGATTTGCCTTTGCAGGTTGCTTGGTTGGCCAAAAAGGGCGTATTCGTTTTTTCCTGAATATATTCAGGAAAAAACGCATACGCCCTTTTTGGCCAAGGGCATCATTGTCGAGGTTTTGCCGCTTTTCCTGTGCTTTAAAGGCGATTCGAATCTACCTCCTGAAATCTCTTTCCTGCAATTCTGCCTTGCTTTCAAATCCTCTTCGTTGCCTTCCCTCAATATATTTGTGGACGAGAGTTATCATTTCTAACTGTGCAGGTCTGTGAATTCCAGTGCCCCTGAGCTCCATTTCTCAACTCGCTTTCTTGGGAGCTGGCCGCAAAAGCACAGGATTGCTTCAGGCCCTATTCTGGCTCCGGGCGGCAGGCTGAGCCTGTGGTTAATTCTTCTTCCTGATGGGAAAATAGAGTGACCTGTGCCTGTCCCAACACCTAGAGCTAGTCTCTCATTGGTTCCCCCTCTTCCCGTTCATCCTCAGGACAAATTGCAACCTGTACGGAACAGGAGGTTAAAGGTGCTGATTCTCCAAGGAGGGAGATTGCTAGTAAAGCGGCTGGAATGGCGAACCGGAGCACAAGGAGATGAGAAATGAGGTGCGTTTTAGAAACCTTTCCCGATCACACGGTGTACCATCTTCTGAGTTTCTCATGCATGTTTTCGATGTAGGAATATGGCCTTGAACCTGGAGATTTGGGACCCATGGGATGGGTACCACGCCGTATTACTTTAAAGGGTCTGCGTTAGCTCACCCAACCTCACCAAACCTCTCAGCCCCAAGAGTGTCCACCCTTATGGCTCAGTCAGCTGTGGGTCTAGATATGGTCAATCCAGGTGGCATCGCAGCCCCTGAACGAATTTTGTAAGAATTTCTCTCTCTTTCACTGTCTTCGTTTCACGGGTTTTTAAAAGTAATTGATTTTTATAATGGGGTTTAGCTGCTTTGCACTGCTGTGTTTATGCCGCTTTACACCCACTTGACTCACTTACAGAGAGATAGCAATACATAGGTTTTAAGATTCTTACTAGTCAAATATATTCTTGGGCGGTGAATAGGGCGTGTTGAGTCCAGTTCACTGAGCAAGGAGTAGGTCTTGTCTATTACATATTGGGTTTATGGAACGGTATCTGAGCTAATTTGAAACCCTTGTTTTATGCATCACCCCACCTCACCTTTCCCGTTAAGCAGCCATAGTGTGTTTTCTAAACGTGCGACTGTGTTCTGTTTTGTAATTCAGTTCAAGGGTAGCGGTTTTTACATTCCCTCTGTAAGTGATATCTTATGATAAGGGTCTTTTTCTGTGTGACCTATTTCACTTAGAATCGTCGCACCTATATCCACTCATCATGCTGCTCCTAGCCTTATGACGTTGATTTCATGGCTGAGTGATATTCCATTGTACATAAGGACCACAACTTCTTTATCCATTCTTCTCTTTCCTGGGATGTTTAAGGTGTAACGAAGTGGAGTTTCTTGTCAACAGAGCAGCCCTAAACTTTGGGGTGCCTGTGTCTTGCTGATTTTTAGTTTTCCCAATTTATACGCCCATGAGTGGAAGTGCCCTATGCTCTCTAAGCTGAGTTTTTTAGATGTTTCAGGACACACCGTACACTTCTCCAGAGTGGCTGTTGGCAATTTACAGCCCGCCCATCAGCGTAGCAAGGCTCCCATTTCTCCATGGCCTGTCCTGCATTTCTGGTTTTGACACTTTATTCAGCATGGCCCTTTTGACCGATGGGAAGCGAGACTTCTTTGTAGCGCTGATTTGCCTTTCCAGGTTGCTTGGTTGGCCAAAAAGGGCGTATGCGTTTTTTCCTGAATATATTCAGGAAAAAACGCATACGCCCTTTTTGGCCAAGGGCATCATTGTCGAGGTTTTGCCGCTTTTCCTGTGCTTTAAAGGCGATTCGAATCTACCTCCTGAAATCTGTTTCCTGCAATTCTGCCTTGCTTTCAAATCCTCTTCGTTGCCTTCCCTCAATATATTTGTGGACGAGAGTTATCCTTTCTAACTGTGCAGGTCTGTGAATTGCAGTGCCCCTGAGCTCCATTTTTCAACTCGCTTTCTTGGGAACTGGCCGCAAAAGCGCAGGATTGCTTCAGGCCCTATTCTGGCTCCGGGCGGCAGGCTGAACCTGTGGTTAATTCTTCTTCCTGATGGGAAAATAGAGTGACCTGTGCCTGTCCCAACACCTAGAGCTAGTCTCTCATTGGTTCCCCCTCTTCCCGTTCATCCTCAGGACAAATTGCAACCTGTACGGAACAGGAGGTTAAAGGTGCTGATTCTCCAAGGAGGGAGATTGCTAGTAAAGCGGCTGGAATGGCGAACCGGAGCACAAGGAGATGAGAAATGAGGTGCGTTTTAGAAACCTTTCCCGATCACACGGTGTACCATCTTCTGGGTTTCTCATGCATGTTTTCGATGTAGGAAGATGCCCTTGACCCTGGAGATTTGGGACCCATGGGATGGGTACCACGCCGTATTATTTTACAGGGTCTGCGTTAGCTCACCCAACCTCACCAAACCTCTCAGCCCCAAGAGTGTCCACCCTTATGTCTCAGTCAGCTGTGGGTCTAGATATGGTCAATCCAGGTGGCATCGCAGCCCCTGAACGAATTTTGTAAGAATTTCTCTCTCTTTCACTGTCTTTGTTTCACGGGTCTTTAAAAGTAATTGATTTTTATAATGGGGTTTAGCTGCTGTGCACTGCTGTGTTTATGCCGCTTTACACCCACTTGACTCACTTACAGAGAGATAGCAATACATAGGTTTTAAGATTCTTACTAGTCAAATATATTCTTGGGCGGTGAATAGGGGGTGTTGAGTCCAGTTCACTGAGCAAGGAGTAGGTCTTGTCTATTACATATTGGGTTTATGGAACGGTATCTGAGCTAATTTGAAACCCTTGTTTTATGCATCACCCCACCTCACCTTTCCCGTTAAGCAGCCATAGTGTGTTTTCTAAACGTGCGAATCTGTTCTGTTTTGTAATTCAGTTCAAGGGTAGTGGTTTTTACATTCCCTCTATAAGTGATATCTTATGATAAGTGTCTTTTTCTGTGTGACCTATTTCACTTAGAATCGTCGTACCTATATCCACTCATCATGCTGCTCCTAGCATTATGACGTTGATTTCATGGCTGAGTGATATTCCATTGTACATAAGGACCACAACTTCTTTATCCATTCTTCGCTTTCCTGGGATGTTTCAGGTGTAACGAAGGGGAGGTTCTTGTCAACAGAGCAGCCCTAAACTTTGGGGTGCCTGTGTCTTGCTGATTTTTAGTTTTCCCAATTTATACGCCCATGAGTGGAAGTGCCCTATGCTCTCTAAGCTGAGTTTTTTCGATGTTTCAGGACACACCGTACACTTCTCCAGAGTGGCTGTTGGCAATTTACAGCCCGCCCATCAGCGTAGCAAGGCTCCCATTTCTCCATGGCCTGTCCTGCATTTCTGGTTTTGACACTTTATTCAGCATGGCCCTTTTGACCGATGGGAAGCGAGACTTCTTTGTAGCGCTGATTTGCCTTTGCAGGTTGCTTGGTTGGCCAAAAAGGGCGTATGCGTTTTTTCCTGAATATATTCAGGAAAAAACGCATACGCCCTTTTTGGCCAAGGGCATCATAGTCGAGGTTTTGCCGCTTTTCCTGTGCTTTAAAGGCGATTCGAATCTACCTCCTGAAATCTGTTTCCTGCAATTCTGCCTTGCTTTCAAATCCTCTTCGTTGCCTTCCCTCAATATATTTGTGGACGAGAGTTATCATTTCTAACACTGCAGGTCTGTGAATTGCAGTGCCCCTGAGCTCCATTTCTCAACTCGCTTTCTTGGGAGCTGGCCGCAAAAGCGCAGGATTGCTTCAGGCCCTATTCTGGCTCCGGGCGGCAGGCTGAGCCTGTGGTTAATTCTTCTTCCTGATGGGAAAATAGAGTGACCTGTGCCTGTCCCAACACCTATAGCTAGTCTCTCATTGGTTCCCCCTCTTCCCGTTCATCCTCAGGACAAATTGCAACCTGTACGGAACAGGAGGTTAAAGGTGCTGATTCTCCAAGGAGGGAGATTGCTAGTAAAGCGGCTGGAATGGCGAACCGGAGCACAAGGAGATGAGAAATGAGGTGCGTTTTAGAAACCTTTCCCGATCACACGGTGTACCATCTTCTGGGTTTCTCATGCATGTTTTCGATGTAGGAAGATGCCCTTGAACCTGGAGATTTGGGACCCATGGGATGGGTACCACGCCGTATTACTTTACAGGGTCTGCGTTAGCTCACCCAACCTCACCAAACCTCTCAGCCCCAAGAGTGTCCACCCTTATGTCTCAGTCAGCTGTGGGTCTAGATATGGTCAATCCAGGTGGCATCGCAGCCCCTGAAAGAATTTTGTAAGAATTTCTCTCTCTTTCACTGTCTTTGTTTCACGGGTCTTTAAAAGTAATTGATTTTTATAATAGGGTTTAGCTGCTTTGCACTGCTGTGTTTATGCCGCTTTACACCCACTTGACTCACTTACAGAGAGATAGCAATACATAGGTTTTAAGATTCTTACTAGTCAAATATATTCTTGGGCGGTGAATAGGGGGTGTTGAGTCCAGTTCACTGAGCAAGGAGTAGGTCTTGTCTATTACATATTGGGTTTATGGAACGGTATCTGAGCTAATTTGAAACCCTTGTTTTATGCATCACCCCACCTCACCTTTCCCGTTAAGCAGCCATAGTGTGTTTTCTAAACGTGCGACTCTGTTTTGTTTTGTAATTCAGTTCAAGGGTAGCGGTTTTTACATTCCCTCTATAAGTGATATCTTATGATAAGTGTCTTTTTCTGTGTGACCTATTTCACTTAGAATCGTCGTACCTATATCCACTCATCATGCTGCTCCTAGCCTTATGACGTTGATTTCATGGCTGAGTGATATTCCATTGTACATAAGGACCACAACTTCTTTATCCATTCTTCTCTTTCCTGGGATGATTCAGGTGTAACGAAGTGGAGGTTCTTGTCAACAGAGCAGCCCTAAACTTTGGGGTGCCTGTGTCTTGCTGATTTTTAGTTTTCCCAATTTATACGCCCATGAGTGGAAGTGCCCTATGCTCTCTAAGCTGAGTTTTTTAGATGTTTCAGGACACACCGTACACTTCTCCAGAGTGGCTGTTGGCAATTTACAGCCCGCCCATCAGCGTAGCAAGGCTCCCATTTCTCCATGGCCTGTCCTGCATTTCTGGTTTTGACACTTTATTCAGCATGGCCGTTTGGACCGATGGGAAGCGAGACTTCTTTGTAGCGCTGATTTGCCTTTCCAGGTTGCTTGGTTGGCCAAAAAGGGCGTATGCGTTTTTTCCTGAATATATTCAGGAAAAAACGCATACGCCCTTTTTGGCCAAGGGCATCATTGTCGAGGTTTTGCCGCTTTTCCTGTGCTTTAAAGGCGATTCGAATCTACCTCCTGAAATCTGTTTCCTGCAATTCTGCCTTGCTTTCAAATCCTCTTCGTTGCCTTCCCTCAATATATTTGTGGACGAGAGTTATCATTTCTAACTGTGCAGGTCTGTGAATTGCAGTGCCCCTGAGCTCCATTTTTCAACTCGCTTTCTTGGGAACTGGCCGCAAAAGCGCAGGATTGCTTCAGGCCCTATTCTGGCTCCGGGCGGCAGGCTGAGCCTGTGGTTAATTCTTCTTCCTGATGGGAAAATAGAGTGACCTGTGCCTGTCCCAACACCTAGAGCTAGTCTCTCATTGGTTCCCCCTCTTCCCGTTCATCCTCAGGACAAATTGCAACCTGTACGGAACAGGAGGTTAAAGGTGCTGATTCTCCAAGGAGGGAGATTGCTAGTAAAGTGGCTGGAATGGCGAACCGGAGCAAAAGGAGATGAGAAATGAGGTGCGTTTTAGAAACCTTTCCCGATCACACGGTGTACCATCTTCTGGGTTTCTCATGCATGTTTTCGATGTAGGAAGATGCCCTTGAACCTGGAGATTTGGGACCCATGGGATGGGTACCACGCCGTATTATTTTACAGGGTCTGAGTTAGCTCACCCAACCTCACCAAACCTCTCAGCCCCAAGAGTGTCCACCCTTATGTCTCAGTCAGCTGTGGGTCTAGATATGGTCAATCCAGGTGGCATCGCAGCCCCTGAAAGAATTTTGTAAGAATTTCTCTCTCTTTCACTGTCTTTGTTTCACGGGTCTTTAAAAGTAATTGATTTTTATAATGGGGTTTAGCTGCTGTGCACTGCTGTGTTTATGCCGCTTTACACCCACTTGACTCACTTACAGAGAGATAGCAATACATAGGTTTTAAGATTCTTACTAGTCAAATATATTCTTGGGCGGTGAATAGGGGGTGTTGAGTCCAGTTCACTGAGCAAGGAGTAGGTCTTGTCTATTACATATTGGGTTTATGGAACGGTATCTGAGCTAATTTGAAACCCTTGTTTTATGCATCACCCCACCTCACCTTTCCCGTTAAGCAGCCATAGTGTGTTTTCTAAACGTGCGAATCTGTTCTGTTTTGTAATTCAGTTCAAGGGTAGTGGTTTTTACATTCCCTCTATAAGTGATATCTTATGATAAGTGTCTTTTTCTGTGTGACCTATTTCACTTAGAATCGTCGTACCTATATCCACTCATCATGCTGCTCCTAGCATTATGACGTTGATTTCATGGCTGAGTGATATTCCATTGTACATAAGGACCACAACTTCTTTATCCATTCTTCGCTTTCCTGGGATGTTTCTGGTGTAACGAAGGGGAGGTTCTTGTCAACAGAGCAGCCCTAAACTTTGGGGTGCCTGTGTCTTGCTGATTTTTAGTTTTCCCAATTTATACGCCCATGAGTGGAAGTGCCCTATGCTCTCTAAGCTGAGTTTTTTCGATGTTTCAGGACACACCGTACACTTCTCCAGAGTGGCTGTTGGCAATTTACAGCCCGCCCATCAGCGTAGCAAGGCTCCCATTTCTCCATGGCCTGTCCTGCATTTCTGGTTTTGACACTTTATTCAGCATGGCCCTTTTGACCGATGGGAAGCGAGACTTCTTTGTAGCGCTGATTTGCCTTTGCAGGTTGCTTGGTTGGCCAAAAAGGGCGTATGCGTTTTTTCCTGAATATATTCAGGAAAAAACGCATACGCCCTTTTTGGCCAAGGGCATCATAGTCGAGGTTTTGCCGCTTTTCCTGTGCTTTAAAGGCGATTCGAATCTACCTCCTGAAATCTGTTTCCTGCAATTCTGCCTTGCTTTCAAATCCTCTTCGTTGCCTTCCCTCAATATATTTGTGGACGAGAGTTATCATTTCTAACACTGCAGGTCTGTGAATTGCAGTGCCCCTGAGCTCCATTTCTCAACTCGCTTTCTTGGGAGCTGGCCGCAAAAGCGCAGGATTTCTTCAGGCCCTATTCTGGCTCCGGGCGGCAGGCTGAGCCTGTGGTTAATTCTTCTTCCTGATGGGAAAATAGAGTGACCTGTGCCTGTCCCAACACCTAGAGCTAGTCTCTCATTGGTTCCCCCTCTTCCCGTTCATCCTCAGGACAAATTGCAACCTGTACGGAACAGGAGGTTAAAGGTGCTGATTCTCCAAGGAGGGAGATTGCTAGTAAAGCGGCTGGAATGGCGAACCGGAGCACAAGGAGATGAGAAATGAGGTGCGTTTTAGAAACCTTTCCCGATCACACGGTGTACCATCTTCTGGGTTTCTCATGCATGTTTTCGATGTAGGAAGATGCCCTTGAACCTGGAGATTTGGGACCCATGGGATGGGTACCACGCCGTATTACTTTACAGGGTCTGCGTTAGCTCACCCAACCTCACCAAACCTCTCAGCCCCAAGAGTGTCCACCCTTATGTCTCAGTCAGCTGTGGGTCTAGATATGGTCAATCCAGGTGGCATCGCAGCCCCTGAAAGAATTTTGTAAGAATTTCTCTCTCTTTCACTGTCTTTGTTTCACGGGTCTTTAAAAGTAATTGATTTTTATAATAGGGTTTAGCTGCTTTGCACTGCTGTGTTTATGCCGCTTTACACCCACTTGACTCACTTACAGAGAGATAGCAATACATAGGTTTTAAGATTCTTACTAGTCAAATATATTCTTGGGCGGTGAATAGGGGGTGTTGAGTCCAGTTCACTGAGCAAGGAGTAGGTCTTGTCTATTACATATTGGGTTTATGGAACGGTATATGAGCTAATTTGAAACCCTTGTTTTATGCATCACCCCACCTCACCTTTCCCGTTAAGCAGCCATAGTGTGTTTTCTAAACGTGCGACTCTGTTTTGTTTTGTAATTCAGTTCAAGGGTAGCGGTTTTTACATTCCCTCTATAAGTGATATCTTATGATAAGTGTCTTTTTCTGTGTGACCTATTTCACTTAGAATCGTCGTACCTATATCCACTCATCATGCTGCTCCTAGCCTTATGACGTTGATTTCATGGCTGAGTGATATTCCATTGTACATAAGGACCACAACTTCTTTATCCATTCTTCTCTTTCCTGGGATGATTCAGGTGTAACGAAGTGGAGGTTCTTGTCAACAGAGCAGCCCTAAACTTTGGGGTGCCTGTGTCTTGCTGATTTTTAGTTTTCCCAATTTATACGCCCATGAGTGGAAGTGCCCTATGCTCTCTAAGCTGAGTTTTTTAGATGTTTCAGGACACACCGTACACTTCTCCAGAGTGGCTGTTGGCAATTTACAGCCCGCCCATCAGCGTAGCAAGGCTCCCATTTCTCCATGGCCTGTCCTGCATTTCTGGTTTTGACACTTTATTCAGCATGGCCCTTTTGACCGATGGGAAGCGAGACTTCTTTGTAGCGCTGATTTGCCTTTGCAGGTTGCTTGGTTGGCCAAAAAGGGCGTATGCTTTTTTTCCTGAATATATTCAGGAAAAAACGCATACGCCCTTTTTGGCCAAGGGCATCATTGTCGAGGTTTTGCCGCTTTTCCTGTGCTTTAAAGGCGATTCGAATCTACCTCCTGAAATCTGTTTCCTGCAATTCTGCCTTGCTTTCAAATCCTCTTCGTTGCCTTCCCTCAATATATTTGTGGACGAGAGTTATCATTTCTAACTGTGCAGGTCTGTGAATTGCAGTGCCTCTGAGCTCCATTTCTCAACTCGCTTTCTTGGGAGCTGGCCGCAAAAGCGCAGGATTGCTTCAGGCCCTATTCTGGCTCCGGGCGGCAGGCTGAGCCTGTGGTTAATTCTTCTTCCTGATGGGAAAATAGAGTGACCTGTGCCTGTCCCAACACCTAGAGCTAGTCTCTCATTGGTTCCCCCTCTTCCCGTTCATCCTCAGGACAAATTGCAACCTGTACGGAACAGGAGGTTAAAGGTGCTGATTCTCCAAGGAGGGAGATTGCTAGTAAAGTGGCTGGAATGGCGAACCGGAGCAAAAGGAGATGAGAAATGAGGTGCGTTTTAGAAACCTTTCCCGATCACACGGTGTACCATCTTCTGGGTTTCTCATGCATGTTTTCGATGTAGGAAGATGCCCTTGAACCTGGAGATTTGGGACCCATGGGATGGGTACCACGCCGTATTATTTTACAGGGTCTGAGTTAGCTCACCCAACCTCACCAAACCTCTCAGCCCCAAGAGTGTCCACCCTTATGTCTCAGTCAGCTGTGGGTCTAGATATGGTCAATCCAGGTGGCATCGCAGCCCCTGAACGAATTTTGTAAGAATTTCTCTCTCTTTCACTGTCTTTGTTTCACGGGTCTTTAAAAGTAATTGATTTTTATAATGGGGTTTAGCTGCTGTGCACTGCTGTGTTTATGCCGCTTTACACCCACTTGACTCACTTACAGAGAGATAGCAATACATAGGTTTTAAGATTCTTACTAGTCAAATATATTCTTGGGCGGTGAATAGGGGGTGTTGAGTCCAGTTCACTGAGCAAGGAGTAGGTCTTGTCTA